>NC_141900.1:108402464-108712560 GCF_057802395.1 Ceratotherium simum simum
GGATTTCTGGAAAAGTGCCTAAAAAATGGTATTTTAGGGGCCAGACTGGTGGCATGGTGGTTGAGTTCATGCGTTCCGCTTCAGAGGCCCAGGGTTCGTGGTTTCGGATCCTGGGTGCAGACCTACACACCTCTCATCAAGCCATGCTGTGGTGGTATCCCACATACAAAACAGAGGAAGATGGGCACAGGTGTTAGCTCAGGGACAATCTTCCTCACACACACAAAAAAATGGTATTTTAGCTTGAACTCTAGTAGCCAGACGTGAACATTTCAGCTCAAAGAAGTGGTAGAAGTTCAATAGGAGAAAAGATGGTGGAGATGACAGGTTGGCGAGAGGGGATAGTCTGAACAAAGGCACAGCACTGCAGAGACTGACAGCATCTTGGGGCTGCCTGAGAGTCGAGAGGTTTCTGCTGTACCTGGAACACGCCTGAGAGGCAGCAGGGATAGGAGAGTGAAGCTGGAGTGAAGTGAAGCTAAGACAGAAGGCCCAAGCATCGACTCTCACACGACCAGGCACACAGGCTGTGTTGGTCTCCTGGGGACACCATAACAAAGTACCACAGCCTGGGTGCCTTATAACTACAGACACTTACTGTCTCACGGTTCTGGAGGCAGGGCTGGTTTCTTCTGTGAAGAAGGCTGTGCGGAAGGGTCTGCTCTATGCCTCTCCCTTGGCTTCTGGCGGATTGCTGGCACCTTTGATGTGGCTTGGATTGCAGAGGCATCACTCCCATCTCTGCTCTCCTCTTCCCACGGCGTTCTCCCTGTGTCCATGTCCGTGTCCAAATTCCCCCTTTCTACAGGGATGACAGTCATATTGTATCCACCCTAATGACCTCTTATAGCTTAACTAATTACTTCCACAGCAACAAAATTTCAAGTAAGAAATTAGAAGTAGTAGCGCATCTCTCTTTCAGACCCTTCCCCCTGTGGCGCCCAGAATTCCTCTACTACCCTCCTATCCTGTCCCCTGCTTCACACCAGGTCCCTCCCCTACTCAGCAGTCTACGTTGGCATCCAATCACCTACCATTAGAAATCCAAATTTGTAAATCCCTTCCCATCTAGAAACTTCTCCCATTATAGTTTCTAGAAAAGTGTAAACAAGGGACTCGAAAATATCTAATTTTCCGTTATCTTCCAATAAGGTTTGGGTCTTATGATAACAGTCCTACGATCATTAGTGAATTCTCAGCCTACAGAAGCAGTTGGTATTCAGTAGCTGTAGGTGAGGTGGAGGAGTATACGGCAAATTTGGCGATTGAGATGAGAAAAGGGAAGCTATGCAGTGGCTGAAATCTCAGGGCCCAGGTGCACTGGTCGCTGATGAACTTGAAAACCTAAAAGTAAGGCAGAGGCTGGGCTTCTACTGAGAACCGCTGTGCAGGTCCAGACAGCGAGCGGGCTGGGGGAACTGCAATGCCTCCTGCAAGACTGTCGTATTTATCTGTAAAAGAAACCTATAATAACAACTTGAAAAAAACGGAAATTAAAACTACCATAACAGAGCTATTCTGTGCTCCCTGAACGAAGAAATACATTTGCGGCTTGCTCTGGTTCCAAATCCATGCTGGTCCCGCGAGTGGAGGAGCGGGCTTTTGTTGACTGTCAAGACAGCCTTCCCAGTGTGCAGACCATAATAGAAGTGATTGATATTCATGTGCTGCCACGCGAATTTCTGTCTCCTTCCCGTGTCGTTCTGTGAAAGCTAACCAGCACTTAGACTTCTATTCATGTAGAAACGACGAGCATGTCTATATCAGGGTCGGGGAGGCAGAATGAGAGATTCCTGTGCGATTTCCATAAGAGGTATGTTATCTGGAAACTGGGAATTATGAACCTTCCAAAACAAGCTGAGAGTACAAAGACACTGGCCAGACAGCCACGTCCTCTCACCATGTATTTTGGTGGGGGAGAGAAGAGACTGAAGCCCAGGTTCCCACAGAAGGGGGAGTCCTCGCGGCAGTTCGGGTGACTGGCGAGAACACGCCAAGTCGGGACCTGGACTCTGTGCCCCGTGCTGCCCTGGCACCTGGCGCGTGGCCTCTGACTGTTACTTATGCGTTATACCTTTATCTGCTAATTGAGAAAAACAGCTGCCGTATTCGCTTTGCCACTTCACCGTGTGGACACTCACATTTGGAACACAAAAGCACACGGGGCGTGCAAAAGCACGTGACATAGGCACTGAGAAGCACATTCTGCAACACTCCGCTTGTCTCCCCAGCATCTGAGTCAAGGGCCCGTCAAGGAGGTGAGAGCATCCCAGGGCTGCGTGGTGGTGTTCGATCAGGAAAACAACCCAGAGGGTTCCAGCCCCAGGGGTCCTCATGGGCAGGCTGGTCCAGCCAGATGACCTGAGAGCTTGGGCTGCGGTGGATTATTCTGCCACGCACCCCGTGGCCTTGGTGCAGTACGTGGAGTGACTGGGTGCCATTGCTGACTGACAGGTTCAGGATACACGATCCAGATGGAGAGACCTGGGCTGGGTGAGGACTCTGAGATGAGCGGCAGTGGAGAAAGATGTCAGGGTCGCAAAAGGAAGTTCAGCTCCCAGCTTTGCCCCCACCGGGCGCTGTGGGACCTCGGGCAGTGGAACCTCTGTGGCTCTCAGTTCCCCATCTGCACAGCAGGGAACAGGAGCTGCTGATCTCTGCGGTTCCTTCCTGCCGTGAATTCCAGTGACAGTTATAAGAAACAGGCAGGCCAGCAGGAGAAGCTTTAGTGAAGGAAGCTCACGCACAGATAGGACCAGGGAGAGCAGACGTTTCCATGAACCTGACTGGCCGAGGAAATGGTCCCCAAAAGTGGACCTTGGTGTAATTAATCTCACCTGTACACATGTGTCCTAGAGAATCAAAAGAGACACACAACTGGGGCACAGGAGAAGATGCTGACTAGCTAAGTCTCACCATCTTCATAGAAAACCTAAAATTGCTTTAAAAAACTGCTTTTCAACCCAAGATAATAAAGTCAATGATAGAATGAACTTGTCTATAAAGTCATGTTGGGTACAGAGAGCAAATACGGCCTGATTTTCCAGCTCTGAGGAATTGGTCTGCCCCTGACGTTTCTAAGAGGAAAGTCAAGGAAACCTTTTGTATCTGTTAAGAATATTCTTGGCTGCTCATA
Organism: Ceratotherium simum simum; assembly: GCF_057802395.1. NCBI lineage: Eukaryota > Metazoa > Chordata > Mammalia > Perissodactyla > Rhinocerotidae > Ceratotherium > Ceratotherium simum. The sequence continues at coordinate 108,405,601 of NC_141900.1, forward strand.
ATAGAATGTCCAAATAATAGTGGCTTAAACGATGGCCATATTGAATTATCTGACATAATAGGAGGAAAGGAGGTTGGAATGTCCACGGTTGGCCCAGCAGCTCAGCGGCGTCAGGTGCTCATCATCTCTCTGGGTCCCACGACCTCCCCCACTGGCTGCCAGTTGGATGGAGCAGCTCCAGGTATCGAATTCTTTCTGGGCAAGATGGAAGCATGCTAAGTCAGAGGGAGGAGCAGGAGTGAAAGGTTTCTCCTAAGGAGGGCCTTCATTTTTGCCAGGAAGAGCACACATCCCCAAAGGCTTGTAGGAGACGCCTTCGTCAGCCCCCTCTAGCACCAGGAGAGAACAGGAGAGCGAGTACTGGGCAAACAAGAGGACCGGGACCGCCTTGACCGTGGTTCTCAACCACAGGCAGCGTGACAATGTCTGGACACATTTTTGGTTGTCACGACTCGGGGAGGGGTGCTGTTCGCATCTGGTGGGTAGAGGCCAGGGATGGTACTAAACATCCTAGACGGCACTGGACACAGGATTATCATGCCCCAAATGACAGTGGTGCTGAGTTTGAGAAGCCCTGACTTAGACCAACCAGGATTCGTCTCTTGGGCGTGGAGAGGAGTTGGCCTTCCTGGAGACCAAGGGGCCTCCGTCAGCTCTGCACAAGTGCCCGTGTTCTGTTGCTGGGAAGAGGGGTGGCAGGGTATACCTGTTGGGGGCTTACAAAGTGTGCTGCCACACCTAACTTTCCAGGGCAGTTTTTATCTTATGGAATGCAACATCCGAAGAGACAACAACATGGAAATACGAGTGTGTATGGAAACAGTGTAGACGATCTGAACTGGGAAGCAAGACACTTCTCAAGACACAGCTGGAAGGGGCTCTAGTAGGACTAGTTGGAACTGACATCATGTCCTTTCCCCAGAGTCTTGGAGAGGAAGGTGGGGAGGGGTGGAAGGCGGGAAATAGCAGGATAATAGCAGATGGAACTTTTGTATGTAACATGTACCTGTGACAGGCTCTGTGTTAAGTGCTGCACACATATTAATTCAATTAATCTTTACCACCACCCCTTGAGAAGACTTCTCTTGTTTTCCGCATTTTACAGTTGAGGAATTGAGTCTCAGGGAGGCTGAGTAAATTGCCCAAAGTCACCTAGCTCGTAACTGGTGCAGCTGAAATTTGAACTCAGCCAGTCTAGCTCAAGATGGTACCTTCCCAGCAGTGCTGTCATACAGTGAAGGTTCTAGTATGTTGCAATGTTTTCTTGTACATGTATGTTTCACTGCTCTCCCCTCCTCTCACGTCTCACGCTCCAGTAGTGGGGAAGAAGTCAGCATGACAGCACACGCTGGCCTGGAACCCCCCTCTTAACTCTTTTTCTCTCCGAAACCTCTCTGGACACAGTGCCTGGCACAGCTATAAATATTTATTGTTGATTTTGACTTGTAGAAAAGCATATGTTACTTTCATTACAGGAAACTCAAAAGATTGAGGATTTTTTTGATCATCCTTGAGTTCCCCTTAATAATCAATTTGGGAAGGATCATCAACAAATTTATGCAAAATGCTCCTTGAGCTTGTTTCTCTTCCAGTCTCCGAGTTGCTTTTCTCTTGTACAAGCTCCATTTTAGTCTCTAGCTGTGATGTGTTTCCCGTCAATTTTCTTTCCAGCCTTGACATAATATATCAAGCTACACAAAAATTTGAAAAATGCGATATGTAAGCCAGACCTAAAATAAAAAGACATTTATGAAATATGTTTCTGTTGTGCAATGTTTATGTTAAGTTTTTTGTTTTGCCGTTGTTCAAAATAAGCAACAAATTTATAATAACCGAAGTTAGTAGTGCTAGAATGGACGAGAGACCTCTGCGTCTTCAGAGATGTGCAGGAGCAGACCAGACAGGCAGCTGTCAGAGATGATATCAGTGTGACTTAACGCAACAAGTAATTACACCAGATGGATGCTAAATCCATTTTGATCTTAAGAACTTTGGCGCATGGCTACTTACATTAATTTTTTCTAAGAACTCATTATTCACGTCCCTTGTCTATTTTTCTAAACATCATCAACCACATGTTTTCAGACAAAAATATGAAAAATTTTACCTATCAGATTGACAGAGGTTAAAAACTAGCAGAAGGTAGCGGTAAGAGATAATAACGTGAGGAAAACTTTCATGCGCTGTGGTGGAATATGATAGTTTATATCCAAAATGCCTTTTGGAGGGAACTTTAGCATTATTTATAAAATCTACAACATGCCTAGTATTTGACCCAACATTGTCACCACTGAGAACTTAGCCTACAGATACGCTCACACAAACAGGCAAAGACATGTGTGAGGCTGGCTGTTGCAGCGTTATGTGCAGTAGTGAAGCAGCAGAAACTGGTGTCTTCCGCAGGGGACGGTTGACACACTCCAGGGTGTAGGCATGTCATGGACTGTCTTGTGACGAATGGATGGACGAGGCAAATCTGTGACCTGCTGTGGAGGGATACCCAACGTGCCTCAGAAACCGAAGGAAGCAGGCTGCAGAGTAAGGTTTGTGTTCTATGCTTAGAAAAAGATGATGTACACACACACACACACACACACACACACACACACACACACTCACATTCCCTTGACACGGTATCCAGGAAACGGTCGGTAAGGATCAATTGGGACCAGGAGGGCCATCAAGAGGCAAGACTGTCACTTTTCACTTTATATTCCTCTCTTCTCTGCTAATTTTATCAAGGCAAAAAGTATTGATTTTATATAAGAAAGAACTAGTAAAAAATCCACAACTTCTACAACTTGAAGCTACTGAGGAGCAAGTTAAAAAGGAGGAAAAGAAATTAAACATTGAACCCAAACGGTGTTTGTAATGTTTATAATTAATTGATTTCATTTAACACACTTTCAAGGAATTTTTAAAATCCTTTCATGACTGCTATATTTTGAAATAAGTTCAATATATCACTGGAGTCAATGATTGTAGAATGTTCTACTGTCTGCTCCCTGGGAAAAAAGAATTCACAAGGATGTTTGACGTCGTTGACTAAGAACAAGAACATTCTAGTCCTTCTAATTTATTCAAAAATTATTACATGAGTTATTTTTACTGATGTACTGACTGATAATGGTTAAATCAGTTCAGAGTTAAGTCAGTTTACAGAGGGAGAAGGAACCTAACTCAGATTAAGTTGATATCTGGAAAATAGTTCTTCCTGCTTCCCACGAAAGTAAAAACTATTTTGCTGTTGAAGCTCAGGCTGGAGTTGCCTCCCAATATCTAGTCTCCCCTTCTTCCAACAGCCCCTAATTTCAGCAAGACTCATAGCTACCTCTGTAAGCATGACCTTTCTCAGCCTCCTTTGGAGCTGAGAATAGCTCTATGAGCAACTCCAATGAGACGTAAGGAGAAATGTTGAGTGAAACTTATAGAAAGATGATTACAGGGCGCTGACTCGGCTGGAGGCACAGCCCTTTATGCGTGCTGCTTTTGCGCCTCTCTGTGGCTTACAACACAAATATGATGGCTGGAATTCTGGCAGCCACCTTTCACCACGAGGTAACCTGAGGATGGAAGCCAGTCCTTAAGAACACTTATCAGAAAGATCAGATAGATGACTGGTGATATATTGGAGTTGCCATACTACCAATGAACTTATAAATATATATTTATATATATTTGTGTTTATATATATTTCTGTTTATGTGTGTGTGTATATATACGTGTGTGTGTGTGCGTGTGTGTGTGTGTGTGTGTGTGTATGTTTTCCCTTGAGAAAAAATAAATTTGGTGGCCTCCACTTCCAGGCCTGGCTCCTAAAATCTTCTGAGGGATTCTCTCCCCTCCCTCTTTTCCTATCTGCTAGCTGAGCAGGGAAGAGAGTGGAGCCCTTGAATACAGCAGAGCCACCCAATGGAAGGGGCCTGAGCCCCCAAATGACTTCATGGAGCAGAGGCCTACTCCCTTCCCTCTAGACACATGTCCTCCCCACCCCATGGACACCATGGTCTGAGCTAAGAGTGAGAACTAGACGTGTGTTGTGTTAAGTCACCAAGATCCTGGGAGGGATTGTTCCTACTTAGTTTCACCGGTGCAGTAGTTTCCCAGTGCTCCCATAACCAATTGCCACAAACTGGGGGGCTTAAAACAATAGAAATTTATTTTCTCACAGTTCTGGAGGCCAGAAGCCTGAAATCAAGGTGTCGGGAAGGCCAGGTTCTCTCTGGAACCATAGGGGAGGGTCCTTCCGCACCTCTCCCAGCTTCCAGTGTGGCAGGCAGGCCTTGGCGTTCCTTGACTTTTAGACTCTCCCTCCAGTCTCCGCCTCTGTCCTCGTGTGGCGTGCTCCACTGCGTGTCTGTGTCCAAATTTCCCTCTTCCTATAAGGACACCAGTCATGTTGGATTAGAGCCCACCCTACCCCAGGATGACTACAGCCCAACAAACGAAAAGGCGGACCTACTGTCCCAGCAGATCTCAATAAAAACGCAAGCTCAGAATTGGGAGAGGTGGAGGGGATCGTGAGGCGGGTGACTAACTGAAAGGCTGTTTGAGCCACACCAGTGTGAACTCTTTGCACACACGACAGTTGGCTGCAGATGGTGGGAATGACCCCAGATATGAAAGGATTTTGGTCTTAAAGCGGGCTTTGGCCCTAACACAAGTTGACATGAAGAAAAATAAGAGATGCTTTTTTAGAGATGGCTGAATAAGTATGTGCTCACTTTTCCCGCTCCCTCAAATCCCATCGAAATGACAACAGAAATAAAAAACCAAGTCTTGGAGGGTTTGCACCAGCAGACCTGAGTAGTAAGGAATAGCTGGACGATATCTAGCAGATGGAGCCAGATTGAGGATGAAAATTCGCCAGGATTCAGCGATCCTATACAGGCAGGGAAGAAACATTTGGAAGAGTGAGCTTTCCCAGCAGAACTCAGAATAGCCACAGAACCGGAGCAGTGAGGGCTGGAAAGGGAGTCCAAGGACTCCAAGAGGTGGGTGATTAATTAAAGAGTGGGGAACACGGCAAGCCTGCTCCTGCTCTCAGCCCAGCTGGCCTGCACCTTCAGCTAGAAAAAAGCTGCAGAGAGAGTTTTTAAAGTGTGGATTCTGACAGGGAAGACCCCACAGTAGGCTCTGGGGCCAGAGAAGTGAGCTGTGTCCGTGCAAAGCCACAGCATCACGAGGAATCCACACCCCCTACACGGGTGCTTACTGAGCACATTTCCGTCCTCCCCTCCTGCTCCCTCAAAGGCCAGAGCCCCTGCACTCTCTACAAGAAGAACCGACTCCTGCATGGCCGGAGAGATGCACTCCCACAGTGAAATCCGTCCAATCCAGACCCTGGTCCAGAGAGCCTTACCCACGCCGAGGGAGAACCACTCAACGCTGGAGAAAACCAGTGATGTGGAGGAAGGTGCCAAGCCCAGGACAAAACAAAAATATCTCTTTAAGGAAAAAGCTCTTTTACGAGTAATGAAAGAAAGCGAAACAAAACACTGACAACTAACGCGGTCAGATTGGAGAGGATATTTCATGCATGTAAACAGAGCGGCTGATATGAAAAATAATTTAGCAAGTATCTTACAAATTAAAAATAAGGTTGTACAAGCAAACAAAAATCTCAGAAGAAGGTTTCAGCAGCAAGCAGAGCCAGATGAAGAATGTGTTAGTCCACTGGAGGCTGGCATGGAGGGGCTTTCACACAAGGCAGTGCAGAAAGAGAAGAAAAGATCAATAGCGTAAGAGAAAGGTTAAGAGAAGTGGGTAATAGCTCCATCAGCATTAACGGGAGTGGGATACGGAGGATGTAATCAAAGAAATAACAGAAGACTTATTGTAAAACTAAAGATTCAAACCTTCACACTGACACAGCCCACAGCCTGCTGGGCACCTCCACACCCTAACACAGTTTAGTGGCATCTCAGATCGTCAAGATTAAAGAAACACTGTAGATTCGGGAAGAACCCAGCTGGCTTAAAAGGTGCAAATATCACACTGACATGAAATTTGTTATTGACAGCCTCGAAAGATGAGAATGAAATAATGTCTTTAAATTTTATTTAAAAAATTATTTGAAACCCAGAATTTGATACCTAATTAAAATTTGATGCAAACACAAAGACAAAATAAAGGTATATTCAGACTCAGATTCAGAAAATTTACCAAGAATTAAATCTTTCTGAGGGAACTAATAGTGAATACACTCCAGCAAAAATGAAGACAAACACAGAAAAGACAGGATACAGAGAGAGTGATGAACAGATACTCAGAAAACCTGAGGGTGTCTAATTGATTGTCGAGAGCATCGCTGAAACATGGGTAGGCGGTTGTTAGGAAATTATTCTTAAGAAAGTAAATGCACAGTGTAAAAGCAAGAAAACCAACCCTAGAACTAAAATCCCAGATGGTTTTTAATAAATAGAGGCAGTAGCAGCGAATAAAGAGAAGATCTTAAAACCCTCTAAGAGAGGAGAAAATAGTCAAAAGTGAAGTGTTCTGAATCAAACTTCGCAACTGCACCCTGAAGCTGGAGGTTAGTGGGGCAAAATACTGGAGGGCATTTATTATCAGTCCTTCTGAGCAATCAAGCATCAGTGTGAAATAAAGACATAGTCAGGTACAAAGGTCCTCAAGAAACTTACCGTTTCTCAGTGAGCTACTTGAGGGTGTGCTCCCAAGAAAGGAGTCCAATAAAGGAAAGCTGTGGAATCCAGGAAACAGAAATTCCAACTTCAGTGAGGGAAGCAGGGAATTAGGATACTAACAAATGTGAGTTCCAAAATGATCACCATGTGGTGGGCCCGGAGGTATTAGATCCTCTTGGAGCAGGGGACAGAGGGAGCCAGGAGATAATGGAACTGACAGATTTCCTGACACACTAGTCAGATTGAGAATGTTACAGCTGATGGAAAATTTGAGAACAAATTCAAGAGAACTACACCAAAAGTGTTGAAATTTGTTGTCTTAGGGGCAGGGGGATTGAGGGTAGACTTTGAATGCTGTTTTCCTTTCTTAAAATAATATGTTTTCACTTTTAATAATAAATACATATGTTACTTTGATCAAAATAAACATCAAAAACAAAGCTATATTGGGGGATGAATACATTAATTTTTCTAAATTATTCCTTATACAATAAAATATTTTAAATATATGAAAAGATTGAACAGATGTTAACATTTACGCAACCAGCATAGTGGGGACGACAGAATGGGAGTCAGGGGAAAGGATGGGTGGATGGGGAGAAGGTGCAGGGACAGGAGCAGGGGCTCTGCAAGGGCCCCAGGTGGAGAGTCTAAAGGAGATTGGGGTGGAAGGTCCACAGGCTCAGTGAGGCCACAGCAGCTGCAGGGGAATGGCGGAACCAGGAAAAGGGAAGACGTCCTCGGGAACGTGGCAAAATCCTCAATTAATACGAGAGCATGAGACATTTGTAGACAGAGCAAGAGAACTGGTAGACAGCACTGTGACCAGATGTCAGTCTCAAAGGACATCATTTTTTTTATAAGTGGAGAAAGTCATGCTTGAAACCGGCAAGAAATTCTTGACAACCAGAGCTTAGTATGATAGTGACGTGCCCAGATAAAGGGAAAAAAGGGCCCCAAGTTTTTAAAATTCAGTTATGCATAATGAGTTAGTGCTTTCAATCTCTCAAGGACTTTAAAGGCTCAGAAATTCTCTTTCCAAAGAACTTAGCTACCTTCCTTCTTTCACCTAAAGAAACCTATTTTTAGGCAACAGTAGAAAAAAATTTGACAGTATCAGTCTCGATGTTCAGAGGATTTTTTTTTTTTTAATTAGTGGTGCTCTCTTCATAATTTCCACTATTTTTCCCAGCAGCCCTGGTATTACAGCTGCATTTTTGGTTTAAATATGCCCTGTGGGCTAGTCTTGGAATCTCGTCACCATTTATAACATTGTTTTTATGAGAAGATGTATTTAAATTAAAGTAATCGAATCACAAATAAAGTGTGAAGAGGAAAACCATTTTTAACAAGAGATTTCATGTTTATATGAACTTATTTTTATTCAATAAAAAGCATCTGCATACTTTTTGGCCAATAGCTTATAAATAATACTTAAATTTAAATATTCCATCAAATGGTCTTCATTCGTCTCTTTGTGACATAGAGCTCCGACATTGCCCGCAGCAGCTGACAGGCAGAGGGTGAAATGACACGAGCCCACCCCAGTCCCATGGCAAGGCCAAGAGGTAGGAATAAAACTGAAATTATTTTCACCTGAGTCTGCCGCTGTTCAGATTCTAGGCTCTAGTGAGCATCCTGGAGCGGTTGGGGACTCCCGAAATTGTAGACCCATCTCCTCCCACCCCTTCCATCCCATCACCACATAGGCACTCCAGTGCCCGGGCGTCTCTCTCTTGATTTTAAAGATGCAAGTAGTATGGGCCTTTTAAGAATACATAAAATAACTATGAGAACAATGGATTCCAATATTGATCAGTTTGTTAATGGGAACGAGGCATCAACATATTCACTATAATGCTCAACACGCAATTATTCTTTTTGTTCCTCTCTTACCTCCTTCTTACTGTTTCCCGGCAAACTAAATAGCTAAGAAACTGCAAATGTGGAACAGCACATAATTCTTATTATTATGGTTAATTAAATAACACTCTCTGTGACACATCGTGGTAATTATCTCCTTTCCCCTCACTCTGCTTTTCCTGTTAATTTAGTTCCTAAATTTATTTCTGAACTATGGACTTTAATAGATATTTATTTTAATGAGGTCTTTAAAAATGCCTGTATTGTTGATAAGCTTGCTCTTAAGATTCGTTTTGAATGTGACATAGATTTCAGGTAATTTAAAGGTAATTTAAAGAAAAGCCCAACGTTTCTTGGGAAATAATTGAGAAATAATGGAACTGGTGGGTGTTCACTGTGGAGTAGTGACCCTGGCCTTAGCGATTTCCTTTAGATATTGGTTTCTCTTCTATTGCCATCTTATCTGATTTGATTTCCATTCTTGTCCTTAGTCTCATCCACCAGCTATGGTCCAAATGCTTTGTGAGTTTTAAATTTCTGTTGTCCTGGGAGAAGAGCACAGGACAGAAATGACCACAGCGGCATGAACCCTGAGACCAGTTAGGGGTATCGGTGGTTTCATCTTTCTATTGGGCTCTCCTCATCCTGCACAGTCTCTCTTTGCATGCTTCCCTCCACCATCACCCCCACTCAGGCGCCCAACATCCCGGTTCGCACTCCCCCTCTGGTACCACCACACAGTCCAAGGAGAGGATCTGAACCTTATTCACATTGGAATACAATTCGCTGACCACTCAAATGGCACTTCTCCCAGACAGAGGTTGCCACAGGATTTTACAGACTTGGGTTTCATTTTCTTTTAATCTCATATAAAAAAGGAAAAGAAAAGATATTTTAATTCAGGTACAAGGGAAAATTATTTTGAATATGGAATTTACACTTCTGAGAAGAACTAAAACATTGGAAACATATTTCAATATTTGTGATTAAAACTCTACAAAACTGAGCCAATGGAGTGTCTGTCACTAACGTCATTCTCCAAGTCACGCAGACCAAAAGGCTCCCGGCCATCACCCCTTCCTGAGTCAGTCAGCAAATCCTACTGATCCTTTTTCTCTCTGCTATTTATTCATTAGGCTCCATCTCCACTTCCAGCATCTGGTTCAGAGCATCTCATCTTATTATCTGGATCCTTCTAAATCACCTTCATTATGTCACTCTCCTTATCCAAAGAGCCCCTTATCCCCTCTGGGAGGAAAAGTACTCGCATGAAAAGTTGCACCTTGTCCTGGATGCAGCAGCACAAGCCCTATCCGCAGAGACCTGAGCACAAAGCCAGGCCAGGTTAGAACCCGGGACCTATGAGCAGAGGTCCAGCCTCCACAGAACCCATCAACCCAGCTGTCCCCATCCTCCCTGTATGAGTCTAGCTTAATGCTAAATGTTTGGACAAATCTGAATTGTCCAGTTCAATGAATCTTACATATGTCAACCCCATGTCACCATGATCCAGATCAAGATGCAGAACATTTCCTGCAGCCAGAGTCTCCTTAGTACCTCCTTCTTTTCAGTACACCCCAGGAGTAATCACCATCCCACAGACCGGAAGCTTTCATATTGCTTAATTTTATTATTTCTTTTGTAGCCCTTGTGGGCCCTTGCATATAACAGCTACTCAGCCATGCCACTTTGTAAACGGAGGAAAGATAGAATATACGCCACTTTCTATGAAATGTCAACATCTCAACACAGGTGATTAGAAGTCCCATTTGGAACCTACATCTGACCGAAGTCCAGAGACGTGTTTTTATGGATGTCTTCTATTTTGCATTTGTCTTTTGAGGCCTCTTATTTTGTATTTGTTTTTCGATAGTAAATTCAGAGCAAGCTCCTTTTTACCACCACACGTTAGAGGGTAAATTATCTGTCCAGAATGACAGATTCTGCCTTTTCATCCACTAAGCATCTTAAAGAGTGAGGCGACATGCATTTAAGTTATACAGGTAACTTCCATAAGCCCACAGTATTTAGTACGAAGGAAGAAACTGAGTGATATCAAAATGTAATTCAGAATTTACCAGTAATTGGTGAAATAACATTTTTTATTATTGTTTATTTACTTTTATAGCTGAAAGTGCCAGAGGGAGAGAGGCAGGTTTCTCTGTACCTGTCGTCACCTGCCATTGCAGTCCCGGAGGTCAGGGCTCTCGAGTCATAATCTTCGCATAAGCAACAGCACCTCACTCGGTAACCTCATAAAGCAGGTTTCATAAATACTTGCTGACTAATGAAAAAGAAGAAGGTGACTGAAAATTTAACTATATTCCCCGTGCACAAGACCTTTTTTGAATGTGGAATTGGGGTACTTGAGGCCAGAAATCATTTATTCCATTTCCTACTTCTTTTACCTTAAATTCATGGACTCCATCACCTAAGATGCAAAGATAGAGAAGGGGCTGGATGGAATTCTTAATCCTGGTCTTCCTTGCTCTTTGTTTTACCTTTAGTAGTTGGACATTTTGCTTCTTCCCCCCAATTTTGGGTGGCACAGAAGCCAGGTGGACATCCAATTTTCTAAGCAGAATGTGGTTTGATTGTTTGTTTTGCCATTACATTTTTTAAAAGTAAAAGTCGGGTGGTACCCCAGAAACATTCTTGGAAGGAAAGCTCACCCAGTGTCAGAGGCTACAGAGAGTAGCTGGACTGTGTCAGGAAACAGTTGGTCCTAGAGCATCTCCCTGGGCCATAGCCTCTTCCCAAGGTCAGGCTTATACCCATCATGATAATTCAGTGTGTATTTCTGAAGCCTGTGTTTGTCTGAATGATCTAAGTAATAAGTGGAAAGTTGTAGCATTTGTGTGGATTAAGTTCTAGTCACAACTAACTACACCACCCTGATTCACAGAGCAAATGCTCAACTTGTTCTTGGAAATCTTGTAGATACAGTCAAAACCAGTGTCACAATTTGTGCCTTTCTACTGCTGCTGCTGTTGCTCGGTCCTCCAATTACTTTGGTGATGTCCTGAACTAAGATGAACCCTGGCCAAGAGGACCATCAGTCTTCCTCTGGCCTTGAGGACTCAGTAGGAGGCGTCAGGACTTTCTCTGAGGGAAAAGGTGCTCTGTCTGACAGTAGGGCCATCCCTGCCATCCTTCTTCCTGTCCCATATATTTAGCACTGCAAAAGCCCACATTGACTTTGGCTCACCATATTTCTTGGTAACGACATTATTTTAAAGGACACTGTCATCAGTCAGATCCTCATGGAGTAAATTCCTGAGATGGTCATTACCTCACACAAACTCTCGGTTAAAAATGATATTCCCACACCAAGGAGAAGCAAATCAACTCACATTCCAACTCTAGAGCTCTTTAGCTATGTGCTCATGAGTCTACATTCTGGTTCCCCAGATCCTAGGATGACATTAGTACCTGCCTCATGGATAAATGAGCCCATAAATGAAAAATGCTTTAAACAATCCTGGCATGCAATAAGTGCTCAAGAAATGTTAGTTATTGATATGATGATTGTTATTTACTGGCTAAATCAAATTAAAAAGTCTACAAGCAGTATTGCATTCCAGTGGGCCAACCATGTCAAATTGAACGTGATTGGACTGCAGGACACTTTGTACTTGAGATTGTCCCCACCAGCTCCTAAACTTGCTTCACCAGAGTGCTGTGTGCTGCCTTCAAATAATAACCTTAAAAACGACAGTTGTACTTAATCTCTTTTCTGTTCTGATCAAATTTCTGAGTGCTAACCAAAAAGAATCCACGTAAATAGAGACTAGATGTCACCCGCGTGTCGTCTCCATGCTCCTCCCTCCCCAGTTTCTTTGATGCCATGCAAATCTAACAGCCATTTTTACTGTCTTCATTTATCAAATTCCACAGGCTGAAAAATGGGTACAGAAATAGAACTTAGGAGGGAAAGGAATGGGAGAAAGTGAGGGACGGACGAGAGAGGAAAGAAGAACAGAGTCTGTGCTCAAGATACACCAAAAGTTCTCAAATTCCACGCCTTCCCCTCCTCCGCACCCCCAGGCCCAACCAAACCCTTCCAAACCAGCCGCAACTGTGACATGAAAGTACCCTGTCTTTTCCCAGATTAGAAGCCCTGCTGTGGTCAAAACACAAGCAACTCTGCTTCTTTTATTATTTTTCACATTTGTGATTTAAACAACGTTTAGAATGTTACAATTTGAGATTACTCCGTAAGTGGCAGATTTAAGATGTTTTGAGCTGACCATGTATTTTCTGGTTCATAAATAAATCTGGATATTTGGTTGTATGTGCAAGTGTGTTTAGACATGTCAATTCCAATGGAGTTCCAAAGAATGATTCCCTTTCAGAAGAGTTATGTGGTTAATGCTGTGTTTTTAAGGCCCTGGTCTTTCAGTCGGCTGTGGTAGGCTAAAGACGTGATGAACCTTTCCCATTGATCTTTTTATTCTACAATCCATAAAAGAAAACTCTGAACTCTTCCATTATTTCTTTTCTCCCTCTCCCATCCCTCTGTCCATCCACCCCGGCCTCTCTTGCACAGTCATTAGAAGCAAACAGAAGACCACACTTCTACCTTTTAATTGGGTGTTTAACGGGACAGTGTTTGAAAGCAATTAATGGGGAAAAACATTTTTGTCTGTTTTATCAATTGGTCTTCAAGAAAAATGCCAACCCAAGGTAATGATTCTGTGTGAGCCAGGAAACTGTTGTCCTTTTCAGTTTTTCCCATGTCACAATTTATTCATTTAATTCAGCTCTCCAAAATTACTGCACTGCCAATTATCTCTCTGTGTGTGGAAAATGAGTTGGGCCCACTTCAGCTGTTCCTTCATCGGATGCCTGCTTTGGGCTTTTCTTCTGTGCTGAGTAATGTGCTATGCGGAAAAAAGGAGAGGATCTTCAGAAATATGTGAAGTGCCTTGAGTGGCTTCTTGGTACCTGTGAAGAGTCCCCTCGAAGAAGCTTAGGGGACAATGGCAGATTGCGTCTGGCAGGGCTTTATTTTGTCCACATGATCCATTTCACACGCATCCAGGCAACTGATGAATGGAGGATTAACACAAGTTTTCACCGTATTGAAATGGGTGATTCAAAGCAAACAAACAGGGCTAACCAGTTAGAATATGAAATTAAAGATTCTCTGAGACCCTTTGTTGCCCCGCAAGTCACATTCACACTCAACTGAAAAACATGCAGATAGACACACAAACGCCAGGTCACGTGACTGTCCCCAAGTTCGTTTGATCTGGTTGAGTTGTATGTCGGAAAGGCTAACCAAATCTGTTGGCACCACACAATCTACCCTCATTCATTGAGAAATAATCTGTCTCCATTATCAGAACTTGAATTAAAAATGTTATTAATCCGTGTGTTAGAAAACATCAAGATAATGATCTGCTTTTAAGTTATTCTGTGTTTACGCTAGACTTGACTTTTTAATCATCACCATTACTATAAAATCTATCATAAATATTGTGTGGACCAAATGCAGACTAATGTTTCAGTTTCATGCCTTGCAGCCTTGCTGCTCACAGTTTCTTTATGATTATGGAGACTAACTCATTGTGTTGGGGTCATGTGACAGCAATGAATGTACAAGAAGATCACACACACAGACAGAGATTCTCATACATCAAACACACACATGCTTACATGTACACATGAAGACACACACACATGCACACACGTCTACAATCAGAGTCCCGGAATTCACTTGTTAAAGGGTTGGTTGGTTTCAGTAATATTTGAAGCCAGCATGAAAAGTAACCAATTTGATATGTATTTCATTTTCAATAGTTTTAGTTTTATACAGTCTTAGTCACATCTGTTTTTCATAACTTAAATAACCTATTCATTTCTGCACATACTTTCAAGCATAACCAAAATGTGGGCTCAATTTCCTACCACAACCCACTATTATCAAGCATTGTTGCAATAAAAGAAAACAAATTCTGAAAGGAAAACTAACAGGGTTTTTTGATGTGACTATTTATAGTTATTGAAATGAAAAACTTTTTCAGATGCATAAAATTTTATTTTCACTTATTGCTTCTTTTTTTATTTTATTTATTTATTTATTTTGTGAGGAAGATCAGCCCTGAGCTAACATCCATCCTAATCCTCCTTTTTTTGCCAAGGAAGATCAGCTCTGAGCTAACATCTATTGCCAATCCTCCTCCTTTTTTTTCCCCAAAGCCCAAGTAGATAGTTGTATGTCATAGTTGCACATCCTTCTAGTTGCTGTATATGGGACGCCGCCTCAGCATGGCAGGAGAAGCAGTGCCTCGGTGCGCGCACGGGATCCGAACCCGGGCCGCCAGTAGCAGAGCGCTCGCACTTAACCACTAAGCCACGGGGCCGGCCCCTGGTTTATTTTTGAGTGCCTAAAAGATGTACAGCAAGTGGCTATTCAGGGAACAGAAAATAAAAGGAATAACGCACAACTTTTGGAAACTCATGACCCATTGAGAGAGAAGAGATCGTAAATGTAGAAGCAATAGCACACAGTTTATCATAAGAATCAGACTATTCGTGTTGACATTTAGGAAAAAAGAGTAGCTAAGTCAGTAGAAATATAGGCTTCCTGCTAGAGAGGAGTGGCAGACACAGTTATAAAGACAGATGTGGACAAGGGTGACTGAGAAACCTGTTCTTTGTCTAGTCGATGTACAGTGATTGGAGCACCATGAGGCAAGAGGCGTTTAAGGAGCTCCTCCATCCCTGACCTGTGAGATGAAGCACAACGAAGAGAAAACACAGAGAGCAGAGTGGCTCAGGAGCTGTTCTGCGGGCACGGAGGAACAAGAACGCAGTCACGGGTGTTGCATAGAAATGAGGATCTGGACGCCAGACTCCACCAAGAAAATAACTGACTGGATATGGGGAGGTAGAGTGGAAGAGACGTTGAAGACCTAACTACCCTGAGCTCTTGAGTCTCTGTGAACTAGGAGAAATGTGATACCACTAATGTGTAGAGAGAGAGCGATGCAGCGTAGACCTGAGCTGAGGAGAAAATAAATTCATCTGAAATGTTGCATGTGTGCCGTGGATGGGAAATCTAAGTTGGAAGGTCAGGGTAGGGCTGATGGGAGGGGTTGGGGTGGCAGATGTAGATTGGGAAGTCAGCCTAGAAGAAGGTGCCATGAGAGTGAGTAAGGCATCCGAGGCTGTTTGGAAGAGACCAAGGGCATTGTGCACGTCATTAGATCAGCGGGACAGGAGGCAGAATGGGGAAAAGAATCAGAGAAAGGAGCCAGGAACGAGTGGTGATTTGGGGATGCACATATTTGGGTTTCGAGGGATGCATCTCTGTGAGTGACAGTTAGTTCTATGCACGGCTGGGTTATTGCTAGCCATCCCAGGTAGAAATAGCTCCCAGGACAACCCCTACTGCCAGGGGTGCTGACCAACCTGGCATCATGAACCCAGCATCTTCACCAACACGATTATCTCCACAGATTCTCCAGAATGCAGAGAAAACAGAGGAACAGCTACCCTTGACTCAAAATAAGCAAAGTAAATTATCTTTAGTATAAGAAACTTTCTTTGGCTTGTGACTATAACTGTGTTCCAGCGAGCAAGGGTAAGTTGGGATTTCGAAATCCACTGAACTTCTAATCTGTTAGCTGAGAATATGTTTTTGCCATTGTCAGTGAAATGTCTTTTATGTTTTGGTTGAACCAAACTGGGTTTAGTTTTCATTGTAGTAATTATCACCCTTTTTAGATGTACATTTCAAATAGACAAAAATAAATAACTGCATAGTGAACACCCATTAACATCTAGAAATGTTACAGAATATGATTGTATGGGTTTTTAACTTTATATAAACGTCATCATACTATAAGTAAAAGTTTTCAACTCAGTAAAATGGTTTTTTTTTTAATTTATTCATATTCATAGATGGAATTCCAGTTCATTCATTTTAACTGTTACAGACTAGTCAATAGTATGAATAAGTGATGATTTTCCTGTCTATGCTCTTGTTAAAGGACCTGTGGGTGGTTTCCAGTTTTTCCCATAATGAACCAACCTGCAGGGAGCCGTCCGACGTATGTCTCCTTGGGCACGAGGACACCTGAGTTTCTCTGGGATGCACATTTTTGATTCTTTAGAGATGATTTTTCAGAAAAATAATGACTGTATGTTGTAAGTAAAAGTTAATTCCATTTTAATATCCAGAATAAGAAAGAACAATTAGCAACATGTAATATTTACCCTTTTGTTTATCTTTTGTTTATTTGAAGAAGGATCAGGAAGTTAATTCTTTTCTAAGACGTGATGATCAGTTTGATTGAGGGTGATAAATGTGCCCAACAATGAAATGCTGAATTCTCAAGAATAGTTACTTTTTTCAGTATACGAAAGACCTACACTCAGACGACATTAGATAAAGACAGAATACTTGGCTTCTACAAACTGAAATGATACAAAGTTTGAAAAATGTTGCATGGATTTGCCTACCATCAAAATAAGTACAACCTGAAATTTAAAAATCACATTTAATCTAAGATATCTGACCCTCACGATTAAGAAAGCCTCCAGTGGTCAGCACGAGCCTGGATTAAGAACCGGGAGACTGAGTTCCGGTACTTGCCTTGGCCACCCGCCAGGATGACGTGCAGTGAGTCACTCCCCTGGTGTCCGTTTCTTCGTCTGTGAGGCGAGGCGGTTGGGCTAAGAAGAGACCATCTCAAGGCACTGCTCCTCATCCCAGGCCTGCAACAGGCGTTGCTAACTGAATCACAGCGCTCAGTTATCCTAACTGTCCACTTAGTCACCAAGTGACACTGAGGTGAAGCCCCTTTGCCACGCCAGGGCCACATGTTCTCTTCCTGCCTCATCACCCTATGATTCTGTGGAAATGGTGTCCAGAGCATGTGGCTCTCTACACAGCCTCTGTGCCGGAAAAAATAAGTGGTCAGAACAGACACTGTCTCCTCCTCCATCACCTCTGAAACAGACAATCTTTCTATCTTGCCTTGGCACCCACACACTGTCCAACTCCACAATTTGTTTAAAAGTTCAGCTCAGGAGTCACATGATACGTAACTGTGCTTCATTCCTCTTACCTTTGTTTTTAGTTTTGTGTCTTTTCCTCCCCTTGGGATATTACAATACGGACTTATGAAAAGTTGATGTGAATTTAAATAGGGCATTCATTGGGCATAAAGAATATAGTAGCAATTTCAAAACCATTGGTCATGTTATCAGTCTAGTTCTGTAGTACTAGATCCATGAAACAATGTAGGTCACCCATAAATTTCCCAGGACATAGGAATTCACAAGGTGCCTATAGACCAACAATAATTATAGTAAATATAACACCTCTGCTATGGCCTATTTTAATAGACATACCTATTGAGAGGAGATAAAATGGATAATTGTGTCTTTCAAAAGCAATTTATACAACAGGGTTTTTAAATGTCTACACCACGTTAAAAGGAGATTTAAAAAGTAGTATATTACCATTATGCACTAGTCATCAGGAATTATCTTAAAATTGATTAAAGTATTACTTATCTTAAGTACTGTTGACCTATTTTCATTCAAGCCTGTCATCTATATCTCTAGGATATACAGTTTGTAAGGAAACAGAATATCAATTTGGACACTAGAAGCTTCTTCGTAAAGAATAATGACCATACTCGAAAACTTATCACTCCACTAGATCATAAGCTGGGGCCTAAGGCTAAAGATATTTGTATTTGATGTAGGAGAAATGCAAGAATCTCAAGCCCACAGCTTGGAGCTGACCCTTGAACTAATTTCAAGTCCTGGTCATAAGTTTGAAAGTGAAGTCTTTATGATCCATAGGTTCTAACATTTAGGCCAACAAAGCCAATTCAATGCTTACCTGCAAATTTTCTTATTTGTTACCTTTATTGTGTCACGTTTTATATCAGTATTAAATGTAATGTGAAATGCTTTCTTTTTTTGTGTGTGTGAGGAAGACTGGCTCTGAACCAACATCCACTGCCAATCCTCCTCTTTGTGCTGAGGAAGATCAGCCCTGAGCTAACATCTGTGCCCATCTTCCTCTATTTTGTATGTGGGATGCTGCCACAGCATGGCTGATGAGTGGTGGCTAGGCCTGTACCCGGGATCTGAACCTGCAAACCCAGGGCTGCCGAAGCGGATCACATGAACTTAACTACTACGCCAGCGGGCCGGCCCCTGAAATGCTTTCTATTAGCAATGAAGAGACCTAGTTCTTTGTTAATCTAGCATTAACCAACATTTTAAGGCAAATAACTTATTACATATACTCCTAAAGCAGGGAATGAGCTAGACAAGTGGGTGGCAAACTGAGCTATGCAGGGTCCCAGGGTTTTGAGTTCTCCACAGCGCTCATCCTTAGGGGAAATGGGTAGAGACAGAAAAATTCAGGCAACACCACTTCTGCAGCAGAGGCACAGCACTTTTCCTTATTGCAGCTATATACTAAGAATCTTATTGTATGCGTTGAGAATGTCTATAAGATTTTGTTTGAAGAGAGGTGCTCCACCCATTATAACACTGGAAATCACTAGACTACATTTGACTTTAGATTATGGCAGACTAGACATCCTGATAAAACTTTTGGAGATAAGACATTTAGAAATTCGGAATGAAATGGAGCAAGCATCTTTTTAAATGCACAGCTAAACTCACCAGAAAGTAAAGAAATCCTCAGAGATCAAACAAGGAGGACGCTGAGGGGCAGAGAGGTAAGCGAATTCTGACACTGTGGCTGAGAGACCTTCTTCACCCCAAGAGAAGCGAGGCCCCCACACGAGCTGAGTGTGCCCATCAGGCTCCTTCGCCAGCTAGGGGCTTGAGGTACGTTGAAGGAGGAAATTATGCACAGAGGTGAGGGGAGGGTTGAGGGGACCAGTGTGAGATCAGAAGGCTTGAGGGGTCAGCAGCCTGGGGAAGCCCTTGGTGGAGAGGAGTCACAGAAGGAGGCCACTCCACAGAGATTGCAGGTGAAAGGGGCGTGGCCCTTGGCAAAACAATGCCCCCAGGGCATGGGGGGAGCTGGGGAGCAGAGCTGTGACCCTCTCCTCCTCTTGCCCTGGGATCTCCCGCCAGGACTTCCATTGACTAAACTCAACCAGAACCCAACCAGAGGGTGGGGGCTCTGCGATCCTGTCCTCGGTGTCGGCCCTCCAAGGGAGACAGGAGGATGTGTGAGGGGAGATGAGCAAGTGAGGCAGCTCTCCGAGGGCACACGTTTGGTGAAAGTGTGCACAAGGACGAAGGCCTGCTGGTAGAGAGGGGAACAAGGAAATTTGTCTGACTTGGCTTTGGAGAGTAAAATTTTCTCCCCCAAGAATGCTTCATTGGAGACTTGTCTGGGGGAGTTCAAATTTATACTGTAAGTGGGACGGGTTCAGGGAACCTCCAGCTGAGAAACAAAAACAAAGTGCCTAAGATGGTTCCTGACCTCAATTTGCCGTGTAGTCGCTACCTCAGATGGTTCTTACTGCTTGGGGCTGCACCAAGAATTGTTAGATGTGGCTTGTAAAATGCTCAGCAAAGTCCCTGGCATATGCACAGAGTTGAATCAATACTGGTTGATCATATTGTTATTATGACGATTTTGTTTATTTAACAACATCAATACCTACTTACCATGTGCCAGGAACTGTCTCAGACACTTTATAAAGATTAAGTTCATGACCACCTGATTGGGTAGTTATTATTATCCCCATTTTACCAATGAGGAAATCAAGACGCAGGTACGTGAACATTTGCTCAAGGTCATACTGCTGGAAAGCAGGAAGTTCCCAGTGTTTCTATTCCCTAGGAGAGTTTGTGTAATACTGACGCTATTTCGTCCTTAAATATTTGGTAGAATTTACCAGCGTATCTAAATGATCCAGCATTTTCCCTGAGAAACGTTTTTAAATTTCTTTAATTCAATTTCTTTAATACTTATAGAACTATTCATATTTTTCTATTTCTTCTTGGGTCAATTTTTGATGCTTTACTTTTCCCAGAATTTGTCCATTTCATCTACTTTTACACACTTATTGACATAAAATGGGTTTTTTTTAAATACTTTTATTATTTTGTTAGTGTCTAGAGGATATGGAGAGATGAATTCTTCATTTTAGACACCGTTAATTATTCTTTTTTCTTTTCTCTGATTAAACTTGTCAGGGGTTTACTAATTTACTTAGTCTTTGAAAAGACCCAACTTTTGGCTTTTTTGATCCTCTCCATTGTACATCTCCAAGTTTATTAATTTATGTTTTTAATCTTTCTCCATCATTCTACTTTCTTTGGGTTTAATTTGCTGTCATCTTCCAGTTGCTTAAGATAAATAATTAACTTACAGATTTTAAGCCTTTTTTCTCTTGAAAATGCGTGTAAACCCGTACGTTTTCTCTAAGCAAGGCTTTCACTGAATCTAGCAGGTGTTGCTATAATTGCATCTTTGTTATTGTTCAATTCAAAATATTTTCTAATTTCCATCATGTCTTTTCCTTTGACCCATAGATTATTCAGAAGTTTATTTCTTAGTTTTCAGATGAATGCGTGGGTTTTTGTTGTTTTTTTTAGCTATCTATTATTACTGGTTTTGGGTTTAAGTAAATTACTGTCAAAATATACACTTTCTATGATTTTAATTCATTGAAATATGTTGAGACACTCCTGTTTAATGACCAGAAAATGATTAATTTCTATCAATATTTTTCAGGTATTTGAAAGTAATATATACTCTTCAGATATTGATTGTAGTGTTAAAATATATCCATAAGATCAAGTTTGCTAATTGTTGAAATGGTTTCATCCTTATTGAACTTACAACTTAAACAAGTATTTTTAATAATTTAATAAGTTGTTTTATCAGCTAATGAGAGAGAGATTTTTAAACCCCCCATATGGCTGTCATTTGAGTCTATTTTAAAATTTTTGTATCTTCCAGGTGAATTGAACCAGTCATCATTATGAAGCATTCCTGTATATCTCTAGTAAAACTTTTTAATTTAATTTTTAGTTGATAGTAATACAACTACACTACTTTTTAGTTTGTTTGTTCAGTTCAGAAGTTTCCAAACTTTTTCTGCTGGGGGCACTCTTAGTGTCTCAACGATTGTGTCAGCATGGCCCTGAGACAAAAATACAACCCAGTAGTTCCCTTTATTAAATAGTCAGGTCCAAACGACTTGATCAGTATACACGTCCCAAGCACCTGGTGCTTGCTGGGCCCCGCGTGACCTCCCAGAACGTGGGTCAGACTGGACACCCACTCCGTTTCCAGCACCACAGGGTTTTTGCACACGGCTTGCTTTTTATCCCAGCAACTGCTGAAAGAGCAGCGTCACAAAGATACGACCTCGTCGTCAGTAGCGTGGAGATCTGACGTTGAAACTGTGGACTACTTTGAGCTGGTCATTTGTGCAGAGCCCAACAGATGTTGCTGTGTTCCTTCTCAAGTTTAAAATGTCTCGTGTCATCCCTCTGAGCTTGCTCTGGCCTCATAGGATACCTCAGCACACAGTTTAGGAATTGTGGGGTTAGTAGTATTTGCAAAATATATCTTTTTCCATCATTTTACTTTCAACCTTTCTGCCTCCTGTGTGTAAATATGTCACTTGCCAGCAGCGTATAGTCGGCTGCTATTTTATTTTTTAATCCACTCAGACATTCTTTGCCTTTCAATTGAAGCTTGCAATGGACTGAATTTTTATGACAACCCCCCCACCCAAATTCCTATGTTGAGACCTTAACCGGTCTGTCGTGGTCTGTGGAGGAAGAGGATTAAATCGTTCCGCCCATCATCTTGACCTGACGTTTATGGGACTCTCCACCCAACAAGAGCAGAGTAACATTCTTTTCAAGTGTACATAGAATATTTACCAAATAGAGCATGTTCTGGGCCATAAAACAAGCCTCATCAAATGTAATAGGTTTGCAATACAGCAAGGTATTTCTCCTGACTACAACCAGAATGAAGCATAAAATGTTAACAGAAAGATTTGGGGACAGCCTGAAATATTTGGAAATTAAACAACATACTTTTAAATAATGTGTGTGCCAAAAAGAATTAACAGGGATAATTAGAAAATAGTTTGAACTGAATGAAAATGAAAACAGAGCATATCAAAATTCATGGGATGAAATTAAAGCAACAATTTGAGGAAAATGTATAGCATTAAATACTCCAACAGCTAACATCAATCTTCACAGTAAAAGATGAAGATCTTTCTCCTGTGATTGAGAAGCTGTAGGGAAAATATCCTTCGCCACTTTTATTCCATGCTGTGTTTGAAGATCTAGCCAAAGCATTGCTGTGAGACAGAGAAATAAAAGGCATGCTATTCAGAAAGGAACAGGAAAAACTGTCTTTATCTGAAGATGACATGATCGTCTATATGGAACATCTTAAGGAATTTACACCAAAAAAGATTCTAAAATGAATGAGTGAGTTAAACAAGTTTGCAGGATACAAAGATAAAATCACTTACCAGTGAACAATTGACATTTAAATACAAATATGAGATATTTAGGGATACATCTATGCACACATATGTCTTACAAGACACAGACACAGAACTACCAAACGTTGCTGAGAAAAACTTTTTTAAAAGTCTAAATAAACAGAGAGGTATACCACATTTGTGCACCAGAAGACTCAAAACTGTTTAGATGTCAATTCTTCCTAAATTGATCTATAGATTTAACAGAATCCCAACAAAAATCCCTGTAAGTTTTTGTGTTACATTTGACATGTTGGTTCTAAAATTCATATAGAACTGCAAAGTACTTAGAATAGCCAATACAGCTTTGAAAAATAACTAGGGTGGAGGACTTAAACCATTGGATTCCAACACTTATCCTAAAGCCATAGTAAACAATGCAGGATGGTTCGGGCAGAAGGATACACATAAAACAATGGGACAACAGCGAGTCAGAAATAAGCCCACATGTGTACGGTCAAGTGATTTTATTCAAAATTTCCAAGATAATTCAATGGGGGCAAGCATAGTCTTTTCAATAAACAGTGCCAGATATCATGCGCAAGAAAAAATAAACTTCAAATCTTGCCTCACACAAGACGCAAAAATTAACTTGAAATAGATTGGTCATTGCTAGATTACTCCCAAAGTGCAGGCTTTCAGGACCCCAAAACATGAGGTGGTTCAGTGGGTTCCCTGGGCAGGCCTGTCCCCAGACCTACAGGGCTGCTATCTTTGCACACACGTATGCACACCCAGCCCCTCAGTCTCTTAGCTGCTCCTCTAGAGTCAGCAAATTTCCCCAGGGAGCCAAGGGATTACCTGCTTGGCTCAGGCATCCCAGACCCTGACCCTGGACTTCTTCAACACTTGTGTGCTTGCCAATTGCTTCAAGATGTGTGTCTGTCTGTGTGCACGTGTACAGGCATGCATGTGTGTGTGCATGTGTTACATGTGTATCTGCATGTGTGTGCATGGGTCTTCATGTCTGCATGTATGTGCACATTCGTGTGTGTGTATGTGTGTGTGTGTGTGTGTGTGGAGTTTTCCTAGTTGTCCCCAGCATAAATTTTCGTCTGAATTAGCCGGTACACCATTACTGGAAGTAGCTAGGTTAGCTTATTTCTTGTTTACTTGTCCCATCAGTTTCTGAGAGGTGTGCACTAAAAAATAACATTTGTTAATTCATCTCCCTTAGTTGGTGTTTCATGAGGGAATTACCTCTTCTCCACTCCTGTTGTTTCCGTGAGTAAGGATCCCGAAGTGCACGCTTTGTCTTCCTGCCCCTTCGCTTACTGCCCCAGGGAAGGCAAATTCCCTTCATGAGCACATCTATCTTTGTTCTTTTGTACACTTTCCATTAAGTTATACTTTCTGCAAATTTTAAATTGCTACTCTGGCTTCCTGTAACTTCACATTTCTGTGGCTTATATCATCTTTTTGCTGTGTTTCCAGCCCTTCTGGACCCTTTTAAAAGTAAATCTAGCTAATGACATATTTCTGGGTCTCATTTCTTGGTTTTAGAATCTGAGAGTCTTTTTTCCTTTCATCAATGAGTTTAAACCATTTACATTTATGTAAATACTGTGAGATGAGGCAGTTTATTTCATCTTATTGCAGGTTTTCCTTTTATAAAACTTTATTTTATATTTTCTTTTTTTCTGTCTTGCCTTGGACGTGGACATTTACTGCACTGATTTGAAGGTTATTTATTCTATTTTTATTTTTGTTATAGCTACCCACAAATTGTCAGGACCTAATAGTTGCTTATTTTTCCTATAAAATGTTTATGGCTCATCAATGTCTTTGTCTTTTGTGTCTTTCCCCGTACAAGATGAGAAACATAACATTCTCTATACTAATACTTACATATTGTGTAGCATGTTAGTTATCTATTGCTCGTGACAACTTTTCCCCAAATTTAGCAGGTGAAAACAACCAGCGTTTTTTCTCTCACATGTCTGAGGACCAGGAATGCTGACACGGCTTAGCCAACTGCGGCAGGCTCAGAGTCCCTCAGAAGGCACAATCACGTGTCAGCTGCTGTCT
The DNA here is from genome assembly GCF_057802395.1 of Ceratotherium simum simum. NCBI lineage: Eukaryota > Metazoa > Chordata > Mammalia > Perissodactyla > Rhinocerotidae > Ceratotherium > Ceratotherium simum. Next base: position 108,430,619 of record NC_141900.1, read on the forward strand.
CCGTCATCTTAGGGCTTGACTGAGAGAGGACTCAGTTCCAAGCTCCTTCACGTGGCTGTGGGCAGGCCTCGGATCCTCACTGGCTGGTGGGCAGAGAGTCAGCTCCTTCTGCACAGAGTAATCACAATCTGGCAGCACAGCAGGGGGCCCTCAGAGGGAGTGGGTGAGTGAGAGAGAGAGCCCAAGACTGATGGAACCTCATCTCGCTAGTGACGGTCCACCACATGTGCCAAATTCTGTGCGTTGGAAGTGGAGCATGAGGCCCAGCCCGCATCCAGCATGAGGAGGTTACACAGCAGTGTGAGCATCAGGAGGTGGGGACCACTGGCTTTCTCTCGCCATGGAACCGTCTACACTTTATGGAATACTCTATACCTGGAATCATACAGTGTGCATGTACTCTTTTCTTGTCTGGCTCTTTCACTCAGCATCATATTCTGAGTTTGGTCCATGTTGCTGTGAGTATCAATAATAGATTCCTTTTCTTGCTGAGTGGTGTTCCACTGCACGATACCCACAATTTGTCTATCCGTTCAGCTGTGGATGGACACGTGAGTTGTTTCTGGTTTGGGACTATTAGGAATAAAGCTGCTATGAACAATCATTTACAAGTCTTTGTATAGAAATATATTTCCTTTTGTCTTGGGCAGGTACCTAAAAGCGGAACGGCCAGATGATTAACTTTTTTAAAAACTATCAAACATTTTCCCAAAGTGTACCAATCAACACCTGCACCAGAAGTGTATAAGTGTTTCAATTCCTTCACATCCCCCTCACATAGTGTGGCCAATCTTTTGAATTTTAGCCAATCTGATAGATATGCCATCAGATATAGTGTCTCTTTGTAGTTTTAATTTGCACTTCCTGAACGCTTAATGCTGTTAAGCATCTTTTCCTGTGCTTATCTGCCACCCGTATACCTTCCTTGGTGATGTGTTCAAATCTTTTTCCATTTGTTTCATTGTGTGGCTTATTTTCTTATTGTTGATTTTAAGAATTCTTTATGTCTTCAAGATACAAGTCTTTTATCAATACACCCTTTGCAAAGACTTTCTCCCAGACTGTGACTTGTTTTTCATTCTCTTAACTACGTCTTTTGAAAAAAAGTTTTTAATTTTGAGAAAGCCCAATGTATCAATTTGTTCTTTTATGGATTATCCTTTTGATGTTATTTCTAAGTAATCTTTGCCTAACCCAATGTCACAATTATCTTCTCTAATTTTTCTTCTAGGAGTTTTACAGTTTTTAGCTCTACATTGTCTATGATTTATTTTGAGTCAATTTTTGTATACGGTATGAGGTATGGCTGGGTTTTTTTCCTTGCATATCCAATTATTCCAGCACCATTTGTTGAAAGCATATTCTTTCTCTACTGCATTGCCTTTTGATCTTTCACAAAAACCAATTTTCCATATATATGTCGGTGTATTTTGGGACTCTCTATTCTCGTAACTTGATCTATCTTCTATCTTTAGTCTTTTAGTCTTTAGTCCATGCCATTTCTATTACTGTGGATTTATAATAATAATTTTTGAAATTAGGTAGGGTTAGTTTTCCAACTGTGTGTGTGTGTGTTTTGTTGTTTTTGCTGTTCTAGATCTTTTGCATTTCCATGCGAATTTTAAAATCAATTCAACAATTTCTTCAAACAAAAGGTGGGGCGGGATGTGGCTGAGATCTTGAATGGGATTGCATTGAAGCCATAGATCAACTTGAGGAAAATGGTGTCTTAAAAATATTGAGTCTTCTGATCCACAGATAAGCATCTCCCTCCACTTATCTAAGTCTTTGGTCTTCTCTATGGGGCATCTGTCTCTCCCTCCTCCCCTCCTTTAGGTTGCTCTCAATATTTTTTCTTTACCACTGGTTTTCAGCAATGTGAATATAATTTTCCTCAATGTACATTTTTTTAACTACTGCTTGTGTTCATTGAGCTTCTTGTATCTGTGGGTTTATAGTTTTCCTCACGTTTAGAAGATTTTGACCCTTATTTCTTGAAATATTTTTTCTGCCCCTCGCTTTGAAAACTCCAAACACTCATTTATCAAGCTGCTTAAGCTTCTCCCCGAGCTCACTAACGCTCTTCTAATTTTTAAAAGATTCTCATTTCCCTCTGTGTCTCCTTTTGGATGGTTTCTATCTTATGCCTTCAAGTTCTCCAGTCTTTTCTTTTGCAACGTCTAATCTGCCATGCATCCCTTCCAGGCTATTTTGCATCTCAGACATTGTAGTTTTCGTCTCTAGAAACTCTGTCTTTCTAAATTTCTTGACCTTCAATAGCTCTACTTCCATTTTTATATCTTCAATGTCTCTACTTAACTTTAGAACTCATGGAGTATAGTTACAACAACTGCATTAAGGTCCTTCTCCGCCATGCTAACATTTTGTCAGTTACGGATTAGACTTGACCGATCGAATATTCTCTTCATTAGGGGTCAGTTTTCTTGCTTCTTTGCATACCTGGTAATTCTGATTGAATGCCAAACATTGCATTTTACCTTGCTGGTTGCCAGACGTTTTTGTATTTCTATAAATATTCTTGAGCTTTATTCTGGGATGCAGCTAAATTACTTGCAAATAATTTGAGCCTCTTGGCTCTTGCTTCATGATTTGTTGGTGGTTTGGGGTTCAGCTCAGTGTAGGGTAATTATTCCCCTCCACTGAGGCAAGATCTTCCTGAATACTCTACCCAATTTCCCATGAACTGTGAGATTTTCCAGTTTGGCTGGTGGGAATAAGTATTGTTCTGGGCCCTGTGTGAGCACCGGGTGCTGGTCCTTGACTATGGTTCTTCCTCTGGGGTCCAGCGGTTTTCTCCCATGTGTGTACTGATCAGTAGTCCAGGCTTTCTGTGCAGCCCTCTCCTCTGGTACGGTCCTGCGACCTCCAGCCCCCTGGACAACTGGCTCCTTCTCCTCAACTCAGGCAGTCCTCAGGGCACCACCTCCATGCCCCCTCCCCGCGCCATGCCCAGGGGGCTCCTTCCAGGCAGTGAGCCCAAGCAGTCAGAGGGTTCTTTGTTGACTTCCAGTCTCCCAGGGATCCGTCCTTCATGACTGACACCCAGTTTCTTGAGAACCATGAGTTCATGCGTATTGTCTCAATTTTTCTTTTTGTGGTTGTTTCAGGCAGGAGGTTAAACCTCACCCCTTTACTTCGTCCTGGCCACAGTGGAAGTCCACGAGTTTGTATTTCACACTATTTGTTCATTGCCAGTATCCTCGTTCATCTCTCAGAGCCTGTTCCATCCGCGCGTTTCCATTAATTTTGAGTAATCGTCCTGTCTATTCCATTACTTCTGCTTCCTCTGGCATAGACTGTTCTGCTTGTCCTTCCTCCACAGTGTCTGCTGTCTCATGCCTCTGGCAGTTTTCCCTTCGGGCTCAACTTCATCCTCTGGAACTAGTTAACATCTACCAGTGGGGAGAGGTGAGGGCCTGGGGCCTCAACGTGTGCCCTCCGGAGGGTGGGTGGGAGGACGTGAGGCAAGAGCGCCCTGGTTTTCCCCCTGGCATCCCTCCTGCCTCGTTTTCCCCCAGGGAGTCTGCCAGCAGATCCCGTGGGCACTGCTCCGCCTGTTCTTCTCAGGACAGCTGCCCTAACTCTTGTGTTGGACAAGGGGGTAGGAGAGACCACGCAGCCTGGGTGAGCCATCAGGTCGTTTTACTGTTGATGCTTGAGCAGCAGCCGTTTGCACTCGGCCCTGACGTTGCCTCCAGCTGGCACTGTGGTTTTCCTGACACTTCGTAGGGGCCGGAAATGGCCCACTCCGAGCGAGGGAGGGGAGAGGAAAGGACACACTGGGAGGGCATTCCTGTTCCTTCTCCCAGTGTCTTCCTGACCCTCTCACACCTCGTCCCCTCGTGCCTGGACCCTCCCACCATGTGCCTCCTTGCAATGAGGCTCATGTCAGCTGTAGGGCGTCTCTGAGATGGTCCATCTCCCCACATCTGCTATTGCACCCCCGGGGGCAAGTTTGCGAGAAAGAACCAGCAGACCCCGTGTGCTCTCCACCTTATCCAGACTTGCTTTTTTCTTCTGCAGATAACTTAATTATTACCTATATGATTCTCTTGAATAGTAATTCTAAACTTTGATTCATGATTCCAGTTGGTAATCAGCAGATTGAACATGTTCCAATTAGAAAAATCAAATTAATTCTTTTTTTAAATAAGGAGGAAAAACTACTTCTTCTATACTCCTGGGAGGTAGAAATTAGGTGGAATTCTTAAAATGAAAGGGACAATTATATCTCCATCATTTATTTCATCTTTTCTTTTTTTTCCTGTGTTCTCTGCTCCCTAAAGCCCAAGAAATTACTAGGGAAGGAGATCATTCCTCATATCATGTTCCCAGATGACATTCTGCCATCCACCATGACCTTGGCGTGGCTGATAGACTAGAATATAGAGTCCACAAAGTCAGGAAATCAGTATTGGATGTTTAGGAGCTAATAGGTGATACCTTAGCTTTTATTTATCTCGTGTTGGTCATGGTCTGATTAAAGGGTGAAGGACGTGGAATAAAATGCTTTCAATGGCTCAAATCTCTCCATCACTCTCCTCTTCTACGCTCTACTACATGCCTCATTCTAAGTGGTTTTTCCCTTGTCAGGTATCTATTATACTAGAATGTGTCTAATAAAACCTAATGATTCTTCTCAAAGATGAGTGACTAAGAATACATGCGGAGTTATAATTAGTTCAATCAAGACATCCTGTAACTCAAAGGTCATTTGCTTCAACTTCAGAAATAGAAACCACTAGGTGGAAAGGCTGAAATTCTGGTCTTCCCACCACAACCATCAATAAGCAGTAAATATCCTTTTAAAGAGTTTTTAGTTGTGGTTTCCTAATGCTAATTCTTTTGTTAGCACTTCTCTCATCTTCATTTCTGCAGCCAGCTGACAGGCTCTGTCCCAGACTAAAACTCCATGAAAATCACCATTTTGGTGAATGTTTTGTGAACTTATTTTAGACCTAGCTCCCAACAGTGCATTCCCATCTAAACATCTAATGATTTACCATGTGAAACTAAAGCACTGTACTGTATTTTTAAAACACAATAAACCCTGAATCATTCATTATTCCGTTTGGAAAGAATCCTCTGAGCAAAGGTTGGGACAACTTGGCAACCCACTGTCCCAGGTACAGCGATCTTTGGGGACATAGGAAGCCGGACATTCAATATTCTCATTATCCCAAGGCCAACGGGGCGGCCTGGGGCAAGGAAAGGCCCCTAGGCACTGTTAACATAAATAATAGTAGGATTTCCAATCCTGACAACCCTAGATAGCTCAGAGAGGAAAGGAAAGTTAGTTACCACTGGTGGCGCCAGTTGTATTGTGAAATAATTGTGGGGCTTTGAAGCGACCAATAGAGAAACCATGGTGTTCTCTTGCTCCAAGCCAACGAGTCTGGGAACCATCTCAGCATTAACTTTACAAGATGTTAAGAGTTGGATCTTTTGATAGTGGAGACTATAGTGGTTTCTATGAGATGAAGAATTAAGAAATAAATATAGGATAAGACTCCCAAATATTAGTAAGAGAAAGGACATTTACATTCTTGTAGCTCTGATCCTCCCTTAGGAAAGCGTATTTGAAAGCATTTTTGATAAAAGTGCTGAGCAGAGAGGTCAGCTGTCAGTAAATTCTTGCTTTTACTAAGTATGAGCCAAAGTCTTAGAAATTCCCAAGGTGCCTAAATCTGAAAACAGTCGGCTGGGTAAGACCACCAGAAATAACATCTTATACTTGTCAGAAACTTTATCCTTCACCAAGTGCTCTCACATCCCTGCTCTCTCTGGCTCCTCCAGAACAGCTCTGTAGATAAGGCCAGCGTGTCCTTCTCGCTCCACACGCAGCTGAGGCCCCCGGAGGGTGAAGGAGTAGTCCAAATCAGACATCCAACCAGAGCTGATCCCACTCTCACAGGTGGATTCCCAACTCCCTTCATCTTCGCCTTACTGTCTCTCAACCTAGCCAATACAGTTTTTGGTAATTGTTGTCTGCCCTCATCACTAAACCACCCAAAAGAGTCATCTAAAATTGATTTCTCCACTTTGTCACCTTCCGCTGGTTCCTCAATCCATTTCTGGCTGCGCACCCCATCCATTAAAATTTGGTTGCCAATTGTCTCTTTGCTTCTTGAATTAGTGAAAATTTTCAGTATTTATTTTATTTGAACTCGTGGCAGCATATTTCCACTGTGGTAAGTGGAATAATCCTCCCTCTCCAAAGAATCTGTGAATTCTAGATCCTGAAATCTGTGAAGATGTTAGATTCCCTGGCCGAGGGAAATTAAGGGTGGCAGATGGGATTAAGAGGGTTAGTCAGATGACCTTAAATTAGCAAGATTACCCTAGAATATCTGGGTACGCCCAGTGAAAAGGCAAGGTGACAGCTTCTCCCCTGGAGTCCCCAGAAGGAACACGTCTGTCTTAGCACCTTGCTTGTGGCCGTGTGAGACCCATGTTAGACCCCTAAGCTGCAGAACTGTAAGACACTAAATGTGTGTTGTTGTAAGCCACCAGGTTTGTGGTAATTTGTCGTAGCACCCTCAGGAGACTCATACGCCGCCATGTTGGACACCTCTGTTCTGCAGCACACGACACTCTCCTGGTTTTCCTCTGAACCTTCCAGTTGCTTTTTCTCAAACTCCTTTGAAGTCTCCTCACCCCTGGCCTGTCCCTTAGACACCAGTGTTATTTAGATCTGGCCTGGCCCCCTTGTTTTTCCTTGTCACATCTCCTTGTGTGACATCACCCCACTCCCGTGCTCTCCACAGCCGTCTCACTCAGGGAGCTCTGAGCTGACAACCAGGTCATTGAGACAACAGCTTTTGTAGGCTCGTTGGATGTATGGATGATTTTAGAGAACGTGCTCCTGTGACTGAAGGTATATCGTGTCAGACGTATAGCTGCCTCTGTTGAGTGCTCACAGCAGACATGTGAAAAGCTCTCTACGTAAATTGTATGATTTAATTCTCCTGCCTAATCCAAATGTGTTACTCTTATTATCTCCATTTTTCAAATCTGAAGAAATTAAGGTCCAGAGAGGTAAAGTTATTGTCAAAGGTCACCCGGACTAGGTAGCCCAGCAAAGACTGGGAGCCAGAGCTGCAAGCTTCACCCCTACACCCTGATGCTCCCGAAGCAGATGAGTGGGAATTAGGGCCTCCACCCCACTCTTCCCGGGTTCCTCAAGCCAAATCCTCACTCCACCCCCTGCCGCAGGCGGGGGTCAAGAACCAGCCCCTCCTTGAGCGCCAGCCTGCGCTGCTGGGCTCTTGGGTCAGTCCCCTGCTGGCCACGCCCAGGCTGGGTCCCTGGCAGGGAAGTTGACCCATGCAAGGTGAGAGCAGAGCTGGGAAGGACACGATGCGTAGCATGTGTCTGCTGTTTGTGTGTGTGCATTCGGGTGCTGGAGCCCACCAACGCCTAGAGCCAGAACAGAACCCCCGCCACTGACTGCTCCTCTCTCCCCTTCCCGTTCTTTTCTCCTAACCCATCAGCCTCTTCCCAGTCCCACCCTCTGACACCGCCGCCTTCGCCTCTGTCTCAAATCACCTCCGCTCTCCACGGAGGGGCCTCCTCTGGGAGATGCTGATCTGGCCCACATCTCCTCCTGAGCCACTTGTCTGTGTATCACCTGCCCCAGGTCACGGCCGCAGGCGCCTCACACTCTACATGTCCTAGACGAAGTCGTCGTCCTTTTCCTCCAGTGTCCATCCCCTCAGTGAACGGCATCCACTCAGTTTCCACCAGACACACGAGCATCATTCCTGGTCTTCTCTTTCATTCTCTTCCTGCAGCCCTTCAACCACAGAATTCTCTCACTCTTCCTCCCAGATGTGCCTCAGCCATCCACTTCTCTAATCACCCTGCTGTTGTCCTGGTCCCGCACCACCGTCCTCTCCCGGACCAAGGCCTCAGCCTCCTAACTGGTTGTCTGCCCTCCTGTCCAGCTCCCTTCCAATCCATTCATTTCACTGAAGCCAGAATCCTCTTTTTAAAGCACAATCTGATCATCTCAGTTTCCCGTTTTCAGTGGCTCTCCATTCTTTCATAAGAAAAACCTTACAGTGGTCTACAGGCCCTGAGAGGTCTGACCTCAACTCTTACTGTAAGTTACCTCACATGCTGTGGTATGTGAGCCCCTGAATTCCTCTCAGTTCTCATCTGGATCATAAACTCAGATACTGAATATCTGTATATGCTGTTCCATTTCTCCAACATGTGTTTCCCTTCCCCCTACCTAATTTCCATTCATCCTTCCGGTTTTATTTTCTACGTCACTTCTTCCAGGAAGCCTTCCCTGGCTCCCTCTCAGCTTGAACTAGAGGGCCATGCAATGCACTGCTCGAGGACTTCTAAAAAGTAGGCCTTAAACAAAGGAAAATAGTGAACTATTGATTGAAGAACTTAAATTCTCATATTTAAAAAATGATGTAAATGCGCACCAAGCATGACACTGCCTTTGGTAGACAGTGGTTGTTCCAAAGCATCCGGCCTCCTCCTATCTCCTGCCACTGGCCCTTTGCTCACGCTGTTGTCCCACAGCCTGGGATGTTCCCCTTAGTTTTTCTGCCTATTAAGTACTGTCCACCACTCATGAATTCCTAAAGTCTTGAAGGATAATTCCACACCCTCTGTGAGATTTATTACCACTTTTCTAATTCAAAACGACCTACTCTGGCCCGGCCCAGTGGCATATCGGTTAAGTTCATGTGCTCCACTTTGGCGGCCCAGGGTTCGCAGGTTCAGATCCTGGGTTCGGACCGGCACACCACTTGTCAAGCAATGCTGTGGTGGCGTCCCACATATATAGTAGAGGAAGATGGGCACGGATGCTAGCTCAGGGCCAGTCTTCCTCAGCAAGAGGAAGAGGAGGATTGGCAGATGTTAGCTCAGGGCTAATCTTCCTCACACACACACACAAAAATGACATACCATCTAAACGCTTATGGTCTTTGTAGTAATATGCAGTCTGAAGCGAAATGATTTTCTAATTATTTCTGATCAACTAGTTTTATATCTCCAAGCATTCTCTAACATCTTTCTTGCCAGAGGCCACATTATATATATATATGTATATATATATATATACACACACACATATATATATTTTTTTGATAACGTAGTACTTAACATTATGCTGGGCACGTATCAGACTCTTAATAAGTACTATTAAATGCATGCCTTTGGACAGTCTAGGTAAAATGCTGCAAATAAAATCAAGGAATGTCAGAGCTGGAAAGGACCTACGAGTTCCTCTACTCTGACTCCTGCGTTTTACGGGACATTAAATTGACAGAGAGTGTGCTGCCATGGGCAAAGCTACACGTGAGTAGTCGCAGAGCCGGTTCTGCTCAGGTTCTTTGTCTCCTGGTCTAGGTCTATTTTTTTTTGTTATATACATATAGTCAACGTGGGTGGGGAGAGATTATCTGAGATTCAGAGAAAGTAACCCAAACCCACCATTTTAATTCATTGTTTAAAACATCAATTCTATCAAAATTGATTTTAAGACTTCTGCTTCTGGTGGGGATGGAGTAACAAGCACTGGATTTGCTCTTCTGCATGAAGCTATGAGGAAACGGGACGAATATAGGCTACAACAGCACTTAAGACATTAGGGCGGACGGCCCAGGGCAGCAAGTGGCTGGGTGTGCGCACTCCCCTGCGGCGGCCTGGGGTCCGCTGGTTTGGATCCCGGCGCGCACTGATGTACGGCTTGACAAGCCATGCTGTGGCGGCGTCCCATATAAAGTGGAGGAAGATGGGCACGGATGTGGCCCAGGGCCAGTCTTCTTCACTACAAAAAGAGGAGGATTGGCAGATGTTGGCGCAGGGTTGATCTCCTCACAAAAAAAAAAAAAAAGACATTAGGCATCAGACAATGAAAGGCAGTGATCCCTTAGAGATGAGAAACCAATGAGGTGACACCTATTATTGCCCCAGCTTACAGCATCCAGAAGGTTCTAGGCTGTGGTACAGGAAGAAGGAACCCAGGCAGAAGCCGATGGTCTCCTTGGATTGAGGAAACAGAGCTGAAAGCCTGGGGGAGCCAAGTGGGCTGGAGTTTGCGGACAGAATCTTGGAGAGGAGAGAGAGCTGCATAGAGAGAGAATCCCAGAGATCTGCAGAGGGTCCCTTCAAAGATTTCAGTGAACTACTGATCATCACATGCATGTGAGGAAACCAAGTGTGGTCAGGCAAAGAACCACCCTAGAGGACTGCAATGGCCAAAACCCAGAACACTGACAACACCAAATGCTGGCGAGGATGTGGAGCAGCAGGAACGCTCACTCACGGCTGGAGGAAAACCAAATGCTGTGGCCACTGTGGAAGACAGTTTGGCAGCTTCTTACAAAACTAAACATGCTCTCATATGATCCAGCAATCCTGCTCCTTGGTATTTACCCAAAGGAGTTGAAAGCTTATGTCCACACAAGAACCTGCTCATGAATGTTTATAGCGGCTGTATTCATAATTGCCAAAACTCGGAAGCAACCAAGATGTCCTTCAGTAGATGAATGGATAAAGCAACTGTGGTCCATCCAGAGAATGGAGTGTTATTCAACACTGAAGAGAAATGAGCTATCAAGCCATGAAACGACATGGAGAAAATGCATAATACAGGTGAAAGAGGCCTATCTGAAAAGACCACATATTGTATTATTCCAACTGTATGACATTCTAGAAAAGGCAAAAAAGGAGACAGTAAAAAGATCATTGGTTTCCAGGGGTTGGTGTTGGGTGGTGGGGATGCACAGTGGAGCACAGAGGATTTTACTGCAGTGAAAATACTCTGTGTGATACTGTAATGGTGGATACATGTCATTACAAGTCATTACATACAATGCCAAGAGTGAACCTCAATGTAAACTACGGACTTTGGGTGATGATCATGTGCCAATGTGGGTTCATGGACTGTAACAAACATACCACCTGGTGGGGTGTTGATAGTGGGGGAGGCTGTGCATGTGTGGGGGAAGGGGGTATACGGGAATCTCTGTACCTTTCCCTCAATTTTGCTGTGAATGTTAAATTGCTCTAAAAACAAGTCAATAAAAATAAATTTTAAAATTTTTATTAAGAAACCTCAAACACAGACACATACGTCTATATCTATTCCCCTATCCAGCTGGCTAGTTATCCACCTAAGTATATTAAAAATCATGAGTTTATACTAAACTCCTCCAATTCCAGTTCAATACCTACAGGGTTTATAGACGATTTTTAAAAGAAAAGGCTCAACCTTAGAGCCATTCTATTAAATATAAGAACAGTGTCAAGAGTTGGCTTAAGCCCACAAAACCCAGGGCATGTGAGAAGGGAAGGCCGGCCTCTTGCAGGCCTGTGAGTCCCGGTGCGTGCTTGGAGCTCAGTCCGCTGCTCCCGCTCCAGGTCTACAGACAGAACATCACCACCGACCCCGCTCGGATTCTCCTTCTGGTTCCATACACACAATGTTGTTGAGGCCTACTATACAGAAGTCTTTGCTAGCCAAAGAAGCTCAAAAGGTGACTAAGGAGACAAGGAAGCTACCAAATCAAGGGAGATAAAACACTGATGCAGAAAGCTATGGAAATACGTCCCAGTGGACACTAAGAACCAAGGAGGAAGGGGGAGCGTGGCGTTGACTCTGACTCAGGGTGTGACAGAAGGAGACGACTTCTTCGAAGCACTGGGTGCAGTGCCTAACACAGAGTAAGCACTCAATACGCAACAGCTGTTTTGCGGTGAGAAGCGGAGAGCAAGGCCGACAGCTCTGGAACCTCATCTCCCCAGAATTAGCAAGAACTAATCCATCTGGTGGGCTTGGGCATGCAGCACCCTTTGGAGCCACACCATATTGAAAAGGCAAAACACTTCACACAGTCAAGTGCGCTCAGCACCTCTTCTTGCGGACTCCAGTGTCTTCCTCCTGGCGAGGTCTCTTCTGACATGTCCCTTCCTTCCCCTAGAAACTGAGGACTTTCCAGGCGGTGAAGCTGCCTGTGTATCTCACCAAGTGAGATACCAAGTGGTGGATTCAGGAATCACAGGGGGAGGAATGCATCCTTCCCGGCTTTTTCTTGCCCAGCTTAGAGGCAGAAGGTGAGAACCTTCATCTGAAAGCTGAACACGTCGTCCTTTGAAACTAAGCCAAGTAGAGATGCTAAGATCTCGACCCCCAGCTCAGAGCAGGTTTGGATAGGGAGAGAGGAAAATGGGGCAAGAGCAGTAGGAGGAGTGGGTGTCAGGGGAGATGTGCAACAAGCAGGCACAGAGTGCAAGAAGAGGGGCTTCACAATGATGTGGGGAATAAATGGACCCACGGAGGAAGGACTACATGGAGCACGTACACATGCACAAAGGAACATGTAGCCCACACATCTCATGGTTTGCACCCCACCTGCTAAGTCTAGACCCCTCCCAGGGGATTGCCCAGGTGTCTCCCACCATGTTTGTGGGTGTTGCCTCTGGTGGCCTCTGGGATCCATTTCTGCTCAGGACACCGTCTTGCTGGGCCCATGTCCCCTGGTGGCCAGCCAGTGCTACTGAGCTGCTGTGCTCCACACAGAGGGGCAGAGAGCACCTCTCTCTTCCCTTTAGCATCTCCACAGGGATCCTTGCCGTGCTGCACGTATGGGCCCCACGTCCTACAGCCTCTCTAGACACGGAGTTCTCAGACTAATACCTCCCAGAGTGGACAAACTCTTAGTTGTACAAGATGAAGAAGTCCAAGAGATCTGCTGTACAGCGTAGAGCCCATGGTTAGCAATACTGTACTGTATACTTAAAAATTTGCTAAAAGGGTAGGTCTTACTGTTCTTAACACACACACAAAAATAATAATGAGCCAGCCCTGATGGCCTAGTGGTTAAATTGCGGCACGCTCCACTTCAGCGTCCCAGGTTCAGTTCCCAGGCACAGAACCACACCACTCATCTGTCAGTAGCCATGCTGTGGCAGCTCACATAGAAGAACTAGAATGACTTACAACTAGAATACACAACTACGTACTGGGGATTTGGGGAGAGAAAGAAAAAGAGAGAGGAAGATTGGCAACAGATGTTAGCTCAGGGCGAATCTTTCCCAGCAAAAAAAAAAAAAAATGATAATAATAACAATCAATAAAGAAGGCAAGAGGAAACATTTGGAGGTGGTGGATATGTTTATGGCATAGATTGTAGTTGATGGTTTCACGGGTATGTACTTATCCCTAAACCGTGAAATATATACAGCTTTTTACATGACAATTATACCTCAATAGAGCACTGTTCTTGGGTTGTTTTTTTTTTTTAAGAAAAGAAATGGAGGGGCTTGCCCAGTTGTGTAGTGGTTAAGTTAGTGTATTCCGCTTTTGGGGCCCGGGGTTTGCAGGTTTGGATCCCAGGTGCGGACCTACACACTGCTTGTTGACCCATGCTGTGGTGGCATCCCACATACGAAATAGAGGAGGATTGGCTTGGATGTTAGCACAGGGCCAATCTTCTTCACCGAAAAAAAAAAAAGAAGAAGAAGAAATGGAGTTCAGCCGATTTCTATCTAAACCTCACGATAACATAACAAAGTACACTGACGGGCAGCTGGTGGTTCTACTGGACCTGAATCCTACGGAGAAAACAAGAGGGTAGAGAGAAGGCATCCACCATGACAGTGACCTCGTGTCCCCTGTCAGGTCAGGACTAACTTGTGAAACGAAAGAGAGCAACATGGAATAACACACAAGCCCTCTGGAGACCCTGCAGGACAGTCTCTGAGGGCGGGGGGAAGACTTAGAATACAACAGCCTGCACTGAGAAGTGGGAAGCCAGATTCTGGTCCACACCTGCCTCCAGTTCACCGGGAAAATCAGGAAAAATCATCAGACTTTGACATTTGAATTTACACAAAATTGACAGTGCTTCTAACCAGCAGCAGCATAATAGCAATGTCATTTATGTGTGATTCTCAGTGATGTATTTTCAGTTATCTAGTTAGTTACTTAGCTGGTTATGCTGCAGTCACAAATCACGCTGAGAATCTGATGGAAGCTGTTAGCCCCTCTCCGCAGCTGTGCTCCCGCGCACACACCACAACATTTTGCATACAATTGTCGGTTACCCCCGTTCAGAATCCCTAACGTATGTTCATTTAGAATTTTCCGTTTTTCAGAGTGCTTCCATATCTATTACTTTATCCTACTCTTTTCTTTAAATGGAATAAACATACTCAGCAGCCTCAATCTGAAGCCCTAGCCTAATTCACGGTCTTAACACTATAAAGGAAGTGCATACCGCCGGACCTCAGAATTCTTATATGCGGGAAATCCTGGGTGAACTTAAAGTTCATTTCTTTTTTCATAATGCAAACGTGGGGCCTGAAGGAAAAGATAGGTGCAGACAGGGCAGGGAGAATTCTTTGATTTGATTCTCCCTCTCGAAACTATTGACAGTAGAAAGTTTTTGAAACAATAAAAGTGGAAAAGAAAATGAAAAGCTGTCTTAGCCTGAGCGGGTCCAGCTGGAGTTGACCATCCATGATCCTCTGGGCAGATTTCCAGTGAACTTCAGAGAAGGGCTGACCCCAGGGTCAAGTGCGAGAGGGAAATACTTCCGGGGCAGCGTTGGCCTTCGGACCCGGGTCAGCAGCCACCCCACCAGGCCCAGCCCTGAGCCCGGAGGAGGATGCAGGGGCCGAGGGTCTCGTCAACGCCCCCGAGGAAGAGGGCGGCTCCTCGGGAGACGGGCCGGGAACAATTACAGGGTGACCGAGATGAATGCAGAGGGAACGATGATGGATTCCCCTCGTATCGGAGCAATCAGCATAATTTATTTCCAATCAGCAGTGAGAGGCGGAGGCGGGCGTGCCTGACGCATGGGCAGGCCGGGTGACAGAAATTGTTTTTTAAGCAGTCGCCCTCTGAAAATATTACCCTCCTCCTGACACCCAGGAGAATGAGTCCTTGATTATCTGTCAGGCCTGTAAAATCAGGAGTCGTTATCGAGGGGACGGGAGCCAGCTGAAGCCACCCCTTTCCAAAGTGTTCTCGTTTCTTTGTGGAATTACTCTTTGTTCTCATCACTGATGCCCTGTTCTCTGCTCTTTCAGAATTTCTCTGTTTTCTGCCCTTTTGAGAAGCAACATGCTGTTTCCTGAATCTGCTACGCAGTGCTGGGCAAAAAGCGGCGGCCCCGAGAGACAGACTCAAGAGGGAACTCAGCCACCAAGGAGGCCAAGCGGCCCGCGGGAGGAGAGGTGGCGTGCACACCTGGGCTCTGGCCTAACCCTAGGGGCAGACGGAGGAGCAGGTCGAGGCTGACATGCAGCTTCCCTTCCCCAACATATGCTCGCCACTTACTTACGGGAAAAAGTGATGAGGAAAAGAGTGGAAGTGTCCTTCTCCTTTGGGGGACGTATCCTTTGCCGTAAGAGCGTAGGCTGGACCGAGGAAGTCTATACAACACGGAACGTGGTGGAGAGAGGAGGAGTGGTAAAGGCCACCGCAGGCTGAGCGGCCCCTACTCTGAGCTCGCTGTCTATGCTCAGCCGGCCCGGGTCAGACACCTCTCAGTGTCACCACTGACTGCCTCACGTTCACCGCCCCACCTGAAGAGTAACTTCCACAAGGGCGGGCCTGCGATGGGAGCCCCAAGCCCTCTCCTGACCCTGCTCTGCGATGCAGTCCCGGGCTGGTCAGTGAGCCCCCCTTTGCTTCATGCTTCCCCTCTGCAAGGTGGGAATTCACTTGTTCGTTCCTCCAGTAAATATTCAGTGCTCACATTATGCAAGGGGCTTTGGGAGATCAAAAGATGAATCTGAAACAAGAAATCTGAATGAAGAGTTGATGGAGAGATCAGATGCGATGGTAAACGCTGCCAGCGTAAGATGTCGGTACACTTCTTGTGGCCACAGATGTCAGCCGTGATGTTTTGCATGTAGCCTGCGCTCGTGTTTGCTAGTTGATTAAGCTGCACTGACTTTGGCAGAAAAACTTAAAATGTTTTCTGGCAGCAAAGAAGAAAATATATTTATCTACAGAGTATGAATTTAAAATTCCATCGTACCAGAAACAGTGGCCATGCATGAGACGTGCCTTCTTTTTCCCAAATGGTGTTGGAGAACGATCTTTAGGTGTCGGAAGCTCACCCAGGAGAAAGAGCAGTGGTGTTTGGAAGACTAAGTGGGCACACAGCCGGCTCCCCGGCAAACCCATTGTAGATGCTGTTGGGCCTGAGATGGCAGCCAAGACTTGGCTTCAAAGGAAGAAACAGCTTAATTCACTCCCATAAAAATTCACTGACATGAATAATCTTCTCCTTCAGAAGTATGCTGTTTGCTGCAATAGGCTGGAACAATCTGGTAAATCTCTCATCCACTCCAGGAAACTATGACGTCTACATCCACGTCCCATCAGCAGAGTGAAATGGCAAACCCAACAAGAGCGTGCTGGCTGGCACTGGGCAGTCTGCACCGTTGCTGGCGGAAATCCTGTCTCCCATGGAACTCTGGCTGCCCCCCACCTGGAGGGGAGAGTACCCGGGGCACTTGCGTTCGGTGGATGGGCAAGAGGCCAAGCGACCCTCAGCTGCCAGTACTGCCACCGCTAAAAGCCAAAGCACCTTTCCATCCACTTCTTCCCTTTGTCACAAGGAGGCCGATTCTAAAACACACGTCTTGAGGCAAACTATTTCATTCAATACCTCCTTTTGGTATTTAAACATATCCTTCCCCTGTCACTTTCATGGTAATAACACAATTTAAAATAATGTCTTTGTCAAAACTTAGAAGGTGAAGCGCAGGTGCATGGGGATGTAATTACATTTAGAGGTCATGGGTACATCGCAGTGCCTGGGTTCTCATGGATGTTTCCAGAAAAGGGGCTGTCAGGAAGACTTGGGATAAAAGACAGGTTATCTCCCAAGCAGAGTGATCTTGTGGGAAAGGAGCAGGGCCAGTGCCAGGGCCAGGTTCTACCCCAGCTGGTCATCGATGCGCTGTGTGACCGTGGGCGACACCATCAACCTCTCTGAGTCAGCGTCAATCAAATCAGCTGAAGACTCGAAAGGGTGGAGGTAGCTACAGCAATACCACAAAGCTTAGGTTATGATATCAGATGTGCGAATAAACATGGAAGAATGAATTCCCATAACAGAGGGTGTCCCTACTGTGGTTCTGTGGGCTTAAGTGCTGAAGTGGAGGTGAAGCTTGACCTAAGGAATCAGACCTGGGCTGAGTCCCAGCTCTAATGCTACTTTGGGTCACAGGGAAATTGCCACCCTGATTAACCAGAGACCGACGCCTGTACTGCCGGTCATCGGTGGAAAGTACGTGAAAACGCAACCTCTGGTAAGGTGTTTTATAAAAGTAAGAGGTGATTGTTTCTGAACATAGTGTCATCTTTTTTCTGCTACTATAAAAGTCTAGAAATCTGAGTAACCCCCAAGGCTGGTCTCTTGGGAGTGGGCCATAGGGGAGTGGGATTTTGTGTCGCCTCATCCCGTTTCCCTGGTCCTCATGTAACTTCGTGTATGGAGACGACCCGAGGCATCTCTGCTGGTGGTAGAGCTCCATGTTTATAAAAGACTTGGGGGTCCATGTGCAGAATATGGTCACTGGACTTCAAGAAACACGTAATAGAACTGGGAAATATTAAGTAAAAAATAACAGAATTATTAAGAGGTAGCAGGGGATTGGAATGAGGAGAGAGAGAGTGGGAGAGAAAGAAAGAGAACAAGAGAAAGAAGGAGAGAGTGGGAGAGAAAGAGAACAAGAGAAAGAAGGGGAGAGAGGGAGAGACAGAAAGAGGACAAGAGAAAGAAGGAGAGAGAGGGAGAGACAGAAAGAGGACAAGAGAAAGAAGGAGAGAGAGGGAGAGACAGAAAGAGGACAAGAGAAAGAAGGAGAGAGAGGGAGAGACAGAGAAGGAGAGAGAGAAAACAAGAGAGAGAAAGGAGAGAGAGGGAAGAGAGAGAAAGAAAGAGGGGAGAGAGAGAGAGCGCTTCAATCAAGAAATACCAAAGCTTGGGAGGGAAGAAATTTAAAATGAATCAATAAAAGGATGAAGACCTCCAAATTCATAATGGGGTGTCCTGCAGGAGAAGCTGGTGCCCTCAGTCCTAGAGCTAAACATGGACAGAGGCTGACGGGCGATCCTACGCGAGCTGGAGCTGCTGTGGGCCTGGGTGCTGCCCACCCAGCCGGCCGCCAGTGGCAAGCACGGGAGTGGGGGCCACAACAGGGCCTCTGTCCTGCTCTAACTCTCTGAGTCTGACATCGCTAGGGTCCACTGCCAACCTTCACCTCCAAATATTGCACAAAATGTCTTAGTGGGCCCCACAGTCCAGAACTATGCAGGAAAGGGAATTCCGGTGAACACAGCTCCAGCTTACTCAAGTTGACACAACCCATGTCCTTCAAAATCAATGCTGATATCAAGACAGCCCTGGAAAAGAGGGAACTACTGTGTGATCCAGCAATCCTGCTTCTGGGTATCTACCCAAAGGCATTGAAAGAGGATCTTAGGGACATATCTGCACTTCCATGCTCATTGCAGCATTATTCCCAATAGTAATAATAAGAAGAATAACAAATAAAGAAGGCAGGAGGAAACGTTTGGAGGTGCTGCACATGTTTATGGCGTTGATTATGGTGATGGTTTCACAAGTATATGCTTATTTCCAAACTCAAGTCGTATACATTAATTGTATACAGCCTTTTGTATGTCAAAAAGAAAAAAGAAGAAATTAAAAAAAAAGAGAAGGCACTGGATGTGCTATTTCTGGCTTCTGAAAACTCAGAGTCTATGGGGAAGACAACTATAAATGGCTTTTCAGACTGCGCTAAGTGCCAAACTAAAGCTATGATCATAAAAGCATCTACTCAGAAGATGGAAGGAAACTCAAAAGTGTCGACTCCATGGGGTGTGGGGGCCCAGAGAGGGTGAGGAGTTCGTCATCGTGGCAGTGGACAGCGCCCTGACTTCCTTCCTCGCCTCCACGCCCTCCCTGTAAGGCCCCAGACCAGGCGGGAGGGACTGGGTGTCTGGTTAAAGTGGCAGTTGTTGGATTCTCAGGAAAGACGCCAACCGGGATTGGAGAGCCATGCGGCTCCCGGGCCCCACTCTGAAGACAGCTGAGGGACCGGGAAAACCCGCCTCTGAAGGTGGCTGATTCTGAAGCCCTTGTTTTGACTGAACAAAATAGACCTTAAACGTGGAAAATTCACACAGTGGGCCAGCTTAGACAAAAATAACGTAAATAAACGTAGCTCTACATCTCAGGAGTAAAAGTTGTGGACGTATTTTCTGCTATTATTTACAGTCTTTGGATATCGACATGTGGACCCCATGTTGCTAGACTAACACGTGGACGTTTTTCACATTGCATGGTGGGTAACCTACTGAGTCTTCTTTAACCAAAGGCTCTTGAAGGGCATCAAGATTCTAAAAGTTGGCTTTTTTCTTTGACTATACATGAAAGGAAACTCAAACAGGGACAATGACCAACGCCCAGACGCATTTTTCATGTGAAACAGGCATTTCTCAATATATTTGTTTCCTTTTTTGTTATTAATCCCTCAGAGTTATTCAGTTCACTGTTAATAAAAGATTATCAAAAGAGCGTTTATAGCTCAGCATGGCAGCAGCCAGGGCTTTAACTCTCAGGGCTGTGGAAGTGTGCTATGCAAAGTTACACACTTGCGTGTGCCTGTGCATATATATCCACAGGAACGCACGTACCCTGGTTTTGTTCAGGTTAATGCTATAATCTAACTGAAAGAAAAAGCACTTGCATAAAATAAAAATCTCAAAGAATGGGTCAATAGCCATTGAAGATAATGTTGGAACAGGTGTGTGTGAAAATCTTTGATCTTGAAGACCCTTTTAAAACTGTCAGGAACAAAGTACATGTTTAAGTCAAAGAGAAAACCCCACAAGTATTGTTTTCTAAAGAAAGGGAGGTTCTTTGTTTAATGCAGACTTTGCTCTATTGCCTGATGTCTCATGGGGTACAGTTGAAAAGACAAAATCCAAGGGAATTAGTCACATGGTGGACGGGAAGCTCGTCTCCCCTGCACCCACTGAGGCTGTGGGAGAGGCGGGGAACCTGCAGCGCAGGCCTGGGTACACGCTGGAAACTAGGCTGACGTGCTCGGGTGTCTCTTGGTTAACAATCGCAACTGCCTGAGCTCCTCTGTCACTCTCTGGAAGCAGTTTGAAAACCAAAAGCAGGTGGGCTGAGGCTTGGGGAGGGACCAGGGGAGAGGAAGGTGGTGGAAGGCGCTGCTGCTTAGCGCTCTCCGTTGGCACCAGAGTTTAGCTTCACCTTCCCTGACTCCAATGCCTTTACCACATTCCCACTAAAAGGGAAAAGGCCAAATAACATGTGGAAAGAACAGGAATTTGGAGTTAGGCACCCTCACTTATTTGGAAGATAGTTGTTACTCTTAATTAAGCACAGATGTGAAGCAGGCATTCAGGTGTGGGTGCGATGGGGGCAAGACCAGCACGTCGTGCCACGCCACTCAGATGTCCCCACAGGCGGGTCTCTGAGCACCCTCCTCAGCACGTTGGTCACAGGATCCTTCACATTCTTGCCAGTTATAAAGAATCCCGAGAGCTTGTGTCCATGTGGGTTATGTAGATCAATATTTATTGTATCTTGCCATTTTGTGACAACATGGATGGACCTTGAGGGCATTATGCTAAGTGAAATGTCAGAAAGAGAAAGACAAATACTATATGATCTCACTTATATGTGAAATCTAAAAAAACAAACAAACAAAAAACAAACTCATAGGTACAGAGAACAGATTGGTGGTTGTCAGAGGTGGGTGGGGGGAGATGGGTGAAGGGGGTCAAAAGGTACAAACTTCCAGCTATAAAATAAACAAGTCCTGGGGATGTGATGTACTGCATGGGCACTACAGTTAATACTGTATTGCATATTTGACAGTTGCTCAGAGAGTAGATCTTAAAGGTTCTCATCATGGGCTGGTTTCACGGCCTGGTGGTTAAGTTCAGCACTCCCTGCTTCCAGGTTTTGTTCCCGGGCGTGGACCTACACCACTGGTCATCGTCCACACTGTGGCGGCAGCCCACATAGAAAATAGAGGAAGATTGGCACAGATGTTAGCTCAGGGACAATCTTCCTCAAGCAGGAAAAAAAAAAAGTTCTCATCACAAGAAAACAAATTTGTAACTATGTATTGTGATGGATGTTAACTAAACATATTGTGGTGATCATTTTGCAACATATACAAACATCAAATCATGATGTTGTACCCTTGAAACTAAGATAATGTTATATGTCCATTATAGCTCAATAAAAAAAGCAATTAAAATAGAATTTGAGATATATATGAATTTATTTTCAAATATTCCATAAATATTTATTTACACATATTTTTAAATAATATATTCTTTTGGAAAATAGTTACATTTTCCAAAACAAAATACAGATACTGAGAGGAGTGGCACTGTTATATATTTTCACACATCTCTTTAATGTCTGGCTTAACAGAAGGCATTGGACTCTCATACCTCCTTCTGTGTATAGTCTGTGGTGATGTGCTGTTTTGGTTGAAGTATATGAAGAAAACCCAGCTTCACACAGGTATAGAGTAGGGAAAGGGAGGAGGATTATTTTAATAGCCTTTCCAGACAATTACAGATTTTTTTTTGATACTACACCAAATCTTGACAAGCGTTGTTTCTTACAGGTCGGTTGCAATGTGTGACTCCACTGGGATGAGGTCTCTTAGTCTGGCATCCGACCTGGGCGGTCCTGCGCCCACCCGTGATTCCACTCCTCCTGAGCCGCGCGGGTCTTCCAGGTGTTGACTCACCTCATACACGATGCCAAACTAGCATGTTGGCTAGTGTCTCATCGACCTCATCTGAAACGGCCCTGGCACTGGGAAGCTGTCAAGTTCACAGTGGCGACTCAGATTTTTCTAAAATTCTAGCTTGAATTCTATTATTGGCAACAAACACTGTCCGGTTTTTTCCTTGAAGTGACAGGCTTACTTTGCTCATTTTCAAAAACAAAAAAAGATTGCCAAATACTGAAGTCTGAGTAGCAGTAGTTTGTCTGTCTCCCGTTCCCCCATGTGAACGTGGCCCGAGGTAAATAAGGCAGCTGGTCAGCTGGCAGCTCCTCCCACAAGCGCCGTCTTGCCGTCTGGTCACCACACCCGAGCCTGCGGCAGAAAGGCCTCGCCGCACTCACACGGAGCGATAGGAGATGTGCATGCAACGGTTGAGAGTTCACGCATTTAATAGTTCTTAATGCTTCCTCAAAAACATTTTTAAGTGAAACTGGCATTTTTGTTTGTCGGATGTGCGAGAAGGTAACAAATGCAGTGTTAGAGAAAAAAATATTTCCGACACATCAAAGAATGGTAAGACAGACTTTATTCTGGACCGTCATGGTAGGCGTGGAGACCCCTGCAGAGGGGTTTGGCAGAGAGAAAGAGATCGGGTTCAACCCCGAATACGACAGGAAAAGTGAGAATTTATAGCCAAGGAGCAGGTGGGGCCAGTGGATGGAAATTCCTAAGAGGAGACATCAGAGGTGAGGGGAATTCTGGTTAAAATGACCTGACGGGATTCTACTGAAGGCAGGCCAGCGATCAGAGCTCACCTGGGGATGGTGGCGCTGAGAAAGGTGATCAGATATTGAGAGTGGCGGATCTTGGCTAAAGTGCCTTAGCAGGATTCTTGCTAAACTTGGACAATGCCGAGGGGAACACGGAAGCCTGAAAGTGAGGCCTGGGTGAGAAGAGTCCAGAAGAGCCTGACTGGAGTTTGCTGAGAGAGCATCGGTCAGCGGTGACTGCCTGCGCAGTTTGAGGGCTGTGCTTTGTTGCACGCTCAGGCGCCAGCATTTTTACACACTGCTGCTTTCGCACCATCAGTGCGAATGTCAACACAGTGAAAAGGCAAATAATGTCTAAGCATTTTTATAAAAATAGTTTTCACCTTGCAGCCTGGCGGGGAAGGTCTCTGGAACGCCGGGGGTCTGCAGACTACATCTTGAGAACCACCAACATCAAGAGTTAAAAGTGATACAAGAGGAAGCCTGAGCTCCTAACTTCTCCTGGAGGGTCAGAGAGAGCTCCGGGAGGAAGGCATGTCCTACCATGAATGCTGGAAAAATGGGTAAGAACTCTCCACCAGTGAAAGGGAGAGAGAAGAGCATGCCAGACAGAGGGAATAGAATTTGCAGGAAAGGAGCTTGTCTCTCACCTTATCCTGTTACTTTTGTGTCCCTCGGAGTAAATTGTCTCATGTGCCTGCGCCTCAGTTTGCTCATCTGTAAACCAGGACATCAGTCACCACCCCATCGGTCGTTTGAGTGTTGAATTATACAATGTTTGTAGAGCATCTGGCCCAGACCTTGGCCCGTAACCCGCTCTCCGGGGGCGCCAGTTCCCGCCTGCATGGTGGCCCTGACCCCACACAGTGAAACAAGAAGGCAGGTCTTTGCAACAAGAGTTTGATGGTTTCCCCATTCCTCCCAATAATTCGTAAGATTTCTCTTGCATTGTATGAAGCTATGCTTGGAGCCTAGAGTCTACCTAGCGTATATTTGAATTCAAGTAATAATAATAAGGTGATAATAAGGTTCTGCTTAACTAAGCACTTGAACTTAAGTGTTTGCGAACTTCTTCAAACTTGATTACAATTCCTAGGGCCTTGAGTGACAAAAGCTCTGAAATAATTTATGTCCAACAGAGAGACGGCTCCCCAACATGAAATCAAAAATTGCAAATTCCTATGCTGATGAGCATCCAGTGTAATTTGGGAGGTGGGGATGGGGGCTGGACTCAGAATATCGGATTCGGAGGCCTCTGTGTGGACGTGCCAAAACACTTCGAGACCTTGAAAGAAGTCTTTCTTGATCGATAGGTTTTTGTGTAATTATTGAGTGATCTCTCAAAAATTAGAGTCTAAATGGCCAGCAGTATAAAGCAAGTTACTGTATCCTCAAGTTAAATTTCAAACGTGTGTGTATATTTTTAATTTTGAAATAGATTCTACATAGTGAATGTTCCCAACAGATTATTCAAGAGATGAACCCACAATCTGAAACAACACCGTATTCCAAGGTGTTGTGGGAACCGTGAGTTTGGCAAGCCAGCCAAGGTGTACTGGGATAAGACTGAACGGCAGTCTCCATCTTCATAAACAATGTCTCCATAATTTCCGGTTTTCTAAACAAAGTGGTGTTTGCCTTAGCACTTAGATTTTCGTGAAGTCTTGCCCTGAGAAGAGCGCTCTGGATGCCCTTACATCAGAAAATGCTTGTCTTTCCTTTCTATGTAGAAATATGAGCTGAAATAAGGCTTGGAACCTGTAAGACCAGCACCTTCATTTCAGAGAAATGGAAGTGAGACTCCCAGCGCCCTACACTCCAGCAAGACAGCGATTTTAAACTGTTCACCACTCTACCTCTAAGGCCCAGCTCGGACGGACTCTCCCCTGTGAAGCCTTCTGCAAATCCTGTAGTCAGAGTTAATCACTCCCTTTGTGTGCTTCCCAAATGCTTCAAGCCTTGGTCATCTTAAGGCTTCTTCTATCCTGTAACTGTGAGATTTCACAAATGTACACCTATGGTGCCTCTTTCCATCATCTGAGTGGTCGTCCACAAGCTGTACCCTCCATTCACTCACATGCTTCCTGAGGGGAGCCATTGTCTTCTGGTCTTTGCACCTCCCAGTAGATAACACAGGAGTTTACACAAAGTAAGTGTTCAACAAGCATTTATTAAATTGCATTAAGTGATTTTTTTTCAAGTTCAAGTAACAGAATGTAGCAGAGCAGCATTTGAACCCAGATCTGCTGGTTCAGTTTGTAGCTCACTAATGTTTCCTGTACAAAATATTCCCCCTTCTACAGAATTAGCTCCAGGCTCAGCAGCTATAAACTCCCCCATCTGTAACTTTCAATAAAATCAGACATCTTTGGTCTATTTACACAGAGATATGAAGCAGGAAAGTCCAGAGGAAGGATGGCTCCAGACACCTTCCACAGAGCAGTCCATAATCACAGCACCACCCCTCCATACACAGTATTGCATGTCCTGCTCTCAGTTGGTCCCAGGGGCCCCTTACCAACAGATACCATCAGATACTAACATATGCCAACAGATACCAGCACATACCATCAGATACCAACACATACCATCAGATACTAACATACACCGACAGATACCATCAGATACCAGCACACACCATCAGATACCAACAGATATCAAGACATACCATCAGATACCAACACATACCATCAGATCTCAATACATACCATCAGACACTAACATATACCAACAGATATCATCAAATACCAACACATACCATCAGATACCAAGAGATACCAGTAGACACCAATAGACCCCAATGGACACCATCACCATATTTATGCCCAAGGCCATGCTGCTGCCCTAATCAAAAAATCTCCGAAAGCTGACGCCCCAAGTTACTTCTTTGGAAGATGGATTCCTGGCTCCCCTATAGGATCTAGTGGCAGCCCACAGATTTATCAGGACAGACCACCGTCTTTATTGCTGATACATCACATTGGCCGTAAGTGCAGAGCTGGCTGGCAAGGCTGTTGTCCTAAGAAGAAAGCAAGTTTAGACACGGTGTTCACATCCACTGGAATGTTCCAATTAGAACCAGTCACTCTTTCCTCACTGCTGTGTCATGATTTTCAGCAAGGACACCGTTCTTGGGGATTGCCCATATTGACTCCATTCTATTGTGAGGCTAATCCCCAACAACAAGCCTGCAAGCTCCCACGGCCGGAGAGAGGGGCTTTACAAAGCCCAATTTCCACAAAACCCAGAGTGGCTGAAGCTACTGTAGCTCCACATTCCCCGAGGTGTCTTGTGAAAACATTCAGAAGCTTAACAGGGCACTTAGTTTGTAAAAAGGTTGTCTCCCCAGCCTGCGTCTGCAATAAAGAAAGCATTCAACATCTTGGGATTACAAGAGCAACAATTAACGCAGAGCCTGAAAGCTGACCTCGCTCTCTTGGAGGCCTGTGCTCCTGCGGGCTCCAGAAACTATTTTAGACTTAGGTGCCAATTTTTACATAAGCCCTGAACCTCCCTTTAGCAAACAAAAGCTAAAGAAAAATCCGGAGGCCTCCCTGGACCGGGGGGCATCAGCAGGGCAGCAGGAGCGGGAACAGCCATGAAAGCTGGTGTGAGGGGGGTCCTCTCCTCACTCCCTGCGAGATTCCCCAACTCCTTCCAGACAAAAAGGAAAACGCGAAGCTTTTCCACACAAGCCCTTTGGTCAACTTAGCAAGGATGGCACTTTAGAGACGCCTTGTCACACACTCCTGTTACAAGTCTGACTTGAAAGTGTTCTTTAATGCCTTGAAAGCAAAAAGCAAATTGAAGAAATAGTTGAAGACGCTTCGGTGGGCGTGGGAGCTGTTTGGGGGCCTTCAAGGTGCAGAACAGTGAGGGGAAGAAAAGCTTATTGTAGTCGGGTGGTTGCCGTAAACCAAATGCTTGCTGTGACCACACAATTTCAGCGAATATTGAAACCCTATGGGAAACTGTTGTGGGCTTACTGAGTCAGCCCATTATTAAATGTCTGCGATAATTAGCAAGAGTATGAATTGCTCCTTGCTTCTTCTTGGCCGGAGAAGACGGGAACAAACAATTCTATTGTTGGTAAAATTGGGGTTTTAGGATGGTTTTCTCCCATAACTTGTCTATTATATTTTTCATGCTTTTAAATTAAGGGGAATTACTAGGATAACAAATATTAAGGTGAACACAACAGCAGCGAAAATAAATAAATAAATGTGTTTCCTCAGATCTGCACCAAACACGGAGATGCATTTCCAGGGAGGGGAGTCAGGGCGAGCTTGCCAAGGATGCTGGCTCCAAAATGTCCACAAGACAGGATGTTTTGATACACTGTGGAAGGGCGCTCATCAGCATGGGGAAGGGGGCACTGCTGAGGAGCAATGGCATGATACAGTATGGCAACACCTTTCCCGGGTCGTTCTCATGAGCAAAGCTGTTGACATGTGAAACTCCAACCCAACACTTCCAGTTAGAGGGTTCCCTGGATGGTATTTCCAAGAAGCCATGACAGCGCCCTTCGTCTTCTGAGCCCCAGACCCCTCCCCATGTCCTCCCGGGGTCTGGAGCCCCAGGCCTCCCTCCCTGTTGGCGGCTGGTGGCTGTATTGGCCCACGGCCTTCCATCTCAAGAAACACCTTTCCTAACCTTCCAGGTGAGCACTCTTGGCCGGCACCTCTGCTGAGATGGCGCCTACATTTGCTTCCTTCCTTGGCACAGCTTCCCTCCCCGGCCCCGGGCACAGACGGCCTGGGATGGGATGAGCCACAGTTGGAGCTGTGCTCCCCCAGTGGGCTCTCTACCCCAAACCCCCCCAGTCCCTGGAGTTGAGTGCAGCCCCTGATGCTTCCTCAGCTCAAGGAAACTTCTTTGCATCCAGCAGACTGCTGAAGAAGTTTCAGACTTTCAGCCACCGTGTATCTCCCATGAAACCGACATCCCTCCCATGAGGGTCATGAGGCTCTCTTAAATCTGCTTGGCTCACCCTAAAATCTCTGCCATATTTGAATTTGCGAGAATACATAGCTGAAGACCCACTCTGGGATTCTCTGGAGGGTTTTTCATGAACTTCCAATATTTCAGTCAGCCATCCACTCTGTGCTCAGCAAAAAAGAGGGAAAATCTCCAAAAACTAGGAAACAACCTCCTGTCAAATGGGAGGAGTAATAGAACAAACGCTCTCTTCATCCTCACTTGGGAGATGAGAAAAGCAAAGTTACAGGCAGCCCGACAATCCGCCAGCCGGCCAGGGAGACTTCCCTGGACCTTGAAGACACACTTGCAGATCGTCTGCTCAAAGCCGTTTTCCCTGCATCCTAACACTCATTAACAACAGCAAAGGGCTAAGTTCTCCTTAATTTAAATAGAAAAAAGAACACAGTAAAATTTACACTGTGCGCCTACTTACTTCCAGTGAAAACAATGTTCAATTAACCTTATACCAATACTAAGAGAAATGTGAATTTAGATTTTAAAAAATTATTTTACAGGCTGATTTATTTGGTCATGTGAACTTACAGTTAACATTTTATGTTTCTGTAGCAATTACCTGCTTACAGCGCGGTCGTGGGCAGGCACGCCCCTGCGAGGTCACTGGGGGCTGCCCCCACCCTGGGGACAGGCTGAAGTGGAGGCCTGAGCACTCTTGATGCGTCTGAAAACTTGTTCATGGAGCTCAAAGCCAAATTCTACTTTAAAAAAGAAAGCCCCCTACTCAAAACTCTTCATTGATTTTATTTTCTAACACAGGATGACCCAGTTTCTCTTTTGGCTTTCAAGCACCTTCACGGTGACCGCAGACAGAAAGTCACTCCCATTCGCCACAGTTCTTCAGTTCACACCATTGGCGCTGGCCAGGCCGCGCCCACATCACTGTCGCTCCCTGAAACCGCCTTTGTTCAACACTCTCCCTCATCCACAGTCCTCTCTCCTTCCCACACCCCTTGTGTCCTAGTAAGCTCTTCTCACTCTTACAGTTGTCATTAAATATTTCCCATTAAAATAAATAAGAACTATCTGCTGACCGTTCCTTGAGAACCTGTCGTGTGGCAGGCGCCCGGCCATGGTGAAGTGGACACCTCTCCCTGCCCTCCTGGAGCTCACAGCCCCCACAGGGAGGCAAAGACCTGATGCACATAATTACTCAATAGACGAAGTGTTGTAATAATGGGAGGTACCTCCAAGGAGCAGCTCAGGGGGCTCTAAATCTGTAAAGGGGGGGCTCATCCAGTCCAGGGCACAACGGAGGGGGCTTCCTGTTAGCCACAGCAGGGCATGAGGTATAGGGAGGAAGCGTGTGCGTGTTTAGAGGGAGTTAATCAAGCCTGTCCTAAGCAGAGGAAAGAGCATATGCGAAGGTTCTGTTGCGAGAAATCCAAAGGATCTTTCTAGAAACTGAAATGAGAAATGCAGCCAAAGGAGAAAAGAGTACAAGAGTAGGGAAGCATTCAAGACAAGACTGAGGGTGTGTTGCACAGCGTGTTAAGTCAACAGAAAGCCAAGGAAGAGTTGTGAAATTCTCCCTCTGGACGAAAGGTGGACGAGTGACTCGAGGAAGCAGACCAGTGAAACGGTCATATAGGGGGCCCGGCAGGAGCTGGTCTGAACCAGCCACGGCCAGAGTTAGGAGGAAATGTCAGTCAATGGAAGGATCGAGAAGACCTGGAGACTGACTGCACGCTGGGGTGAGGGAAGGGAAGGTGTCGAGGCTGACTCCCATGTTTCTGTCATGAGCCGACAGGACAGATGATGCTGGTTATCAGGGTGATGGGCAACTAGAGGAAGGACGGGGTGGGGTGAGTTTTATTTCGGACATATCGTGTGTTCTGTGACTGTCAGGCAGGCCAGAGATGTGAGGTGGCACCTGGATAGTCCAGATGGGAACGCAGGTGTCGCAGCTGGAGAAACATCTAGAGCCACACACTGACAGTAAGTGAAGCACTGGGAGCAAAGAGGTCACCCCTTTCTGATGGCGGTGACCCTGAGAGTCCATGCACCATGGCGTTGCCCCAGGTCATGCCCTGAGGTCGTTCCCTGCCTGTGCCCTGTCTACTCAGTTAGGATGGGAGCCCTTGGGGACTAGCAACCTTCACGGCTTCCCTGCCGTGTCGTTCGCTGCAGCACCAGCATCCCGGGGGATGCTTAGACAGGCTCAAATCCCTCAGGGAATGGTACAAAAACCATCTCCTCACGCCAGCCATAGCTACACTAACACATAGTATAGGAGTCTCCCGATAGCGTACTGATAATAATCGTGCTCACACAGCGTGTACCACGTGCCAGACACTGCTCTAAAACCTTCACGTGAATTAACTAGTTTGACCCTTACAAAACAGCATGAGGTGGTAGATAACATATTTTGTAGACATTTCCACTGCAGCAGCTGGAGGCAAACACATCGGCAAGCGGCTTTCCCTCTGTGCTCCAGGATCTGACCACGATCTGTGGTGGAGAACGCCTGTGCAGAGTTTTCCTAAACAAATGATTCCATCGTTGGTAGAAGCCGCTGGGAGCTTTTATTTCCTGTCTCAGAGCGAGCAGATGGGCATTGCTGGCAAGAAGTGAGACCGCAAAAGCAGGAGGGAGGCACCTGCAATCTCTGCCTTCTTCCTTCTCCTGTTAGCTTCTCCACCAGCCCAAGGAGCTAAGTTCTTTCCCTTCTTCTTTCTTCAGAGTCTGTCCTGAGGTCCTTCATTTTTACTAAAATGTGAATGACTGACACAATTCTAAAGCATATAAACCTTTCTCTAAGTAGACCAGGATTAAGCTCTAGCTCAGTTTCAGGTACCAGCCCTTACCTCTTAGCTCCGGATCTTTATTTCAAAATCTCCTCCTTTGCACCCTCTTTGTGATGGCTTCATAGGTTACCCAGTGTCGCAGCCCCAGATCTTGGGGACATGTTTGTCTCCATTATTTTGTGACTATATATTCAATGACGTCAATTCTTTGAGATTTAACTGTCAGGGAAAGCATAGCCTGACTCTCCCAGGATCTGTCTGATGTGGCGGCCGTGGGAGCTCCGAACACTTGAGTGGTGGTTCGTCCAAGCTGGGTGCAGTGCAAGTGGATTCCAAAGACTCTTGTGGATAAAAAGGATGTAAGATACCTCACTCCTAACCTCTGGAAAGACTGCATGCTGAAATTATGATGTTTTATGTAATATATTGGGTTAGATAGAATATGTTATTAAAATAATTTCACTTTGTTTTAAAAAGCTTTGTGTCTGGTGGCTACTGTTGAATTCACAACCGCACGGGGGGCTCCTGCCGTGTTTCTATTGGACGATGCCATCCACGTCATTTGGGCGAGAACAGGTTGGCTGGGAAGCCAAATGTCGACTCTTGACGGTGGTTGCCGGGGCCCTTGCTGTGCACTCAGATGAGATGCCTCGTGGTTCAGGGGCCACAGGGAGGGCCTGGGGCACCTGTGGAGGGTCTGCTGAGATCTAAGCACACTGTGGGGTGGCAGTTTTTGAACATCTTGAGTAGAAGAGGAAAGAAAAGAATGAATTTCCAGATGATTTTACAAGAAATGCTGGGCAGGGGTTTCATTTTACTCCATCTGTAGTTTCCCAAGTGCAAACGTTCGCATCCGTTTCTTTGTAAACCCAGAGGCGAAGGCTGACCCCCACCAGCAGCCAGCAGGAGCACAACAGGACACAGGGGACCTGCTGGCACCTGGCGGGTGGAGCACAGCTCGGTCCCCAGCCTAGTCATCAGGGTACCAAAGAAGCCGGCTCAGCCAGGCCCCAAGGAGGCTTGGCTCTGTGGAGCCAGACACATCGCAGAAGGAAGCTGACCGTCCAGGGGTGCAGGCAAGACGAAGTGAGGGGAAGATGGGCAGGAGGACGGCAGTGACACAGAAGACGAGAATAAGATGGGCAGGAGGACGGCAGTGACACGGAAGTCGAGGGGAAGATGGGCAGGAGGACGGCAGTGACACGGAAGACGAGGGGAAGATGGGCAGGAGGACGGCAGTGACACGGAAGACGAGGGGGAGATGGGCAGGAGGACGGCAGTGACACGGAAGACGAGGGGGAGATGGGCAGGAGGACGGCAGTGACACGGAAGACGAGGGGGAGATGGGCAGGAGGACGGCAGTGACACGGAAGACGTCTGGCTCAGGATCTGGCTGGTGATCAGTGAACAGGCAGTGAAAGCTCCTTCAGAGAGAAGGTCAGGGCGGGCTGGGGATGGATGGGGGGACGCATGAGAGGCAGGGCTTTAGCTAGCCCAGGCAAGAGGTCAGACCAGGAGCTGCTTCTGGGCAAGGTCCTTAATTACTCTCCTCTGGGCCACCAGTACTACTCATATTAAACCAAAACCAGACACAGCCGAGGCTCACTGTTCACAGTAGTTACGTTCTGTAGAGTCACTAAGTTAGGGAATGCTGAACCTCCGCTTCCCCAGGGAAATACAGGGTTCCTGCGAGCCTCTGGTCGCAACATCTTCATCAACTGATCAACACATGATCTTGTTTTACGTGTGCTTCTGTTAAGATGCCATATTGACGATCTATTGCTCGTTCACTAACACTGAGCTCACGGTTAACAGCACTATACACATACCTGCAGGAAGCTCACCTAACATCCGTGTTTTCTCCCTGAGGCATGTCACAGCTCTTGCGCTCAGGAGCACTGACAGCACTTCAGCATTAACCTGGGGGCCGTTTTAAACAGGCAAATCTCCTACAAAAAGCACAAAATGCAAAGCATGTGGTACTAAATAGACCTGGGAAAGGACATTTGTTCCAGCTCGAGCTGAAACCAGGAGGCAGAGCCAGGACCAAGCACGTTGGCGGCTCAAGGGTTTGCTGCTCTGCACGTGTCCGTGAGTTACGGTGAACGCCCCACAAGTGTAGATTATGAGGTTACAAATAAACTTCAGGGAGTAAGCGAATTCACAAATATAGAATCTGTGAATAATGAGGATTGGCTGCACATACAGTGCATTGACTAACCTAACTTTCCTTAATGTTCTTTTCTCGTTATAAAAAGATGGCATCGAGGGCTCAGCCCAGTGGTGTGGTGTTAAGTTCGTGTGCTCCACTTTGGAGGCCTGGGGTTCACAGGTTCGAATCCCAGACGGGGACCTATGCACCACTCATCAAGCCATGCTGTGGTGGAATCCCATATACAAAGTAGAGGAAGATTGGCACAGATGTTAGCTCAGGGCCAATCTTCCTCACCAAAAAAAAAAAGAAGAAAAAACACAGCATTGAGAAAATTTTTTAAATAACTAAAAGTGTGAAAAAGAAAATAAAACTCTAATCTTACATTTTATTTCAAGTCAGGCTTTGATCTATGCTTTTAAGTATGAATTAAATAAAGGAGGGTTTATAGCAGGTGTATAATATTTTCCTGCATTTTTTCACTTTAAATTATATCATGAGTTTGTCCTATTAAATATGATTTAATAATATTTTTAATAAAACTAATTTTTATTACAAAAACAATAAATGATCATTGTAGGAAAACATGAAATATAGGAGAAGGTGCAAAGGAGGAAAGTAAAATTGTTTGCTGCCCCTACTTTGCCACTAAGACACAGCCAGCTGAGAGTTTTGCACATTTATTACAGTATTTCCATGTACTAAAATGATATTAATAATGATAGCTAACATTTATTGACTATTTGTACTAACCAGCCAATGGGATATGTGTAAAATCGAATCCTTGCAGCAAGCCTATGCCTGAGACATCGTGACTCCTGTTTCGTAGATCAGGAAAGCAGGGCTTGGAGAGGTTAACTAACTTAGTTAAAATCACACGTCTAGTTAACTGTTGAAGCAAGAAATCCACATCTGTCCCTTCTGGCTCCAAAGCTGTGTCACTGACCACACTGTTGTGTGTCCATGTGTGATAACAAGGGGTTGTGTAGAACCTCTCCAATGCTCGTGAGGACGCAATGCAACACCATTGTTTGCAGAGCCGACAGCTTCCTTCACCATCTCATCCCATCTCATCATTGTTTCATATTTGTGCTCTTCACAGTT
Organism: Ceratotherium simum simum; assembly: GCF_057802395.1. Taxonomy (NCBI): domain Eukaryota; kingdom Metazoa; phylum Chordata; class Mammalia; order Perissodactyla; family Rhinocerotidae; genus Ceratotherium; species Ceratotherium simum. Next base: position 108,464,191 of record NC_141900.1, read on the forward strand.
TTCATTTTTACAAATAAAAGTCCAATTGTACATACTACTACTAACTGTACATAATTCTAGACTCCTTCATGTGGAAATTATCTTAAGACTTTTGATAAATATTACAAAATTTATTTTCCAAAAGTTTGTACCAATCAGAATGGTGATTTTCTCACTTCTTTGACGTTATTGTGTGTGTGGTTTTTTTTTAGTTTTGACAGTTTCATATGCTGAGAATGTAACTATGTTATTTTGTATATAATTTGTTTTATGTTTTATAGTTTTCAGCACACAACTCTTGTACTTATCTAGTAAGATATAATCCTAAACCTTGATGCTATTGTAAATGGTATTATTTTTTATTTCAATTTCCAGCTGTTCAAGGCTAGCATATAGAGATACAGTTGTTTGCATTTGACTTTGCTAAACTTATTAATTCCAGTGCTTCTTTTGTAGATTCTTTTGGTTTTTCTGCATAGATGATCATGTCATATGTGAATAAACAGTTTTATTTCTTCCATTCCAATATGTATGAAATTTTATTAATTTTTCTTTCTTTATTCCACTGGCTACCATCTCAGGCACAATGTGGAGTAGCACTGGTGGGAAAGTGCACCAGCCCTCACCCCAATCTAAGGGAAAAAGCATCCCATCTTACTACCTACTGTGATGTTAGTTGTCAGCTCCTCAGAGATGCCCTTCATCAGGTTGACACAGAGGTCTCTGTTTTGAGTTTGCTGAGGATTTTTTTTAATCATGAACGGGTCTTGAATTTTGTCAAAACCTCTTTTGCATCTATTGAGATGATCATATGGTTTCTCTTTTTTAGCGATGCATGTCACATGTTGACATACAGAAATTCTTAATTTTTGTTAAACCAAATATGTATTTCATGAGTAGATGAAACGTATCTCTCATCATGACCGTATTATAATTATCCTAGGAATACGATGGTTTAACATTAAGATACGTATCCAAAGGGCAACATTTAATGGGCGTTCCTGATTTTATTTTTTAAAAAAGAACATTTCTTCAAAATTTAATATTTGAAACTTTAAGATTGACTACTTAATAAGAAAATAACAAAGATGCCCTCATTAAAATAAGGACCAAACAAGTGGTCCCTATTGTTGTTAAATTTAGCACTTTCTGGAAGTTTTGTTAAAATCAATGAGAAAAAGCCTGGAGACTTCTGCAGAAAAATTAGCGAAGGACAGGAACAAGAGATTCCCAGCAGAAGGACGAGTGGCCAAAAGCAAGAAGCATGTTCAATTTTGCTAATCAGAAAATAAATTCAGTATAAGATGATAATGTGATAGCATTCTCTGCCTATCAGTCAAAATTTTTAAATAATACTCAATAATGCCAAAAAAGTCAAGAAATCGGCACTCTTAATGGTACTAACTTTTGGGAAAGAAATTTTACTGAGAGAAATTAAAGAAATGCTAAATCAATGGATAGATATAAATTGGAGTTCATCAAAATTAACAACACCCGCTCTTTGAAAGAATCTATTAAGAAAATGAAAGGGAGGCCACCAATCAGGAGAAAAAATTTGCAAAACACATAGCTGATGAAAGCTTGTATCAGAATCTATAAGGAACTCACGATTCAATAATGATGAGGCAAAAAAATCTCATTTTAAAAAGAGTCAGCAAAAGATTTGAGCAGACACTTCATCGAAGAGGATGTACAGATGGCAAATAAACCCATGAAAAAACGTTCAACACCATTTGTCATTAGGAAAATGCAATTAAATCACAATGAGACATCACTATGTACCTACCAGAATGGCTAAAATTCTGACAAATGCTGGCAAGTGGAACTCTCACACATTTCTGGTGGGAATGCAAATGACACAGCTATTTTGGAAAACAGGTTGACATTTTCTTATAAAGTTACCAGACAATCTAATTCCAGGCATTTACCCAAGAGAAATAAAAATATACCTTCCCACGAAGACCCGTACACGAATGTGTATATTAGCCTTGTTCCTAATAGCCCCAAACTGAAAACAACCCAAATGTCCATCACTGGTGAATGGATAAATGAATTGTCAAATATGATACAATAGAACACCACTCAGAAATCAAGGAAAACAAGCTGCTACTATCCAAGCAGCAACATGGTGAACCTCAAAAGCCTTCTGTGACGTGACAAAAGCCAGACGTAAAAGCCCACACAGTATAGGATTCTATTAACAGAATATTTTAGAGGGGATGTACTATAGGGACAGAGATCAATCAGTGGTTTCCAGGGTCTTGGGGTAGGAAGAGGGAATTTATTGCAAAGGGCATGAGGAAATTTGGAAGGTGACAGAGTGTTTTCTGTATTAGTTGTGGTCATCATGATTACATGACTGTATACATTTGTCAAAACTCATCTAACATACATTTAAGGGGCATATTTTACTATATATAAATTACACCTCAATAAACATGCCCAGGTAAAGCGGAGACCAAAATTTCAAATACAACCCAACAAACAGACAAAAAACACTTCTCTGTATGTCGAGTTGTACCATCAAGCATGTACTCCCTTGGACTACGGCTGTAGGTCTCCTGGGTCCTTATTGAAATGCAAACATCTTTACGTGTGAGAAATAGCAAAATTTTCTCCATCATTAAGGCCATCTGGTCCCTTAATTGTCTGAAAATCTCAGGGCAAACTGAAGAAGAGCACAGAATGTGGAAAGCTTATCGGGCTCACAAGCGTATCCGGGGAGGGCGGGCTCATGGGGCATGCAAGCTGGGCAGGTGGAATTCTTTTTGTTGTTGTTTTGTGAGGAGGTCAGCCCTGTGCTAACATCGGCCAATCCTCGTCTTTTTCTGCTGAGGAAGACTGGCCCTGGGCTATCATGCATGCCCATCTTCCTCCACTTTATATGGGACGCCGCCACAGCATGGCTTGACAAGCAGCATGTTGGTGCGCGCCTGGGATCCGAACCAGCAAACCCCGGGCCACCGCAGCAGAGCGCGCACACTTAATGGCTTGCGCCACCGGACTGGCCCCCTGGGCAGGTGGAATTCTGATGATGTGCCTGGGGGTGTGCCCGGAGAAGTGAGAGGATGCCTGAGAGAGGACAAGGCTCTTCCTTCCCAGGGTGGGCTGACTGAGTTTCCTTCGTGACCTCACACAGTGCCCTCCCGCACCCACTGCAACACTGACACTGCAAAGATGTCATCGTGGGATCATTGCCAACATGAAATACACAGAATGAAGAAATACCCATGTCTCTAAGACAGTCCTGGTGTTCAGAGAACAAAGCCAGCCGGTTCCCAAGGGGTTCTCCAACCCTCACCCCAATGCTACAGGTGGACCGATCAGAGAGAAGTCTCCTTTCTCTGAGGAAAACCTAGTTTTTCTTAACAGAAAGGAGAAGAGATTGACATTTCTTTCTCTCTGACCTTTTCTCAGAAGCACAGCTTTGGCAAACATTGGGGTGTCTAATAGGAGGGTCCTTGTACATTTCAGAGACTCTTGGGCCGAGAATACTCGGCTTCTCTGGGCCTTCCAACTGGAGGGTCCTTTAACACTCAAGGGTTAGAGTTAATCCAGAAAATTCTATTGCATCCTGCATTTCAGAACCTCCTGAAACAGAAGCTGTAGACAGTCTCAAACTGTGCAAAGGACAGTAGTGGAGCCTTTCCAGAGCCTGCAAGAGCGACAACCCACACGCCGTGCTGGAGCCAGGCCCGCTCCCCGTCCAGGCCGGCCCATCAGCCTCTCCCTTGTGGATGGTGGGACTGTCCTGGTCTAAAGGAAAGAGACCCCTGTAACCCCCAACTGCATGGTACTATTCTTTTGGGACAAACAATGTTAGAGTATTTTAAAACCTCATTTTAAAATGGTTCCAAATGACCTATCTCCTGTAAAGGGTATGGGCTGTTTCAGAGGACAGCTTCAGAAGAGGAGCAATTTAACTTAATCCAGCCGTTGATTTGGGTGCAGGGAGCTGTGCTGGGTGCTGGGCAAGCAAGAGCAGGGTGTTGACGAGGCCCAGCAAAGGGAATGGGCAGTCGGGCAGCATGTCTGCACCCGGGCAAGTCAGCTTCCAGAGCCTGGGAGGGACTTCTCCAGGAGCTCAGACGCTGACCCCAGGCAGGCAGCGACCCAGCCCCCAGGGGACCAAGGGCAGGCCCACGACCGACTTCCAGAAATGATTACTGGGCCGCCGCTGAGGAACACTCCACCTGTGAACAAGCCCCGTCTAACCACCCTTCGAGGGAGGGGAAGGGAGAAGAGTTGGATGTGCTGCACTCAAATATGTCAACTAAAACCGTGACCGATCTCAGAACCTGGATTGAAGTGTGGCAGGCGTAAACCAAGACCCACATAAAAATCTATTAAAAATCAATAAATATCTTATCGATAAACCTCAAACTTGCCCTTTCTGTCACTCAACCTCCAATTTATTACTATAAAAGCATCTAACAAGCTAATTTTATCTTAACCATTCATTGTTCTATTTGACTAGTGGGCCAAACATATGAAAATTATGTGTTTAAAAAAAATCATATGACGAAGTAGTGTTCTCTTTAGGTAGTCTTTAGAATTCTTTAATAGCCATCATTTTATTTGGAAGTGACCATAAGCCTGTGAGATCATTTTTAGTTCTCATTTCATAAACAAGGAAACAATCTCAGGAAAAAAAGAAGGAAGTTGTTCAATATAACTACGTTGTGGGCAAAACCAACACCAAAATCCAGGTCCCCTGGTGTCCACTGCTTTTCTCTATCCAACACTGACATCCTGTGTACTGAAAACACGATCCTGGAGCTAAAAGCGAGCTGCAGACCAGACCGGTCCACTAGGCCTCATCATCTCTGTCACCTGTCACCAGGGAGACTCTGTCCTAGCTCAGGAGATGGCTGGAGGAAGATGGACCCATTCTGAGGAGCTTTCTAATATTCCTAGTTCACCTGGGAAGGGAAAGGATGTCCAACTGGGGAATTTCTGGGGATGGAAGAGGTAAATGTGAGGAACATTCCAGCTGGAAGTGCATACCCACCTGAATCCCTAGCTGGTCTCCCAGAATTGGTGGGTGGAGGTAACCCCAAGTTTCCAATAAGCATCTGAACCCTTAGGGGCTTACCTGAGGCTAATCTGAACTGGAGGTGTCTCCCTCTCCACTGCAGTCTTGTTTGAATGTCCATCTCTTTATCTGCAAGCCCAGAAGATACACAACTATTCCCAGAGATTGAGATGAAAGTATTTTGTACAAAAGCAGCCCATGCCCAGGCAGCTCAGCTGGTCAGAGCACTGAAGAGAGGAAGGCAAGCTGTGCGTCCACTATCTACCTGACCATTGGGTGGGATCCCACTGTGTCAATCAACCTGACTTGTGGAGTGTCAACGTGTAGGCCCTGACAGAGGGCGACTGGCCCAGCGCAAGTGTGTCCATCAGAGTTAACTGACGCAGGATGGAATGAGCTAGGAGGGCTCCTCGCCATAAAGAGCGCTTGCACCAGTAACACACACATAGAATTGTGAGTGGGGCTCAGCAACAGGGGGACTCTGTGTTACAGGGAAAATGAAAAGAATTCCTTTTCTCTTCATCTGTTCTCCTTCAGTGATTTTAGGAAAGATAATCCAACAAACTAAGAGCTGGGAAGATGACGCCATTTTGAAATGGACACTGTCAAAGTATCCTAGATCTCAAACAAACAGTGTGAATCAAGATTTGGCTCTAGGGAATGCTACAGAAAAACATCTGGAAAAGGAAGAAGAATGTAGCCGGTGTGCCAATTCTCCAAGGAGGAGGTCCTTGGTATCAGAGAAGATCACTCGGATTTCACTCACAGGTAACTTGTTCTGCTGTTGCTGTAGCCGAGTAGGTCCAGATAATTCAAACGAGCCAAGTGAAACATTTCATCTCTGAGTCTTAAGGAAAAGTCTGAAACTGTAGCTGTGGCTGGAAAAGGAGATAGTCTCAGAATTACTAATCAAGGGTACAGAACCATCCAGAGCTTAGACACACTTGAGCATCACCAGAGGAATTTTTAAGTACTGACACATGGTCCCATCTCCAGGACCCTGACGATTAATCATTGCCAGATGAGGTGTGGGCACAGGATTTTTGAAAGCTCTCTAGGTGGTTTTATTTATTTATTTATTTTGTGAGGAAGACCGACCCTGAGCTAACATCTATTGCCAATCGTCCTCGTTTTGTTTTCCCTTTTTCTCCCCAAAGCCCCAGTAGATAGTTGTATGTCATAGTTGCACATCCTTCTAGTTGCTGTCTGTGGGACACCGCCTCAGCATGGCCAGAGAAGCAGTGCGTCGGTGCGTGCCCGGGATCCGAACCCCGGGCCGCCAGCAGCGGAGCGCGCACACTTAACCGCTAAGCCATGGGGCCAGCCCCTCTAGGTGGTTTTAGTACACAGCAAACTTTAGGCACCACTGAACAACACACGTTAGAAGAACAAGCCAATCCTCCCACATGGAGGATTCTTCAGGAAGTTGAAATCAGAGCAAATACAGGAACACTAACAACCAGGCGTGAAGGGCTTCACAGCCAGCTCCACACCTGGCCGGGACTGCCCTTCAGTCAGAGTCCCTGGGCTGCAACCAGGCACTCACACACACAAACACACACACACACACTCACTCACAGATACACTCATGTATAGAACACACACACACAAACACATATACACTCTCACACTCACATGTACTCACACTCATTCTCACACACACACATCCATTCTCACTCACATGTACACACAAAAAATACTCATGTGCACAAATACACACATACTGTCCCATGTTCACGTGCATACACACTCACACTCGTGCACACTCACACTCACTCTCACACACACACATCTCTTAAACACACCGTCAACCACTTAGCAGAGAACGGTTTTTCCTCTTGGGCCTTCTGCTTCCATCCCTGGAGGTCTACATAGGGTAGACCCAAGTGTCCCGGAGGCCATACGGGGAGGCCGGTGCTAGTTGTCAGCAGGCAAGGACAGCAGCCCTCGTGCCTATTTTCTCTCTCTCGGTGATTAGTAGATCTTCACCCACTAGGCCACTTGGCTCTCACTCTCAGACAAACTGAGTCAAAGACCATAAGCTGTGAAAAGGGTGGGCCATTTCATTTTAATTCTGCACAGACTGTTTTAAGTAGATTCACAGGAAATGTATCATTAGAGCCAAAGAATAATAATAACTTCTCTGCCCCTCACAGATCATCTCATCAACTTGCCTTCAGGAGCCTCCTAGAGATCCTCATGCCTCCCTGGAGTTTCAGAACCACCTCCTTCAGCCATGGTCTCCTTGTCTCCAGCCTCAAAACCAGGCACCGCTCCCTCCATCGTCACCACGGTCAACCATTTCCAAGAGGTGTCTTTCGCCTCCCTTGGTGTATGTCATCTCACACAAGATTAGGCCAGAGGACAAGAGGCTCAGGGCTTGTTACTTCTGCTCCTTCTAATCACGGGCCTTCCCAGGAGCCTAGCACAGAGCAGACGGTTAGTAAATACTTGTTGGAAGTAGGAACGCATGAACTTGCAGGTTTTCTGTGTTTCTCTGATTCCTCCATGGTGACACTCCCTGCCTCTAATGCCACGGGACCCTGGAAATGTACTGTCATGTCTCTGTTCTGACCTCAGCAACAGCGGAACTTGAAAGCAGCCTGGTGCCTCTTCTTTGACTTTCCCACAATAGCTGGTGGTTCTGGAATCAGCTCTGGTCTCTCCGGTCTCCTGTCAGGAGAAGCCAGCAGGGAAGAGGTCAGAGGTGGAGTGAGGACCTGGCACAGGTGAAGGGCCGGCAGTCCACACCAGAGAGTGCTCAGCCAGGCAGCTGTCCTTTCCTCCAGGGCTCAGCCGAGCCCCGCAGCAGGGGAGCTTTGTTGGGATTGTTGTTTAAGCTCAAGAGAGGGCGAGCCTGAGAGGGAACCACTTGAACCATCTTGTACCGTACCGGGGCGCAGCTACCTCAAAGGGGTGTTGTGCGGAGCTTAATTAATTAATGTTTGCAATGTGCTCTGGGCTCCTTGGATGAAAGAGCGTTCGAAAAGTGCAACGTATTATTATTATTAAAATGTATTGGCAGCCGGGCCAGATGCTGAATGCAGATAGGCCCTGATAAAAGATGGACCACAAAAGAAGAAAAAGTTAATAAGGATGTTTTGGGCGTGCTGCTAATAGTCTCACTGAAATTACTGCTCTCTCCTGTAATGATGATTTCGAACAGAGATAGGATCTTAACTGCTTGCAGAACCAAAGGGTATTTCCATGGCAGGCGTTTTGAGGACCCAGAGACGGGTACAAAACAACGCCTTCCCAGCCTTGCCCTGCCTTGCTTTGCAAAATGCAAAACTGGCCATCTCTGAGCTGAGGCAGCCTTGTTGAGGGCCACGGAAGCCACGCTCTGATTGATCTGTTCTTCTCAGATGATTAAAAAATGTTTAATAGGCTATTTGGGCCTCCACGTGGTAAGCTACGCGCTAACGTTGAAAGGAGATATGAGGAAGTAGGAAATGAACGAAGAGTTAAAACTGTGCCCGGCGAGTCTTGGGGGAAAATCCCGCACGGCACCGTCACAGGCGCGGGGCTGCATCGCCAGCTCCAGACGGAGCGCCGCGGAGCAAGTCTGAACACGCACGTCTTTATTAAATCTTTCTTAAAACACAGAAGTTAACTGTCTCCTGAAATATTCTGGGTGTTTAAACGTGCCACAGCTGACAGAAAGCAATTTTTTAAAGTCCTGGCATGCAATTACACTGGGTAACTTGTATCTGATTCTGTTCCAGGAAGGAAGAAAAAAAGGCGAGGCTGTGATTCAAACGCCCTCTCGGCACACAGGGAAGTAGCTTTAGCTTCTAAGTTATGAGGGGACAATTCCTGCTGTTTTGATCCCATGAATTCTGGCATTTCAGAGGTCGCCCAGTCGATTTTTCAAATGAAGAAATGGTCCCCAAGAGAGAAGATTCCTCAGCCAAAGCCTTGTAGCTAGTCAGCGGTGGGACTGGGCCACAACCAGGAGCTTATGGAGGGACCCCCAAATATAAGTTTAAGGAAAGCCGCCTGTGCTCTGTTAATTTTCAAATAAATCAGCGTCCGATGGGAAGGACACCCGAGGCCCATCCCTCCGTCTGTGTGGCAGTGACAGTAACCATGCTCTGGGGCTGTCAGGTGCCTCCACATGGCCTCCGTGTGACCTCGCCTAACCCTGGAGAGAAGCGCAGCTCCCCTGTCTCATCCCCCAGCACAAAGGCTCCAAGTGACTGGTGCGAGGATGGAAACACGACCGGCATCTCCGGGAGCCCAACTCAGTGCTCACTGCTGCTGGTGTTGAGTTTTCATCACTGCCATCGTGAACCTCGCACCATCCTCCTCGCAGCGGGCTGTGCAGCCTTCTGGTTGCTTCGTATCAGATTACCATCTCTTCCCTCCCAAGCTGTAACTCACTTGATAGCAAGGGTGGGATTTGTGTCCTCTGGTGCCCTCCGTAGCGGTTAGTAAAAGTAACACGTGCGTAGTTACCGCTTTCATATCTAACTCTGCAAGGATCTTCTGTTTGCTTGTACATGTATGTAAAAATGCGAGAGGGTACAGCGTTTTGTATTTAGGTGTACAACTTCTGAAATGAAACATGAAAGGGGCATTTTGGGGAAAAAATAAATGTAAGTGGAATTAATTCATCTATGAATATTCACAAATAGAATCAGGGATGAGAAGGGAACCTTCAGGGTCAGCTGGCTATCCCCTCCTTTGTGGAAGTGGAGCCAGGACCCAGAGAGATCGTGACCAGTGCTGGGATGCGTTTGATCAGAGGTAGAGGCAGGACCAGGACTTAGGAGTCCAGACACCACTGTCCTCTGTCCTCAGAAGGCAATGAGGGACCAAATCATGTCCCATTGGAAACAAATTTAAAGAAGTGACCATTGAAATACAATCTCTGGCAGGTATCTTACTCACAATGCTAAAGTTGCATGTTTTCTTGAATTCTAGCATCTTGAGAACCTTTGGCAAAGGTAACTGATCCAGAGATCCTTGGCATCCAAATTGTGTTCTTAGCTCTGTCATCAGTTCTCCCTAACATTTGGACAGTGCCACTCTTAAAACCAATGGCCAAGTCTCAAGACCAAGGTCAATTATGTGTTATCAATGTCTTAAGGATACTTCATTTCACAGAATGGATGTGTGCACCCAAATTTGCCAGAAGTAGAATTTTTGTATTAAAGGTCAACTTCTCAAATGGGACTTCGTTGTGGAATTAGAGATATGATCATCACATGAATTTATACATGTGTATGTATCTTGCCTCCAGACAATCATAAAGATGATGGTGGTAATGATCACATCATAGATGTACAATCCTTTGAAACCACCTAGTAAAAAGATAAAACGGGCTGGCCCAGAGACGTAGTGGTTAAGTGAACGTGCTCTGCTTCGGTGGCCCATGGTTCTCCGGTTCGGATCTCAGGCGCGCACTGATGCACCGCTTGTCAAGCCATGCTGTGGCGGCATCCTGTATAAAGTGGAGGAAGATGAGCACGGATGTTAGCCCAGGGCCAATCTTCCTCAGCAAAAAGAGGAGGATTGGCATTGGATGTTAGCTCAGGGCTAATCTTCCTCACACACACACAAAAAAGATAAAACAATTCAAAATATGAAATATTAGGAAGTCTGTAGTGTCTGTCCTCCAATATTCTGTTGGCTCTTCTGGTCCTTTCTCTCCATATAAACTTTAAAGTCACTTTGCCAATATCCATAAAATGTCTTCCTGGGATTTTTATTGGGCTTGTATTGAGTCTATAGATCAAGTTGGGAAGACACGACATCTTGACAATACTGAGTCTTGCTGATTTTCTGTTTTTCACTATTAAAAGGATGACTGTAAATCAATCAAGTCCGAAAAGTTATTTGAACAATGAAAGGGGCCATGTAAATCAGATGGGAAGAAGAAAAACCAAAAAATCTAAAATTTCAGCTGAGAACAAAGGAAATCTGCCTATAAGTAAAGATTTTAAGTAAAAGCCTTACTTCGTCTGCTACAAAACCTTATAATTTCTAAAATATATAAATTTATACTAATTTATTTCTAAATGTATTATTAATTTTAAATATTAAATTAATATTAAATTTGCAGGGGCAGGCCCTGTGGCGCAAGCGGTTAAGTGCGCGTGCTCCGCTGCGGCGGCCCGGGTTTGCCAGTTCGGATCCCAGGCACGCACTGACGCACCACTTGTCAAGCCATGCTGTGGCGGCATCCCATATAAAGTAGAGGAAGATGGGCACGGTTGTTAGCCCAGGGCCAGTCTTCCTCTGCAAAAAAAAGAGGAGGATTGGCAGATGTTATCTCAGGGCTGATCTTCCTCACAAAAAAAAAAAATTTAAATTTGTGTTAAATTAATTTTAATATTATTACATTAAAATAATTTAATATTTAATAATTAAAGTGCTTAATATTTAACATTAATTATTTAATAATTAATCATTGAAATTAAGTTAACATATTGGATTAATATTGATTGATATCAATTATTAATTTATTTTATGAATTCCTAAAATTATGCCAATTTCTAAAAAATACGCTAAAATATTATTTTCATCCTAAGTTACCTATGCTACTTAGGGTGTGTTCATCTTTTCACATGTTTTATGTTCTTTAAGTCCTAATTGATCTCTTAACAACATAGAGAGCAGCTATTGGTTGTGGATTAATCCACAGCATAGGGAATTCTAATCACTTGTGTTCAGTTTTTCAGGCCTTTTAGACGCAGGCTCTCTGCCACCTGTCTGAGGTGGGTGCTTGTCTGACCCTCGTGGGAGGGCGAGGAGAAAGTCAACGAAACTCCTCAGCCGCTTGTTGTTTATGGGTGGTCTGACTGAAGCTTTGATGGGAGTGAACTATCTTATCAAGATCCACTGTGGCCCCTTATCTTTGGAAATGAAATCATACCCGTTATTTTGCCTCAGCAGAAAATGCGGGGAGGTGACTGATGCAGAGAAGACCCTGGTGCTTAGCAACCAAAAGCAGATGCAGCCTCCTGCTGCAGCCTGACTTGAGCAAACCAGTCGTGAGACATACACGGGGGGCCTGGCGGAAATGCGGACACAGGTAGATGACGGGCGAAATCAGGGAGTGACTCATTGTGTCAGGTATTTGTCATTGTGGGTACGAGGAAAACTGCCCTTACATTTTAGAGGTGCATATTCAAATAATCAGGGATAAATTAGCATTATGTTGGAATTCACTCTAAAATGCTTCCACAGAAAAATAGAAAGAAAATATGGCAACATTTTATTAAACGCAGGACGTATTATTTTGGCCTTTAATATTCTACTTTCCTAATTTTTCTAAATGTTTGAAAGTTTCCTAATTAACAACATTAATACCCACTTTATGAAAATGGGAAGGTGCTCTCTGCTCTCTCTGGAGCCGTGGGTAACAGGGGGAGGACCAGTCGAGAGACAGGGTCTGACTGACCACGCCGCTAACCAACCTGGACCCGCCAACTCGCATCTGCATTTTTGATGAGATTTCAAGGCCTTTCAGGACTTCACAGTCAAATAGTTTTTAAAGTTACAGGAATGAAAGTAATAACTGGTTACTATTCAGAGGGTGGGTGAAAACTGGTCTCAGTCTGGTGACTTAGGGGAGGTACCTGCAGGATTTCTCTGAACTCAGAACCATAGAACCCCGTGCTCCGACTTCTGGGGGAAGGTCTCCGTCCCCACCCAGCCCACCAATCAGCAGGTTCTGCTCATTGCATCTTTGAATCTGTTCTGGAAGCCAAGCCCTTCCCGTAGACGCAGAACCTGACCGTGTCTCTGTCTGTCTGTCTCTCTCTCTTTCTCTTAAGTCTTATTACCCCTAATAAGTACCCATCAGAATGAACTACCCAAAATGCTGATTTGACCCTGTCACTTCCCTATGTAAAAATAGTCCTTCAAAGACTGCTGGACACCCAGAGGCCGGGCTCGGCCATCCTCCCATCCTCCCATCCTCCCCATCCTCCCCATCCTCCCATTCTCCCCGTCTTCCCCATCCTCCCATCCTCCCATCCTCCCATCCTCCCCATCCTCCCCATCCTCCCATCCTCCCATCCTCCCCATCCTCCCATTCTCCCATCCTCCCATCCTCCCCATCTTCCCCATCCTCCCGTCCTCCCATCCTCCCATCCTCCCCATCCTCCCCATCCTCCCATCCTCCCATCCTCCCCATCTTCCCCATCCTCCCATCCTCCCCATCCTCCCCATCCTCCCATCCTCCCCATCCTCCCCATCCTCCCCATCCTCCCGTTCTCCCATCCTCCCATCCTCCCCATCTTCCCCATCCTCCCATCCTCCCATCCTCCCCATCCTCCCCATCCTCCCATCCTCCCATCCTCCCCATCTTCCCCATCCTCCCATCCTCCCCATCCTCCCATCCTCCCCATCTTCCCCATCCTCCCGTCCTCCCATCCTCCCATCCTCCCCATCCTCCCCATCCTCCCATCCTCCCCATCCTCCCCATCCTCCCATTCTCCCATCCTCCCATCCTCCCCATCTTCCCCATCCTCCCATCCTCCCATCCTCCCCATCTTCCCCATCCTCCCCATCTTCCCCATCCTCCCGTCCTCCCATCCTCCCATCCTCCCATCCTCCCCATCCTCCCATCCTCCCATCCTCCCCATCTTCCCCATCCTCCCATCCTCCCATCCTCCCATCCTCCCCATCTTCCCCATCCTCCCGTCCTCCCATCCTCCCATCCTCCCATCCTCCCATCCTCCCATCCTCCCCATCCTCCCCATCCTCCCCATCCTCCCATTCTCCCATCCTCCCCATCTTCCCCATCCTCCCGTCCTCCCATCCTCCCCATCCCCCCATCCTCCCCATCCTCCCCCTCTTCCCATCCTCTCATCCTCCCCATCCTGCCTTCATCTCCTGTCCTCACTGCCGCTCACTGTTGTATTTGCCTCACACACTGTGCCGTTCCTGGCCTGAGTCTTATTTATGTTCCTGAGTCTATCCATGTCACTCTCACCTTTGACACACACATGCACGCGCACACACACACGTGCACACACACAGGCACCCTGCTCCCATCTCCCTTGTGAACATCTACTCACCCTGGAAACTGTACTCTCTTTCCCAGGATCCTTTGTGTAGCCCCCAGGCAGCCTGGGTGCCCCCGCCCCTGCATGCTAACAGGATCGTGTGCGCCTTGACCCAAGAGCTCACCCCTCGTGTGAAAGAATGTGCTCACCCCACAAGCGGGTTTCTATGTTGCTCATGTCTGCATCTCCCAATCCGCTCGCAGTGCCACACGGAGGAAATGCTGTCCTAAACTGAACTCAAAAAGTACCCGTGAAATGTTTCCATAAAAAGGACTTCAAGGAATCTGGGAAATAGACTTGCACAGAGGAGCCCCAGAGACGTCGAGGAGAAAGGCTTTGCGTAGCACTCAGCCTCCGCCAGTGAGCTGCTGCTTGTTTCAAGGTCAGAGTTTTCTGTTTCTAATTCTAGCCGGTTTGCTCCTGACCTCCCAGGTGTCAAACCACGAGGCAGGACCTATGAGACTTGCGATCCGACTAGTCATATGCAGGAATATGTGCAGATTTTCACCCCTGGCCTCTGGTTTAACAACGTACATTTAGGCTCCTTGCTGTCCTTTGGAAAACAAAAGGCGAGAGGGCCAGCGTCTAGAGGTACTGGTCTCTGCACCGTCACTGAAGGATCAGTGCCCAGGGCCGTGAACGCCGCCGGCGCAGGTCCTACCGCTCCAGCTGCCGACAGAGGTTTGCTTTGACGTTCTCGGTGCTGGTATTTGCTTTGCTTCAGTGAGATGGCATTTGGGGACGATCCCAGAATTCTGACACCTTTTAAAGGGAGTCTGACCCTCCTCACCGTCAGCGACTGTGTGTTGGAAATGCCAATAATGTGTCTTTTGATTATTCTGGAAATCTATGTGTTCCTTTTCACCTGGCTCTTTTTAAAATATCATTACTATTTACAGGGTAGGTAGTGACTTTTTGTCTGTATTTGCCAAAGGTATCAAAGAAATGATTTAAATCTTTCTAGATAACTTTAATTCAACTCCTGCTTGACCTGCGTTTGTTTGGTTTTAAGTGAGCTGTTATATCAACTGCTCAGAGTCGGCTTCTTCATTATTCAAACATCTTTCTCTCTGCTCGCATGGTCCGTCCATGAATCTTTTCACCACTCGGCTCAACTCTGAGCATCAAGAGTGAGGCTACAGTAGCTTAATGCAATGCCTAGACCCTAGAGATGCTTGACAAATAAGTTTAGTCCCACTGATTTATTCTTCCTCTTGCAAGTCAACAACATTGAAAATATATGCATACAAATTGAAATAACCTATTTTATCTCAACATATTGAGATAAAATACTATTATATAAGGTTGTAATATGTACATTTAAAGGCGTGGATTTTTGAATAGGAAGGTTTGGTGTGGCTAAAATCCTTTTTTTCGAAGTTGAGAACAGTGCTATTTTATTTTTTAATAATAACGTATATATTTAAGATGTGCAACATAATGGTTTGATATACATAAACATGGTGAAATGACTACCACAGTCAAGCTAATTAACATGTCCATCTCCTCACATAGTTCTCTTTTTTGTATGTGTCTGATGGGAACACCTGAAGTGTACTCTCTTAGCAAATTTCCAGTATTCAATACAGTATTATTAACTACAGTCCTCATGCTGTACATTAGATCTCTAGACTCATTCATCCTTATTCATAACTGCCACTCAGTGCCACTTGATCTGCATTGCCCCATTTCCCTTACCTGCCAGCTCCTGGTAACCACCAATCTACTCTCTTCTTCTATGAGGTTGACTTTTTTCTTTTTTAAGATTCCACATATAAATGAGATCATACAGGATTTGCCTTTCTCTGTTTGGTTTATTTCATTCAGCATAATGACCTCCAGGTTCATCCATGCTGTTGAGAATGGCAAGATATCTTTTTTATGGCTGAGTAATATTCCACATATATATGTATATTTCATTATCGATGCATCCATTGACCAGACACTTGGTTTCTTCCTGTACTTTGGCTATTGTAAATAATGCTAAAATCCTTGATGTTGTGTGGTCTGGATTCTCTTCTTCTCAAGTCAATACTAGCACTCTCTGAGTACAGATCCTTCCTTTATCATTCCCAGGCCTGCTCCCCATCTTCTGATTTCTTAGTCATGGTTTGCTCTCCATTCACTGTGCTGTTTAAACTCTAATGCTCTGCAGCCTCGTGTTCCGCGCTAATAGCCTTAGACTCACCTCCGTAGACCTTCCTTTTCCTACACCTAATGGTCAATCCAACCTAATTGTCAATTTATTCTGTGATAAATCATTGTATTTTCCTCTATAGCTTCTCATATCAATTTGGAATTGGGTAGCTCCAAAATTGTACTACAATGTCCACATATGCATTTTTTCCACCATCCATTTAATATGTTTTCTGAAGAGTTTACTCTGGCAACTGACTGCCTTACAGCGGTCACACCTGGAGCCCCCATTCTCTGCTGGGCCTGGCCCAGCAGCTTTGATCCTTGTGGGTAAAGACCGTATGCCCCTCTTCATGAGATGCAGGGCTGAACTTGGAGGTGTAAACTATTTTTGCCACAATACTGTATATTTCTTGAGGATAGATTTATGATGTATACACAAGATGAGAGGACCTTTTCCTTAAGCTGCTACATCCTAAACTAACTGGAGATACTACAGCTAATTTTATTTTATTTTATTATTTTTTGTGTGTGTGAGGAAGACCAGCCCTGAGCTAACATCCGATGCCAATCCTCCTCTTTTTTGCTGAGGAAGACTGGCCCTGGGCTAACATCCATGCTTTATATAGGACGCCGCCACAGTATGGCTTAACAAGCGGTGCAACGGTCCGTGCCGGGGATCCGAACCGGCAAACCACGGGCGGCCGCAGCAGAGCGCGCGCACTTAACTGCTTGCGCCACGGGGCCGGCCCCTACAGCTAATTTTAAAAGCTGTGAGACAAAGCATGCTTGCTTTGATAAACTCAAGAACAAGGTCAAGTATTTTGAGATCTCTGAAAGAAAAATGAATTTTGCTTATATTCTTATTTCCACTGCCTCTGGTGGACACTGGCTGAATTCTCACGTGGTTCACTTTGCAGAACGCCTTCCCAGAATAATCCTGCAGCTCAGTAGCATGACTTGCAATACGAGGCATCTTTCAGCCTCTCCGTGCTAGCAGGCACGGCAGAGATGCACTCTCAGTACACGCTAAATGGACATCTTGGCCCAGGAAACGACAATGTCAGCAGCGGCAGCAGCATCTCTGATAATGAAGGATGATGATGTAAAGGGAGATCGAGGCTGGAGGGCAGAGCGAATCATCCTCGGGACCTCCCAGCAGGCTCTGGGCCTCCCTGCTGAGTTCACGTCTGTCTCCTCGTTCTAAAGGTTTTCAGTCTTGTCGGCCTTTGCTCACTGGTCTGTTTGGAGGACGATTTCCCATATGCCAGATGTCTCACTACGTCTTGGGTAATTATAAGTATTTAAGGAATTTCAAGAAAATGCCAGCTCGTTAGGGACTTAGAGTACTTGACATTCTCTCTGATAAAAACCAGTTTGTTGAAGGGTTTAAAATTCATGCAACATGTGGTACAAAATTGGATCCAATTTGAAGGAATTGAAATTTGGGTAATCAAGATCTGAATAATTGTGATATGACCACAGAAAATAATATTGTCTATTAGATTAGACTTTCATACAATATGATCATATTTTTATGTTATATTTTTGAAGATGTTAAAATAATAACCGGATTCATAGACATATAAAGGAGAAGAGTAAAAACTTTGTGGAAGAGGACTACTGAGGAAAGGAATATTCTACGATGTTCACCCAAGAATTAACAGGAGAAATCTTTTTTATTCCTCTCCGTGTCACTGCTCAGTGAGAAAGACTCGGTGAATGGATTTTAAAAGACTTTTCTTGTTGAAGACGCTGCAGCGTGACTCAAGGTCATTGTTTCAAAGCTCAACACTGCCTGCCTCTGCCCACCTCGTGGATGTAGATACCTGCGTTATCTGCCTCGGGGACTATTGGGAAACACAGGAGACTAGGCCGAAGGTATAATGACTCCAGGAAAGCAGTCAACAACATCAATTTTTTTACTTATTTGCTCTTTAATATTAAAAGGGAATGTGTCATACTTGGTGATAATATGGTACATGAAAGTGTTAACTGGATGAAAGAAAACCAAAAGAGCAAATTTAAATTGGAATAAAAAAAATCTCTACCTCTGTCCTTAGCAAGAATATTCCCAAACAATTCCTGGGTGGGAATGATATCATCTATCCCTTACTTAAAATTCTCCATAAAAAAATTGACCACTGTCCATGATAAGGTCAAGAATTATTATTAAAATGTATTATACAACTGGCTGGATTTAAAACCAGTGGAAGAGTAAGCCGTGGTCAAGACTATGGGCCCTCAGGCTAGCCCGCCTGCATTCAGACCCAGCCCCCCCACTTCCTAGTCTGCTTTTGGGAAAGTTCCTGAACTTCTCTAAGTTTCAGTGGCCCCGTCTGTAAAACAAGTATAGCAATTGTACTCAATATATAGGTTTCTCTGGATAATCTACTAACATCCCTTAGCACAGTGCTCTCGGTATATGTTGGCTGCCATTATTACTGTTTATACCTTGCATCTCAATCTGTGGTGCATATGTGAAGCCCTTTCACAATGGTGGCATAGGACATGATGGTCAATAGTGTTATTAGATGGATTCCTGGTTGGTTGAACAGTAAATATACTCCAAAGGGTACATGGATTTGAATCATTCTGGAGAAAGGTGGTATATGGCCAGATTTTGCATTAATCCATGTTCCGCTTTAGTATTTTTATGAATTGACCAGATGAAGATATAGAAGGCATGTCCTTGGCTGAAGGAAATTCCTCCTCCAATCTAGAAGGTCACATTCTTCAATGGAGAGCACATTTAAGGGGAAGTGTGGGATGCTTGCTTTGCAGTCCTCAAATGAGAGGAGAAAAGACATTGCAGCCAGATCAGCCTCAAGTTTTAAAATAAAATATGCTCAATCAAACTGCAGATGACACACCAAGTTAGAGGAGGCAGCAATAAAATCCACCACGAATCCAGGTTAGGCTCCAGCTCAAAATCTGAGACAGATGCCCGGGAGCAAGCCTGCAATTCAGCTAGAGGGATGTGAAAATCTTGCCCTTGGGCTTTATAAGTCAATTCCATCTACTGGGGTCAAGAAACCTAGTTTTACCACAAACAAACAAAATCTGAGGTTCTTTTTCTTTTTCAAATCTTGGTTTAACATTTTGTGATACAGCAATGCAGATGTCTGCTTTTACTGCAGTTTTGTGTTTGTTTGTTTGTTTGTTTTGAGCAAGATTGGCCCTGAGCTAACATCTGTTGCCAATTTTCTTCCTTTTTCCCTTTTTTCTCCCCAAAGCCCCAGTAGATAGTTGCATGTCATAGCTATACATCATTCTAGTTGCTCTATGTGGGACGCTGCTTCAACATGGCTGGATGAGCGGTGCGTAGGTCCACACTCAGGATCTGAACTGGCGAACCCCCTGCCACCAAAGAGGAGCACTTGAATTTAACCACTACGCCGCTGGGCTGGCCCCAAATCTGACGTTCTTAGCTGAATGACAAATTCAAGGAGCCTACATTGCAGTGCACATTGCATCATAGAAGGCTGCTTAAAACGTATACAATGAGGGGGTCGGCCCAGTGGCATAGCAGTTAAGTTCCAGCATTCTGCTTCAGCGGCTGGGGTTTTGCAGATTCGAATCCCAGGCACGGACCTACACACCGCTTGCCAGGTGATGCTGTGGTGGCGTCCCATATAAAGTGGAGGAAGATGGGCATGGATGTTAGCCCAGGGCTAATCTTCCTCAGCAAAAAGAGGAGGATTGACATCGGATGTTAGCTCAGGGCTGATCTTCCTCAAAAAAAGAGAAAAATATATATATATGTATATATACACAATCAGGTTCCATAAGTAAAAGTTCAGACAAAACCATGAAATAAAGCCACCACTCCTTTTCCCAGACTGACGTTCAGTCATCACGCTCAGATCTGAACACTTTATTTTCAAGGAGCCGATGAGCAGTCGGGATGGGTCCAGTGCGGAGCGATCGGAGGAGAGCACCGAGCCATGCCTTAATCCAGTCACTTGATGACAAGCGTTTATTACTCCCAAGGACGGGTAGAACATGTGCTGCCTGTTCACATAGGTTTTCTTGATTTATTTTCAGAACAATCTTATGAGGTGGGATTTTTGTCTCTGTTCTACAAGTGAGAAAATACAGGCTTATTATCACTTAAAATGCTAACAAATGTGTCCAATCTCGTGCAGCTAGAAAGTGGCCCAGCCCCAAGTCTGACTCTAAAATCCAAGTTATTTCCATTGTGCGGAATATTCACAGCCAATGAGAACGGCTGAAGGAAACTGGGAAGAGGACACAAGGAGATGGAGAGTGACACGGACTTTCTCCAAAATTCTGAGGTGCCGTCTGTGCAGCTCCAAGAGAAAGAACCAGAAGAACTATGAAGTAGAAACAAAAGAAGATAAATTTTGGCACAATATAAGCAAACACGGCGTAACCGAGGGAGACGTAAATGCTGTGACTCCACTCCCAAGCAGGCAGTGCCTGTCAGAGGAGGGCGGGGGCAGAAGTGGCCACTTGCATAAGTTTTCGTAGAAGTGACCCTGCCTTACTTGCGACGCTGGGTTGTATGACTTCCGAGATCCCTTCCCACGCTCCTGGTTTATCCCAAATTTCACAGACAATGAGGGATGGTGTCTTTGTCACCTTCAGGTGGCCGGCACATGGCCTAGAAACTAACAGGTGTGCGATCGAATCTTTGTGCAATTAATGAATGAGCTGGATGATTGGAAATGTGACTTTTTTGTCCACGGGGACTGTTCACACGTTGGCAAAGGAAGCAAGTTTTTGTACAATGTTATTTTATAGATTTTTTTAAAAAGCAATCGTCATAGTAGCATTTCTTTTAAAAAGCCATGTTTTTCTATTTAACCATGTTCTCGTACCTGAAATTCTATTAGAAACTCCCTCCTTTGAGTTAACCTTTGTCACTTTTTATTTAAAATATACGTTGGTATCACTCTAAGTTTTCTTTCATGATGAGTTCTTGGAAAGAACAAATGAGACTTTGGCAGGAACCGTCCACAGGACAGATGGATTGGCTGGAGCTCCCACAGAAGGAGAGGAGACCCGGGATCCTGAGGAGCAGAGAAGTGTGTGTGTTTATTTTGGGGGCCTGAAGAGACAAGAAAGAAATGCTGCCTGAACGGGGCTGAGGAGCTGGGCCTGAGGCAGATTCCTCCGCCTGACAATTCTGCTTTCTCTCCCACCATCTTTCCTCATCTGGCCCTACATTCTGGAAACAGAGACTCTTCTGCACTCCTCCTCAGTTCTCTATGTCTTTGTTGCCTGTGTATTTCTGACTCCTCTAAGCGAAGAAGGAATACCTGTAGACGTGCAACCTGTGGAGGAGGGGAGAGGGGTGATCTAGTGGTGAAGCGGGGTGAGGTGGGGGAGGGGAAGTGATTCCTTCCACTTCGCACAAACTTCTGGCCATGACTCTTCTCAAGAGATCCTGGGGGAGGCAGCACGGCGCCTCTGATCACAGGAAAGTATCATTAGGGGACGTATTTAATGACCATTGTATGTAAGAGTCCTAAGATCTGAACACAGAGGGCTCAGAGCTCTGGGTAAGCGGCTGCTCATTACCCAGACCTGGGTTTCAACGGTAGACGTGTCTAGTACCTATGAGCAGAGGTGACACAGGTTGCTAAGACAGAAAGATTACTGGTGCCTCACAGGAAGGCTGCAGGGAGCCCTTCAGCATTTGAGAGTCAAGACGAGTGAACAGCATTCCCTAAATCAAAGGGTATTGGTACGTGTGTGGAGTGCCTGCATAAAGCAAAGCTCGTCTAACTTCACATATTTATTGAGAACCTACTACCTCCTGGGTTCTGCATTCTTGTAGGCCATAAGAGAGGCCCTGTTCTCCCTTCCCGGGGAGGAGACAGCGGGTGGGCGTGCTTTGGATAACTGCTGTGTCAGAGAGGCCGAGGGACCACAAAGACGGCCTGAACCTGGGGTGGTGGGGGAAGAAGGGATCGAGGATAATGCCCTACAGGAGATAACAGCTCAGGTGGAAATAGAGATAATTGTAACAGCAACCAATATTTTTGAGGGCTTAGTAAGTGTGAGTCCGGAGAGATTAACCCACCTCCCTAAAGTTTCACATTTAAGAAGTGGAAACTTGATCTTGAAACCCAGGCCAAAGTCGACCCCACTTCACCACTCCCACCTCGGGGGTTTTCCTTGTCCTCAGGGTGCCAGGTGGACTTGAGAGGGGAAGGAAGTCGAGCAGCTTGGAGGTGGGAACGTGGTGCCTGGGAAGCGACGACATTTAACGCCACCCCCTGTCTGAAGGATGCAGAGAAGGCTCACGCAGACTCTCCGAGATCCCAGCATCGTAGGTGGATGGGGGAAAGAAGTTGGATTCAGCAGGACCCTGACTGAAAAAATGACCCTGGAGGGAGTACAGGGCACAGACTCAGGTTGGGTTCAGGCCACATGCACACCCAGGGAAGTCCCATCAGGAGTGGGTGCCACAGTAACACCCGAACCACAGGAGACATCGGGGTCGTGGTGCTGAGTGACCCGTCATTTTACTGTGAAGCACTCAGGAAAAGAACCGGCCAATAGCTTGAGGCAGAGAAGCACTCGGGCCCCCCACACTATGGCGGGCTTCAGGGAGCAGGCCCACATGTTAGGAGGGGGACAGGGGCAGGCTGGGGGCCCACAGGGCAACGACCCACAGAGCTGGAGCTGCTTGTATGTGCCTGCTGCCCTAGACGGGGATTTGGGGGACTCTGTGGGGCTGAGCCCGCAGAAGAAGAAATTTGTGACTCCAGCTAGGAGGGGATGGTGACAGTAGGACTTACTGAGGCCTCCACGCTGCCATGAAATTAATGACTCAGTCCCAGGACTGAGAGACATAGGAGAAACATGATGAGTGTCTATTAATTTAGTTTAATTTGAAAAGCCAAATTTGTGCAGCCCTTTCCCACAACAACCCTGGAAAATAGGTGAAGAATTTTGCTTTACAAAATGCCCCTCTCACTGTTTCTTTACATAACTTCCCGAGCATCACTAAGTATCTGCCGTAGCTTGTTAATGACTTGTCAAAGGATTCAGGCAGAGAGACTTTTAATGTGCTAGCAGCTGATGTTGACCGAAAATCAATCAGAAATTAGAGTAGGATTTCCTTCTCTGAGATGATGACATAAGTCAATAAAGAAATGGGCTTAGAGTTGGAAGATTCCATCTTCAGGTAACTTGTATGATGACATCATTTCCGTGAAGTCAACACTTGAGTCATGAAGCGGCATCTAAGAATAGAAAGTCCCTAGCTTCGCTCTCCAGTTCTGCCAGGATTTCACACATCTTCTCAGACAGGAGCAGTATCCAAGGTCATTTGGCGAGTGGGCAAAATGACCACCGAATGAGCAGGAAAGCACAAAGTGACTTCTGCTGCAGCGGAAAACATCTCCAGGTCCACGAGGTCTTTAATCCTCCCTCCCAGCCCAGGGGCCGTATCCGGCAGAGACCTCATCCAATGGCAGAGAGATCTCACAGGAAATCCTCACGCAGCTGCAAGATGCACTGGCGCAGGCCCCGTGTGCGGTATGAAGCCCACGCTCGCTTGCTGCACCCCCGGGGCGGCAGGTTTCGAGTGCGGGTTCTCAGTGGGACACACCCGCCTCCTCCACCATCCTGCCTTGGCCACCTCCCATCAGTGTCCTCACGGAAAAGCCCGAGTAAAGAAGGGGGCACCTGTACATGCTCTCTCCTCCCCTGCCCACCCACGAGCCCGGCCTCCGTCCTTACTTCCCGCACTGAAGTAGGGTTGGCTCTAGATCAAGCCAACAGCGAGGCCAGGAATCAACTCGTCATGAAGGAGTCCCTATCACAGTGGGCACTGTGCTCGACACAGAGGTGAAACCAGGGACTCCAAGTGGAATTTTATTTCCTTTCTTTCTTTCTTTTTTATTTTTTTGTGAGGAAGATCAGCCCTGAGCTAACATCCATGCCACTCCTCCCCTTTTTTTTATAAGGAAGACTGGCCCTGGGCTGACATCTGTGCCCATTTCCTCCACTTTATATGGGACGCCGCCACAGCATGGCCCGACAAGCGGTGTGTCATGCGCACCCGGGATCCAAACCCGCGCGCACTTAACCGCTACACCACCGGGCTGGCCCCTGTTTCATTTCATTTTTAATAAGAATTGTGTATATTCAAGGTGTACAGTATGATGATTTGATACGCATAGACGTAGTGAAATGATCACTACAGTCAAGTTAAACATTCCGTCTCCTCACATAGTTACCTCTTGTGTGTGTGATGAGAACACCTGAAATCCACTCTCTTAGCAAGTTTCCCGTATTCAATACAGTGCTACAGTATAGTCCTCATCTGTACATTAGGTCTCTGGACTTACTCGTCTTACATAACTGCCACTCTGTGCCCTTTGGCCAACATCTCCCCATTTCCCCCCTCCCCACCCCTGGTAACCACCATTCTACTCTCTGCTTCTGTCTACTTGACTTTTTAGATTCCATACATAAGTGAGACCATGGAGTTTTTTTCTTTCTGTGTCTGGCTTGTTTCATTAAGTATAATGTCCTCCAGGTTCATGCATGTTGTCACAAATGGCTGGATCTCTCTTTTTTTTTTTTAAGGCTGAATAATATCCCGTACATTCTGTCATATTTAATTTCCAGCCTTTTAGTGTGGCAAATAGTGTTTTACTTTCAATTAAACATTGGCAATTTGGAGTATCTGGTAATAGCTGGGAAATAATTCTGTAAATGAGCTTTGAATTCACCATATATGGATCATTCCTCATCTGTCGACAGACACTTAGGCTGTTTCCATGTCTTGTCTATTGTGAACAGTGCTGCAATGAACATTGCAGTACAGATGTCTCTTCGAGGTACTGATTTCATTTCCTTTGGGCATGTACCCAGAGGAAAAATTGCTGGATCATATGGTAGTTCTATGTTTAGTTTCCTGAGGAACCTCCATACTGTTTTCCACAGTGGCTGCACCAATTTACATTCCCACCAACAGTGCACAGAGTTCCCTTTTCTCCACGTTCTCACCAACGCTTGTTACCTCTTGTCTTTTCGATAAAAGCCATTCTAACAGGCGTGAGGTGATAGCTCATTGTGGTTTGGATTTGCATTTCCCTGATGCTCACATCCAGAAAGTTGATTCTCAATATAAATCAGCCTTATCCTAGAGAATATCCAGCCCATGGATGCTAAGAGTCGAGAAAAAAAGAATGAGGGCTGAGGACGTTGGAGGAGGGGTCCAAGGGCTGGGTGGGAGTGACA
Source organism: Ceratotherium simum simum (assembly GCF_057802395.1). Classification (NCBI taxonomy): domain Eukaryota; kingdom Metazoa; phylum Chordata; class Mammalia; order Perissodactyla; family Rhinocerotidae; genus Ceratotherium; species Ceratotherium simum. The sequence goes on from NC_141900.1 coordinate 108,489,589, forward strand.
CCTCAGAGGACGGGCAGAACCTGGAACAGCTCAGGAGCCCAAAGATGTGGTTTGTCACGAGGAGAGGGAAGGAAGCTAAAGTACAGATGCAGGAAAGCCATGGCAGGCTCGAGCACTAGTCACACGGGTCTACTGCGCTCTTGGGTCGGTCTCTAATTATCTTCTATGCATTTTTCAGAGGTAGCAGCTGTGCTAGTCTCAAAACTTAGGAATTACTTACTGGAGTCAAGTTTCACCTCCTGTAAGTCCTGCTGCCACATCCCTGGGACAAGTGCTTTTGAGCAGAGCAATGACCCAAGATGAGTGACAACCAGAGGAAGAACAGTCTCTGACAGTCCACAAAGTGGGTGAGCACAGAGAGCTGAGCGAGGGTGCCACGTCTGCACACACGTTCTGAGCCCTAACTCCTGCAAGCCAGTCTAGCGCGTCTGGAGCCCTGAAGAACAAGGGATCCATAGGCCACAGGGGTCAGGTAGTCACACAGTCACTTCATTGCTTGATTGGATTGGTCATCTTGCTTAAGGAGATCACAGCAGAAGAAGTGACATAACCAGCTGCAGAGATGCCAAAAGGCATCAGAAAAAGGATCCATCACGGGAATTATTGCTAAGCCACCATTTTTATTGCCTAGTAAGAAGTACAAACACTGTTGAGAACACAGGAGAGCTGCTGGGAGCTTCCCATGTCATCCTAAGAGGCCACGGCCTGCGGAGGACTGGGAACAGGTCAGCTTCCTGAACACAAGGTGAAAATGCTGACTTCAGGTCCAGTGTGGAATTCCATGCATCATTCTGCACCATTAGCCCTACACCTTAACACTGGTTTTTCTAGACAGACAGAAAGAAGCACACCAGAAGTACTGGCTGTTGTGGTTGCCGATGTTGTTCTTGTTGTTTTGGTTCATTTGTTTTTCTCTCAGCTCAAAGGCAAATGTTGATTTTGGTGGAAAAATAAAGTCTAACCACAAGTAGGAAGTACAAGTCATTATCTCAATTATATAATTTTAATAAGTTCACTTTTGGTTAATTAAAATATGTGGAAATATAGAAAAGACATTTCTAAATATCACAATGGCTAATTTCCGATCAATAACAGGCCTTTTGGCAAGAATCTGTTGTTAGTTATTAAGGAAATGAGGTCAGGTTGAGAGGTGGCGTTTCAAGGTGCTCTGATTGTACCGGTGACGAGGTGATCAAGAAAAGGCCCGGGCCTCAGGGCACACATTCCTAAAGCGTGTTTCAGCATCTCTTGGATTTCTTCCTTCCCTCTGGAGGAGGTTCCTCTTCCAGTGAATTCCGATCATGAGAAAATCCTGCCACACGACCTCTCTTGAGTGCTGGACCCCTCTGCCGCGTAGGCCTTCCAACCCCAGTCTCTAACTCTCTTGTCAATTTTCAGACTGTTTCTGACCCTCGGACCCAGACTTGTGCTTCCTGATCCTTCTCTGCTCCCCGGACTTCTTGGTGACAGATTTGGCCTCCTTCAGACAGCGAAGACCTTCCCCCTGGCCACTGCTTCTTGCATGACTGAGTCCAGCCTCCTTGAGATGCGCCGCCTTTGGTCAGAGCCACTGCCCCACACACCCCGCACGGAGGCCAGTTGCCCTCTGATTGGTACCTAAACTAGCCAGACATACCTCAGTTGTTCTCAGATAATTTTTGTTTGTGGATCTCTTTTGCATTCATAGTTTTTCTCCATTTCTTTGAATCAGCTCAGGCATTATTAAGAGATTTTTAAATAATACACTAGTGTACTTGAACTACTGTAGTCAGAAAAAAGCTACAAGCAAAAATGTTCCCAGTGGGAGTCCCAAAATATAGTTCCACTGACCAACCTCTCCTGCTGCAATTTGCCACCCCAAAAGAGAGCTCAGAAAAGGAAAGTAGAACCCGAATCCCTTTGTATCAGACATCAAACAGGCACTGTCATTTTTTCTTAAATTTGCATGACTATATTATTAATTAATTAAGCACTCCACAAATAGTTTAATTAAGTGCCTTATCTGTTGCCAGGTATTAGCCTATGCATTTCATCCCAGAAGCCATGAAGGGAAAGGGAAAATTCCCTACCAGGGTAATCGTTGCGAACAGCAAGCCATTCCTAGGAGTGTGTGAGCTCCTCAGGGAAGCACATTAACACCTTCTGTTGCATTACTGTTTCAGGAATCGCATCACAAAGGGTTGATTTCGGGCCGGCCCCGTGGCTTAGCGGTTAAGTGCGCTCGCTCCGCTGCTGGCGGCCCGGGGTTCGGAACCCCGGGCGCGCACCGACGCACGGCTTCTCCGGCCATGCTGAGGCCACGTCCCACGTACAGCAACTAGAAGGATGTACAGCTATGACATACAACTGTCTACTGGGGCCTGGGGGGAAAGATAAATAAATAAATAAAACAAAGGGTTGGTTTCAGGTTTGCAGTCCTCAGGAAAGGGGAGGATAGGAGTTAGCCAGCAGCAGCCAAGAACTGGTGATGAAGAGGGCCACCCTGCAGTCCCTCCCCGTGGTCGGCCCCCAGCTCAGCTAAGTCACCACTGGCTGTGTGGGATCCCACACTCTCCTGGAATCCATCTCACACAGTCTGAGAGACGTCGTCCCATTGCCCACACCTGGGGTGGACCCCCAAGTGGGCAGGTCCGTGCCAGGGCTTCTCCCTGGGGCACTTCCAAAGATCCCAAGGAGTCTGGCTCTGAGCTTGAACCCAAGAAGTGGGATTCCCACTCTGCCACCCCTACCTGTGTGCTGCTGTGCAGCCATTTACCCCTCCGTTTCCTTGCTGAAAAATCAGGGTAAAAATGTCTGTCTTGGGATTGTTGTGAGACTCGAGTTAGATAATAGCAGTGAAAGTGCTTTTGTGAACCCACAGACACCACCGGGTGGAAGGCACGAGAACCACTGTTAAAGCCAGTCTGGGTGTTGGAGCTGCGGTGAGACGTGGGAGTGACCCCAGCCCGGAGCCACAGATATTAGTTTCCCAGTGGGCCAGGAAGTGGGTTAAGGGAGAAGACGGGGAATTCCAGAAATGACCCCAGGAAGGTCTCGCGGTTCCGGAAAGGTCGTGGGTGGTGGGATTCAAGACATGGAAGTAGCTGAGCCGAGAGATTTCGAGGTTGCCTGGCCGTGCGGAGATGGGGTAGGGCCCAGGTTTGGGATCACATGTGCTGGAATCATTGTTGGACGGGTTAAGAACATCAGTTTCTTCATTAGCAGTCGGGAAAACTATTGACTGCAAGATAGATTGTGAAGACTAAATGAGATTCTGAATATGCCCAAGCATAACGTACCCTGTAGGTGCTCAGTAACTGGCGGCTCTTTTCCCTTCGCATCCTTCCCTATGGGCCGTGTGCAGGCATGAAATTATGTTTCCCGAGAACAAGAGCGTCCGCTAAACCATCTGCAGGGTGTTTCCCACAGAAGTGTGTAATTACGCAATGAACGGGCCCCTCTCACGTAAACTCAGTGACGACCAGTGAAATAAACCACACTCAGGCCACTTCTCCCGACTTGTCACCGGCCAGCTCAGGCTCCCCACCAGCAGCAAAGTCACCATGAACATGAGTCCCACAGTCACCAGCTCCGAGTCAGTTACGTGCACCTTCTCTACTGTGTTCTCAGACTTGGAACATAAAACTACTGAGCTAGAAGAAACTGTGCACAGCACCGTCCAGGCTGACTCCTCCTTCTGATGTACAAGGAAGCTGGGGCGCCCGCCCAAGCAGACCAGACACCCCAGGGCCCTCCTCACCCGGCACATTGATGCGCACAGCAGAGCATCATCTTCCTTCCTGGAAGAACATTCGTGGAGATAGACGACTTCATAACGTTTTGACAATGAATAGACCCTCGATGAATAGACCCACCCTGCCTGTCTAACCCTACTTCCCACAACGTGTCGTCGGCACCTGCACATGAACCCTCCTCATCCCCACGCGTAAATGTCGCCACCAAGCAGGGTCTGCTCCTGGGCTTCCGCTCGTGGTCTCGCCTTCCCAGGGCTCCTGATGTCTATGCCCCAGGCCAGCGTCAGGGCCCAACCCTGGACTTGGGGTTGGTTCTCCGGGTGGATGTCCCACACCTTCTCAGTATGAGGACCACGTTGATTCTCAACTCTCCCAGCTTCTCCAAGAGTCCCGGGCGTACAGGAGATGCTCGTTAAACAAATGCTAGACTGCTGAGTTTATCTCCTATCTACACTGGGACTTTTCTCTCGACTTTCCACACCAGTTTCAGTGCCGGTCATCCAGGCTCGCGCCCTGACAGTGAGGACAGTTAGTGTGAAATTGGTGTACACTAAACACTAACCTAGCATTTACCACCCTGTGGGCCCTGGGCTAGCAGTTTTATACATTTACCAATTCGGTTCTCACAGCTAACTTGGTAAGGTGGGTATTTTTTGCAAATCACAGATGAGGAAACTGAAGCACACAGAGACTAAGAAACGCATCTAAGGCCACCCAGCTGATGGTGGCTGAGCAACAACTGACACAGCCCCGACACCAGCAGCTGGTCTGTGGATGCATCTCCTGCCAGGTATCAAACCAACAGTAGAAGAGGCCAAACTCAGCCTCCATGTCTACCAATTCTGGGCAAAGCAGCTGGTGGCAGAGCAGGTGGGAAAATACGTTTATTAGGAATGGGGGCACTGGAAAGAGACGAGGCGATGGGTCTTGGTTCTTAACCCTCACCAGCCGAGGGGAAGAGAGTTGGTCTCTCTGGGCCTCAGCTCCTCGTCTGTAAAATGAGAAGTGTGGACGAGAGTAACCTCCAAGGACTAGATGCTCTCTTCAGTCTCAAGACACCGCAGGTGTGGACAACTAAGTGCCCCTCCCCACTCACCACTAAGGACCTGAAGCTCTTTGTGCTGAGCTAAGAAACTGAGGTTGGAATGACAAATGAGGTATTTGTTCCCAGAGAAGGAAGCTATCGAAGCAGGCTATTCCCATCCCACTGACCACAGGGACGCAGGAGAATCGCGATGCCCAAACCAATACAAGACTTAAGGGGGTTCGGGGGGAGGGGGCAGGAGCACAGCAGAAGCCTCTCTGCTCCGTCTGCAGGCCACTGCCCTCAGAGGACGGGGTCTCCTCCTCACTCCTGTAAGCAGCCTCTTCTCACCTGCCTCTGAAGGCACTCCTTTCAGTGCACAAGCTGCCAGGAGGAGTTACGGGAAGAATGGGAGTGCCGACACAACGTGGCCCAGCATTTTCCGGAGGCTTTTACTCCGAGTGACGAATTGCCCTCTGCAGCCATTTGTTAAGATGGCACCAGGGCATTCTAAACATTTGGCTTCGGAGGCACTGCAGAAATTTCTTCCAGCTTCACTCCCAGCAGTGACTGGCAACAGTCCTAGCTACACCTGTGTGATGACGCGGTCAGGAGACGCATCTCACGGGAGGAGAGCACAGCCGCAGGCCCTTCGCCAAACCCCTCACCTGATCCACTTGTTCTTGGTTCAAGCACAGAAGGTCGGAGCTGGAAGGGCCACTGGAGACATGTGGTCATGTTTCTTCATTTTACAGAGAAAGTAGAGACCAGGAGAGGTTTGATGATTGACCCAAGTTCACAGGTCAGGTAGTGTGAAGGTTTGAACAGGAATCTAAGCCTCTTACTTTCTATTATTGTGCTCCTATGGCTTACTGTGGTCTCTGTTTGATGCCCCCTGAGGGTACTAGCCTCATTCTACAAATGGAGAAATGAATTCATGGGCACAATAAAAATAAATACATAAAGCGCATCCCAAGTTTGACATTACCAGTAACTCCAAAATAAAGAATGTGTCTACTGATACCAAGAAAACTAAGGAATATGAATGCACGTTGTGAACACAGCAACTCAAAGACATGATGCTAACTGTGCCCCAATTAAAGAGCCTAACTACCTATGACAGTTCCACCAGTTGGCAATATTAGATTAATTAAGCAAGGAGGCCGTTAGACTGGGGAGGCTGTAACACCGTGGTGACCTTTGTGGGCAAACCAAACTCTAAGCCCGTAAATGCCTCCAGGTTACAGAATTGAAACCCAAGGACGACCCATCACAACCAGCCAACTAGGCTTTAAGTGACAGCCAGGCAATAATTTCCTTGCTTTGCTTCTGCCTTTTCTCTATAAATTCTGTCCCCAGCTCCTGTCAGTGGAGCGTTCCTTCCTAACCACTTCCAGTTTGGCGCTGCCAAATTCAAATTGATTTTTGCTCAAATAAACTCTTAAAATTTTTAATATGCCTCAGTTTATCTTTCAATAGTAATTTACTCTATTCATGGAAATTCAACCAGCACTGACACCATTTGCTATCTAGCAACATGTTACAACAGGAATATAATGGTGGAAATAAAAATACACCCCAGATATTCTCTGCCATCAAGTAGCCTGTACTTCTAATAGAGAAGACAAGGGAGAAATGGGAAGCAGGCATGCTGTGGTTAAGCGCTCAGATCAACTGAATAAATATCAAAATAGGTGGCCAGCAGGAAGAGGATGAAAGGGTGTTGGTTGCAGGCCTCGGGTAGATCCAATAACCTTTCCCAGGTCTCAGGTCCTTCATCTGTAATATTAAGGAATTTTAATTCCCTAATAACGTCATCCTGGGTCTTAGATTCTCTGATCTGAGTGATCTCAGGGAAGACTTCACTGATGGTGGAACTTAGGAGTTAAACAGAAGGAGAAAAGGACATAACCACCTCTGTAAAACCACAGGCTTTGAATTCATTTTTCCAATGTCAGGCCTATCTTTCCCTCTGAACGATATAAGAAAATCTCCAAAAATCTTTATTATTTTTGCTTTAAAAAACCTTCCCCTCAATCTGTAGTCTCTCACTAGGAGTGTCAGTCAGTCACTTGGGACGCCTGAGCAGAGCTGGCAGGCAGAGGTGATGGGGTGTCGGAAGGGTGATGTGTGTTAGGGGATAATTTCAAAGGCCAAACTCAGTGCTTGCCTCTCCAGGGCAATTTTCTGCTGTAATTTATCAGTTAGGCAAAGATTGGCTCAGCTCTTGGAAAAACAATCCCATCCTGTAAGAGACACTGCCAAGAGGTGTCTTCAAGAGAAAAATCATAAAGCATTAAGGATGGAGAGGGTATTCTAGGGAAGGTGACTCTTCTTTTCTCAGGATTACACTTCATAGAGAATCATCACTGTCCCCTTGCCAACAGCTTAAAAACTCACCTCTGCTTTCACTTTCACAGCAATTATTAACCTACTACCACTCAAGTTTCCATCCTTCCTAAACCACCAAGAGTTTAACCTGCACATCCCCCAACTCCATCATGGATACACTGGAGCAATTTCAGAAATGCATACACAATACAGACTGTGAAACATCTGCAAAGTAATTAAATGCGGCCAGGCCGGGACGGCATCAGTACGATGTTGTTGATGAGCCGGGCAGCCCTGCTCACTGCTCGCCCCTTTGCAAACCCTCCAAGTGTGCCAATCAATTAATGAAAAGTCAGTCACAGAGCACTTAGTCTCCACCCAGCCTTATTTTGGGTGTTGTTTAGAATACACTTGAAAATACACTCAAGGAATTTATCATTTCGATAAGGAGTCAAGACTTCCAAATCAAAAAGATCTGGAGATCAATGTCCTCAATAGGAATTCTGAAATATAAGAGACCGGGATTTGGCTGAAGTAGTTGAAAAGACTTAGAGGGGGAAAAAAAATGAATGAGACTCAAGCTGATCCTCGGAAGAGGGGTAAATGTGCATCACTTAAGAGTAAGCAGGGACATTCCAGGTGACAGAAGGCAGAGTGACGGAAGGCAGAGGAGTCAGACTGAGCAACATGTCACAGAGGGGCTGCAAGGGGACTCACCTGCTTAGAGCAGAGTTCATGATGCAGAGTGCTGGTATGCTTAGTGAGTCACAATTTAAGATACTCATGAGACCTTGTGTATGCCCTGTTGAAAGGGACAGAGATGATATAAGACACAACCCCAGCTCTCAATGAATCAAGATGATTATAGTCGTGTATATATATATATGTGTGTGTGTGTGTATATATATATATCACATCTTCCTTATCTTTTCATCTATAGATGGACATTCAGGTCATTTCTCTGTCTCTGCTATTGTGAATGTGCTGTATGCACGTGGGAGTGCAGGTATCTCTGCGATACTGTGTTCTCATTTCCTTTAGATACATACCCAGAAATGGGTTTGTTGGGTCTACAGTAGTCTTATTCAACTCTTTCCTGAAGGCTGATAACTTATAGTTGGTTGTTATCTGCTGTTAGACCTCTTTTTTGTGAGCTCTTACATTTTGTATGTGTGCTCTTGTTTTATTGAGGTAAACTGCTTTATTGGTTTTGAAAATTCATGGTGCTGTATTTGGTCACTGTTGCTGGTTACCTCTAGGCAGTTTTTCACACAGGAGCTTCCATTTGCCATTTGTTCATCCTGTTAATTTAATGCATTTCCCTTTGGCATTTTTAAATAGACCTTTTAAATTATAATTTATCATTGAATGAGGAGATTTCTTCCTATGAGCCACTTGATGAAGCTACACGTAGTGGAATATCCAAGGTCACATTCTAAGCAAATGCAAATTCTCCTTATGTCCAGAGTTATCTGTAGGAATAAATTCATTTAGATTGACTTCACTCCAGCCCACCAAGGCAGCAGTGCAGGGCTGCTCCCGACTCAGAGTCTCTCTCCACACTGCCTCGCCAGCACACCGATACAAATATATATATATGTAAATACAGCTCACTGCATAATTTAACCCTACGTTCTCTGCTTCTTGAGACTCCATGTGGCAACCCACCCAGGGGACTCCTGCTGCCAGCCCAATCATCTTCTTCCTCATTCTGTAAAAACGACTGGTGTCTTTCCTGTGGGATAGGGCCCTTCCTCTGGAGGGGGGGCTCTGTCTGCGGGTCCTGAGATCGGCAGCTCTGGGTGCCCTCTCTAGAGGTCTTCCTGGGCCTCTCTCCTACCTTCTCTCTCCTTGGCAGCCTTCCCTCAAATATTGTATTTCAGGCTTACAGACGTCTCCTGATTTTGTTGTAAAGATGGCGTTTGCATTTTTATTCTCTTTCTTCTTGCTGCTTTGGGGTGATTTTTAAGAGGATAAGATGGAAAATGCTGTCTTTACATAGTTAATTCTAAACTGGAATCTCTCAATAAACTCTGAGTGAAATTTTAAATGCAAAGAGGGAAAGGGTAACAGGAAGACTCCCTGAGGTCAGAGCCAGGGCTACCTTCAGGAACGCATACGTGGAGGCCGGGCGCAGGTGACCAGATGCCTGGTGTACAGTTTAGGAAAAGGCTTCTCTCCCCTGGGACCAGCACTTCCGGCCCAGCAGCTCTGCAGAGATCAAGTGCAGCTGCTCAGGGGTTTACAGTGTGCTGCGATGGCCTCACCCCAAGACAGTAAACCCTGTTCTCACTAGGACGAGGGGCCAAACATCCGTGTGCGCTGAGCGTGCTAAGGAGTCTTCCCACCGACGGTCTGGGATGAGCATCCTCAGCACCCTGCGTCAGTGGTCATGTACCCATGTAGTCAACGTTTCTTTGCCTTTTATTCTTTACTTTTAGTGAAGCCTCTTTTATAAATAAACTATAGCCTCTCTCAGCTTTCTCAGAGCAAAATAAAATACTTTCTACTTCATTTTGTCCACGATCAGGCCAGGTAGAAAAGGATGAAGAGCAGAAAATGAATGGACTCAGGAACAACCACAAAATAATTCAAAGTGTCTGTGTGTGTGTGTCTGTATGTGTGTGTGAGGGTGATTGTGCATGTGTGTGTGTCTGCGTATCTGTGTACATGTGAGAGAGATGAAGGAAGCAAACCTGCCTGTCCCTACAGTCGCTGTCCCTGACACATGCTCACTCCCGGACCTCCGCTTGGCTCAGCAGGATGAGCAAGGGGCGTGGTTAGAACACTGGTGGTTCAGTGAATGAGAAGGCGGATTTGAATGAACAAGGCTGGGAGGAACCGAGTTCCAGGAGACAGCGGGAATGAAGGGGTTTGGGACTAGAAAGTGAAGAGTCTAGAATGTCAAGTTGAAGAGAAAACACCCCAAATGGCTCATATCTTATAGACATTCAAGAGTTCACCCATGTTTCTTATCACATCTAATTCTCCCCGTATCGCATCAGCACTCTCCGTTTAGAAAAAAGTAAACTGAAGCAACGAATCCTCCAAGTCACGCAGTTGTCCCTCCCACGGCCGAGAAAGGAGACGTGTGCCCCCGTGGTCACCACACTTGTCTGAACTCCACCCAGCACACGATCCTGGTGCATAATTAACAGCAGGAAATGCACACTGGCATTTTCTGTTGTTCCTGATCCCGGTGGCTCAGTCATGAACTCACCCCACCCTCCAGCTTCACTGTCAGGTCAAGCCAAAGCCAGGACGGCACCACTGCAGGGAGGGACTTCCTGTGCAAGGGGACACCTTGCAAGAGCCTCGTCTCCTCTGATGGAGCACCATTCCTGTGAATATTACTACAAGCCAGCACCAAGAACCGGTGAGTGGCTCAGGGGACAATGACAGGTCAGCGTTGCTGGGTCACTCAGCCCCAGTCACCGACCGTCCTCAGCCAGTGCACTCTGAGTACCTCAGGTTCTCTATCAGCAAGTGCCAGTACCTTCCCCGGATTCCAAACTATTTCTTATTCTGTTAGCTGATGATAGAGTATGCTTCATTTCCAATTTTTCAAAGAAGCATTCTCTAAAGTCAATTTGTTACATGACAGCCCTACAAATAAGAGAGAGAAAATAATAAGTATATGTTATTTACTTATACACTCTCTATTATTCAATAATAGAGAAAAATTCCAACTGACTCCATCACTCATACAAAATTACACACATTAAGTCTCTCAAGGGACCTGAGTGGTTGCTCCAGTGGGAATTACAGCCAAGGTGGTTTGCTGGAAGTAGGTTTATATCTATTTGTTGTTTGTTTACTTATCGCGGGAAAAGCGACATTGGCAAGCCATCAGTGAGTGTAATTATACTATATTCCTTAAATGTTCTGAACCCAGAGTCCAGAAACCTGAGTCTGAGACCAGACCTGCCGTTGGGAGGCCGGGTGACCTCTGCTAAGCCATGTCACCTCTCGGAGCCTCAGTGTCTTCATCTGAAGAGGGGTGGACTGCATTCGCTCATCTAACACTCCATAAGTGCTGGGCCCTGGGCCCTGTCCTGGGGGATAAAGTGATGGGGAGGACAGACCCAGCGGCCCCTGCTCTCGGGGACTCCGAGTGGAGAGGGAGGCAGATGTGTAGGAGGAAACACACGTTTCATCCTCGCAGGGTCCCAGGACGCCTCCTAGAAATCCCCGACTCCGAGCTCTGACCGGGGACGCTGTGAGCTGTCCTTGAAGCTGGATCGGCTTTCCCCAGGAAAGCGACCGAAACTCTGAGGAGTAACTGCTTTTATCCTTTCTTCCTGGAACAAAATGGAAAGCCTGAGAAACGTTCCTCTTAACATTAATCAATATAGAGAGAACTGTGGGTTTTTCCCCTAAAAAACAAAGGTTAAGTATCTGCAGATTTTTAAAGACCCACTAGCCCAGCCCCATTCTCGTCTCACAATCAGCGGCTGGCATTTATGTTGCAGTTGAGTCTTTGACATAAATTATTTGAGGCCGTATGCGCTTCATCTCGGTTGATTCAAGAAATTACAAGTGCCCTAATACTCAGTGACAGAAGTTGACATATCAAAGGATTCATAGGAACATCAACAAAAAATAAATCACCATTTCACTGCCCCTCCCCAAAACTAAATTCCTCATTTTACAAAGACCATATAATCCTTTCATTTTCAAACAAATACCACCGCACCATTGTTATTCTAGCATAAGCTGGCATAAATCTTACAACAAGGAGCATGTTCAAGGCCCTTGTTAATAGCCCTGCTGGAAGGGCTCCTACCCAACATCAGCCCGCAGCAGAAGCGAGGGGATTACACGTGTCAGCCCGGTCAGGCGGGGGCGATTGCACAAAAGATCCACCTGAGAACTCACCACAGGAAGCTATGCACTGTATTTTCCTGCCTTGTAAAAGGAGGGGAAAAAACAGCTATTAAATTAATTGGCACTAAAAGCATGCAATAGTTATCTAATCTATTAATTTTTAGTTTAATATTAACTCCAGTGTCTGCTATGACACGCATTTGACCTGCACAGGGAGCCAGGTCTCCAGCCCTGTCTTTGAAGGGAGACAAGTGGCTGGGGGAGGAGAGGAGGTGGCATTCTTCCACTTTGACCTTGTATTCGAAGATTGTGTTTGCTTTGAGACAAGTATTGACTTTACGTGGGGCCAGCCTCGTCGAGCCTGACGTAGCCTGTTCCTCCGTAAATTTTAAAGGACTGCAGGTTGAAGAGGTAGCTTTTAACTCTCAGACGTTTGAAAAAGTTCAGGTGATACCATCTTTCTTCAAAGGAGGAGAAAGCATTCGTTCCTAAGGTAAGAAGAGAGAGCGTGAAGGGCTGCCCAGGCCACTCAATAGGACAGGTGATGTGTCAGAGCCCCCAGGTCTCTTTTTTCCTATGTTCCCCCAATTTCTGTTTATTCATAGCCATAGAAAAAGCACTTAAACTTTCTATCCTGCATTCCAGGAATGAGGCTGAACTCTGGAAGAAAACTTGTAGCAATAACAGCTATACAATTTGCTCATGCTTTTAAAAAGATGCATCCAAATCAGAGTCTTTAACCCATCAACCGCCTTCAGAAGAAGAATGATTAAAAACTGTAAAATTCCCTGGAAAATACTTGATGGTCTGGACGATGTAAAGGACTTCCTGCTGAATGATCTGAGGCATTGGGATGAACATAGATGGCCTTTGGCTGAGGCCACCCAAAAAGTGGTTCCCACGTTCTTCACCAAATTCTATCCCACCCTGTATGAGCACTTTCTTACACTTTGAGTCCTGGATCTAGGACTTTCATAATCTTGGGTTCACAGTTCAGCAAAGAAGGTTGAATATTTTCATGAAATGAAACTACCAAGTGGGCATCTTCACAAGCAGTGACATGGCTCTCGTGTTACAATTTTCTCTCCTGATAGCTGCCTACCAGAGTTATAAGACGCGTTCAGGAGCAGAGAAGAGAGTCGAATGAGTTGAGGAGGCCTCTTGCTGCCCCTTCCAGGAAGAAAAGATGAATTTCTTGTTCTTAGGACTAAGGCACCAGTTGACCTTCTGAACTATGCAACGAAAGCTTTCAGAATCAACCAAGCTGCTCTTCCAAACTGTCCTCTAATGTCATTTTGCCCGTGTGGAGACAGTGTGGATATTCTCTGAGAAGCCACTTATTAATGGGAGACCTCCTATTAAAGGCCTTTTGTCCTAAAATCAGAAGTGTTGGTGATGACTCCCTGTGGAAGTAATCTCTGATCAACGGCCACCCTTCCGTGACAGAGTGGAGGACTCTGAGGTGGAACCTCCCCCAGTCCCACAGGAGCAGCTTCCAGCTGTCCTCATCCGGAACATTGGGGAGAGACACAGAGGCCCCCCAGCCATTCGTGTGCTCCCAACACACCAAGCTCAGACTCCAAATCTGCGTGTGCTTGGTGGACAGGTACAGTTGAAATAGACGCTATTAGTTTAAAGATATTTTTGCCAGCTGTCACTGAGATCCAACAACCACATGTGACATTGTGTCTTTTAGTGAATATATTTCAGTACTAAACATCAGATCTACAGATAAAATTGTAGAATGGACTCATCTGGCTGTCCATTCTACAGAATGTCCAGAATGGACTCACCGACGCTCTCGGCAGAGAGAGGCCTGCTTTGCTAACGAGGGCCTGTGCTCAGACAGCCACCTGACAGCTCCGTGTCCGACGGCCCGCAGACTGTTGGAGGCGTGACTCTGCTTTGGACACCTGCTAACACACGTCTTGTGGGACAGACTCCCTTGTGACCCTCCAGCCACATGCACTGCTCCTCCAGAAGCTCCCAGGTCCCATTCCTGAGGAGTCTGTCACAGGAGAGGGAGAAAAAGCACCGAACACGTGAACTGAGCAAACGGCAGCCTGCTGCATCCCCTTGCCCAGCGCCGGTGAGGCCCTCCCTCCTCGTCCCGTGTTTATATTTTGTCTGGCATTCAGCTTTAGATTGTGTGAAAATTCCTGACACTCCAATACCAGAAGCATGAAATACTGAATAAGATTAGGCTAGCTCAAAGAGCTGGCTGTGGCTGGAACAGGCGGTTCAAATGCAATGTGTGCGCTAAATCATTGTTTCCATTTTCTTAGAGATCTTCCCATTTTATGGAGTTCTTTTTCCATTATTCACCTAATAATAACTAACATTGGTTGCACATGGAGTGCCAGGTATTATGCCAAGCGTTTCCCGTGAACTACCTCATATAACTTGATAAAAGACAATCTGATGTTCCCCACTGTTTAGATAAGCACAAGCTCAAAACTAGGGAGGGCAAATGGCATTTCTAAAGTGAAACAGCCAATAAGAGAGAGAGCTGGAACCCGCACACACACCTCTCTGACCTCAGGGCCAGGCCCCAACCTGGTCCACGGCGTTGCTGGGGGGCTGGCGGCGCATGTCCGTGTTGGACTGATGGCAGCAGTGGCCAGGGAGCCTGTTAGTTGGTGCGTGTTGACAAAGCTGCAGTTGCGGCCTCACGCAGCGAGGTCTCTGCTTTATGACCGCAAGCAGACCCCCGGCCGGGCTGCAGGTGTGGGAACGAGTCACGGTTTGCCATGTACATCTCATTCCCCAGGTGTCACTGGCCGCATGGTGCCCTTCCCCCTCCTAAAAGGAAAGGTCCCCCAGCTCTGCTTCGGATACCTCAGCCCTGGGGGTCTGCTGCTCTTCTAGCTCCCATCCGCATGGTCGGTGTGGGGCTCCAGCGGGTCCCTAGGAGATTTCCTCGGTCCCCACTACTGGGAGCTAGTCCAGCCAGGCTGCCCAACGCAGCGCCAAGCACACCTTGCTCAGAGGGGCAGCCGCTTCTGCACTCTGCGGTGCTGGAAGCAATGTGCGCGCCTGTCCACCTGTGGCCCTCTTAGGTCTCGAGGAAAGTGGAACCAGATGATTTCTGATCTCTCTCTCACTCCTAGTATTTCCTGTTTTTGAATAAAGATGATTGCTGCCTCTGCCTTACCAGGGTCATGTGCTGTGAATTATTTTTTCTGGAAGTTAGGATGCATATCTAGTTCTCACCATCGTCTGCAAATGCCAAGGTTCCCGATAGGGTGCCAAGCAGAGAACCCGTCCCACGGATAGTTGACACCATGATTCTGGCCTCCTCCCCTGGGATCTAGCCCTTGAAGCTGGCTGGATCCAAGCCTTGTTGCAGGGGGCAAGTCTGTTTTTCCATGAAATGCTCAAGAAAACATCTAGGTGATGTTGGAAAGCTGCAGAAGAAAACCAACATGTCAGCTTCAATAAACCCCAATGTCTCAGCAGAGGTTGACTTTTATACCATAGAATTGTGATAAATGTCCGTGACACAGCCACAGGTGGAACCACCAGCACGCCTCCTGGTGCACTCACCTGCCCGGTGTGAGCTGGTCTCAGAGGCTCTGACCACGAGCATCCCTCAGGCCTGTGCGCTGCCGGGGAGTGGAGAGGAATGTACCCAGCCAAGTGCAGCTCATTTACGGGGCCCAGTGCTGAGAGCAGCTGCCTGTCATCATTTCCCTCGGATTAATTTGGACAAATGTGTCGCTCTCTCAGCAGACTGATCCCCACAGGCAGCAGGTGTTGATTATAATGACATCAAGCAATATTTATCAGGTGCCAAAATTTAATGGGCTTTTGCAAAATCAAAATGGTTTTGTAACTCACAGTGAAGTGTCCATTTGAGCTAGAAAGTGCATGCTATCATATATGATTCTCGTTTTGTTTTGGCCAAATGAAAAGATGAATATGAGGCGGGCGCTGCTCCACTCGAATTCCTGTCTGATGGAGGAGTCGTGTGCTTCAGAGACAAGAGCCCTGACTCGCAGAGGAGATTTACAGGTATGTTTGGAATTCAGAAGAATGAGAGAGCTTACGGCATGGGTCCCATTCCAAGCCCAAAGTCCTTTGCAATGGAATGAAATGCTAAAATGTGGGGCAAAAATTGCATCCTTTTTCCCTAACGTGGGAGGAAACGTGAAGTGTGTTGATAGCAGCTCCATCAGGAAAGATAATCTCTAGTTGCGTATGTTATCTATTATGCCAAAGCAACTCTGTGCTTAAAAAGTAACATACATCATTATAGAGACAGCACAAAAAACTGTGTAATTTTTTTACCAAGAAAAATCACAAAAACTGCATTCTATTCTCTGTCTTCTCTGCAAAAGAGAACCAAATTCTCTAAGGGCCACAGAACATGTTTACATCCATCCTGTTCACCAAGGCCAGGGCCTCCCCCACTCCCTGAGGTCTGGCCCGAATGGTCTGGCTGGACGATCACTGCCACCAAAGAAAACCTGGTCTGTGACAGTTAATGGGAGGAGCTGGTTTGCAACCTGGAGGATGAGGGGTGGGAGGTGCAGAGATGCTGAGAACTCTCAAGAAAAGTTTTTACCAAAAAAAGCGCCTCTATAAAAGCTGCCATCCACAGAACCTGTGAATGGGGTACAGTGTGCAGAGAGCGGGTTATGAATGGGGTGCACCTCGTGGTCAGACATAGAAGTAAACCTGCCATTGGGCCAGCAAGTGGCTTAATGTACCCTACCCGCACCCTCCCTTCTAACCTGGGATGCTTTCAATTTATGGGGCTGCACAAGGAGCAGCTTTCATCCTCAGATGGTACCAGCCACCCTTCTTCAGGTCACCTCTCCGTGCCCCCAAAATATGAAGCACTGGGCTCTGCTCGAGCCAGAGCGAGAGGGCTGCCCCCCACCCCGCAAGGCTCCGCACAGATGTGCTGTCTCCTCCCCGCCTCCGTCCTGGGGCTGCCTCCACTCCATCCACCCTGGATCGTGCAGCCATGTGTCCACCTTGACTGTTCTCATCAGGTGGAGCGGCAGAGCACTCAGCAGAGCGCGTGGTCCTGCCAGGCGGGAAGAGAAGGACCCATCTGTCTGCTAGGCCCCTGCTCTCATCCCAATACAGGCACAGAAAAACACACCTTACTTAAAAGGAAAAGGATTAACGGTGCTTTCAGAAGTAAGCACAACACAATAAAATAAAATTTAAAGATGAGCCCTACAATTAGAACAAAGAATAATAATAGGAAAAATAAGATGAACTGGGAGTGACACTGACACATTCCACACACTCTATAGTCCTGTATGTATTCTAACGGGAACACAGGTCTGGATGTAAGTTCTCTGACAACCAGGGTGAAAAGGCAACAGTGGTCATGATGCGTCGTGTTGAAACAAACAGCACAATTAAGGCAAATGAAATAGAGTGCACCTCAGCCTTTCCAGGTTCTGAGATCAGAATTTCCTCCTGCAGGCCCCCATCAAAACAGCTGATACAAGTGACATAGTCAGAGAAAGCCCCGCAGCTGACAACAGTGACTTTACTGGGCTGATCGATGTAACAGCCTCAGTTGCTAAAATGCAATTCAGAAAAGAGCAATCTTTATTCCTTCAACAAACATTTAAGACCACATCCATGTGCCCAGTACCGTGCTAGCAGTGGACGTACACTGGAGAAATTAAGATGCTCACAGCCCAGCGGGGACACGGGCAGCAAATACACAAGTCAGTATACATGTGCACAACGGAATTAGCAAACAGAAGAGCACGAACAAGTATGTCGACAGAGAACGGTGCAGGGGCTCAGGGTGGAGGGGTGACATTGAAAGCACGTCTGGAACGGCGAGAAGGAGCCGTTCATGCGGGAGGGGAACGAAGATTATCTGAGGAAGCGGTGAGGGTGGGTTTGAGAGCTCCCAGGAGGAAGATAGCTCTCACTCACCCACACAAGCTCAGATTTGGACTCTAGGGCAGGAACTCCTTACCTGGGCTAACAACCCACGGGGTCCAGAGAGAGGATTCAGGGTATGGGAAGAGTACAACTTTCTTTTCACTAACCTCACTGAACTCTAGCGTTCTTGCAGTGATGAAGTAGGCAATCAAATCAGTCACCGGTGAAATCACAGAAAGTTTACATCACATGACAGTTGTTGACGCGCTCTCAAAATAGCATTCAGGCTCAGTACTACCTCAGAACTGCAGTGGTTACCACACCTGCCATGAGGTCTTGCAATCTGATACGTTGCTCTAAAAATACACAGATTACTGCATCACTGATTTGTTACATATTTTTACAACATACTTGTTTCCTTCAAAACAACATATTTCAACATAATTTGTTGCCCTTGAAATCCTATATATTTTATTTTATATATTGAGAAATTTTATTCTGAGAAAGGGCTCAGAGGCTGCAACCAGAAGTCTATGAGCAATCACTTAATAAAAAGAGTAACAATAAAAGTAAGAACCTCTGCCCCAGAACAATTGTTTTTACTATTCTTTAACAGAGGGATGAACTAAATATCTTTCCAATTTCTCCATCAATACCATTTCTTGCAAATGACCTTTGGATAATAACTGAATAGCAGTGGGTTCCATAGTAATTCACCACAAAAAAATAGAAAAAAGGAGAAAAAGCATCTCTATAGAACTAAAAAATGGTAAAATTCAATACCCACTTATGATCAAAAACTTCTAGAAAACTATGAGTAGAGGAGAATGCTCTCAACCCAATAAAGAACATCTTCAGGAAATCTACATCAAACATCCTACTTGAACCATGAAATCTAGAAGTTTCCTCTCTGAGATGGGGAATCTTGCCTGTCGTCACCTCTTCTGTTCAACATTGCCCTGGAAGGTCTAGACACTTCAATAAGGCAAGAAAAATAAATGAAAGGCACAAGGATTAGTATAAAAGAAAGAAAACTGTCATTATTGACAGATGATGTAACTTTGTCAGTATAAAATCCAAGAGAATCTATAAATAAGTTATTAGAATTAATAAGTGAATATAGGAAGTTTATTGGATTGTGGTCAACGTATAAAAATCAATTGGATATCTTTCTACTGACAGCAAGCAGAAATAATTTAAGAAAAAAAGATAATGTAGCAGATGCTTGTAGTGCTTTGTGCTACATTCTATCGACCAACCTGATTTCAGCACAGCTGTGGTGGACAGTTCCACACATGTTACCGTGCCCCACATCGAGCACACATTGTGGGGTCTGCTTCTCTGCTCGGGGCATTCATCCAAGACAAAGAAGTCCTTTCAGTCTGTGCACAGAGATGCCCAGAAGTGCAGGAACAGTAACACCCTGGGAGGCAACCCTCAACCATTGGAGGAACGGGATTGTGGGCAAATGTCCCAGTCTGTCCTTTGTGGGAAAATCCCAAGACCCATTCTCCAGTTTCTGTGAGATTGAGTCCCAATTGTCCACCGTGGTACTAGTTCAGTTATATCTCCTTTACTGGCATTCCTCTCTTTCCTGTCCCACTCCACTGCTCTGATTCTCTGGATCACCTTGTAAATAAACTACCTGCTCCCATATCCTTGTCTCAGGCTCTTCTTTAGAAGAATATAAACAAAAACTATCTACAAGAGCATCAAATGATATCTGTAACCATGAATGTGTCTTACAGGAGATATGCAAGACCAATCTCCAGAAAACTATAAAACAGTATCATAAGTTAAAGAAGGACTAAATAAATGGAAATATATCAAGTATTTGTAGACGGGAAGACTATATATGATAAAGATATTAATTCACCAAAATCGATCTATATATTAAATTCATTCCTAATCAAAACTCAAGAGACTCTTTTTTAAGAAACTTGGCAAGCGAATTCTAAAGTTTTATGAAAATTTAAAGAGCAAAGAATAGCTAAACACTCTTGAAGAAGAACAAGGCAGGAGACATGCTGTACTAAATATTAAGATCTCTAAAAGTTATGGTAATTAAGATCATGTGGTATTGGTGAAACAATAAAGAATTGATGATTAGAACAGAAATGACAGCCAGAAATAGGCCTCTAAATTTATGATCACTTTGTTTAAAAAAAATGTGGCACTAAAGATTGAAGAGAAGTTATTCTTTTTAATAAAAGATTCTAGGACAATTAGATACAATATATTTTTTAAAGCCTTGATTATTACTTCACACCATGCATCTAAATCAACTACATGTGGATTGTAGAATCGACCACAAAAACTGACACAAGAAAGCTTGCTGAAAATAATACAGGAAAATTGTTTTTCACTCTTATAATTACATTTATTGTATATCCTCCACTATTTTATTGGACATTAGAGATTAATGATTGCTAAAACACTGTTTATAAATATAGGACACATTTTGGTCTCATAGAATGATTTTGGCTTTTAATGATATTTAATATTAATACTAGGGCTTATTCTCTCTGTTTGTCTTTTCTTGACATACCATTGCCTAGCCCCTCCTGACTTTTTGTCTAGGTATGTATTTCACAAGTAGCATATAGTTCATTTTTCTTTCTGAATCATGATAAAAGGCTTTACTTTTCATTGAAAAACTTTAACTCATTTGTACTTATTGTTATAAGTGATATTTTATTTCTCTTGTTATATTTATAATTTCCATTTTATGGTTTCTTATTGCTTCTTTGTTTTCTATATTTTAAAAAGTGTAATGGAAAAAAGGCCTCGATTAACAAGAAATTATACCAAAGTAGAGAATACCTAGAAAAATACAACATCTCGGGAAACATGCCAGACATATATGAGGACAATTTAAAAACTTCACTTAGATGGGGCCAGCCCCATGGCTTAGCAGGTAAGTGCGCGCACTCCACTACTGGCGGCCCAAGTTCGGATCCTGGGCACACACCGACACACCGCTTCTCCGGCCATGCTGAGGCCACGTCCCACACACAGCAACTAGAAGAATGTGCCACTATGACATACAACTGTCTACTGGGGCTTTGGGGGGAAAAAAAAAGGTGGAGGATTGGCAATAGATGTTAGCTCAGAGCTGGTCTTCCTCAGCAAAAAGAGGAGGATTGGCATGGATGTTAGCTCAGGGCTGATCTTCCTCACCAAAAAAATATATAAATAAATAAAAATAAAAACAATAAAAACTTCACTTAGAGACATAAAAGAAGGGGCCGGCCCCGTGGCTTAGCGGTTAAGTGCTCGAGCTCCACTACTGGCAGCCCAGGTTCGGATCCCGGGCGCGCACCAGCGCACCACTTCTCCCGCCATGCTGAGGCCGCGTCCCACATACAGCAACTAGAAGGATGTGCAACTATGACATACAACTATCTACTGGGGCTTTGGGGGAAAAAAAGGAGGAGGATTGGCAATAGATGTTAGCTCAGAGCTGGTCTTCCTCAGCAAAAAGAGGAGGATTAGCATGGATATTAGCTCAGGGCTGATCTGCCTCACAAAAAAAAAAGAGAGAGACATAAAAGAAGACTTAAAGAAACACAAAGATGGGGCGCCTCTCTCACCTCTATTACACCAAGGACCACAGCACTATCGATCTCCCGCAAAGTAGCTTGTCAGCGTCCTGCAATTTCATTTACAACTTTAAAGTGTTTGGTTTGCTTGATTGCTATTTTTATAATTAGATAAAGTGAGTCTAAAATTCATATGAGAGAATAATCTGGCAGAAACTATGACTGTAACTGAAAATTTCCAGACGGGATTTGCACAACCAGAGCTCAGAAGACCATGGTGTGATGACGAGGCAAGAAGAGAGGAAGGAGCAAAGGGGCCGGGAGGAGCAGAAGAACGCCTGCGGGAGGCACAGACGGCGAGTTCTAGAGACCAGCATATCATACGAGAACACTGGCGCATCCGGCAGGTGATACATCTTAGAAGTTGTACACACGGTCCCACTGCTGGAGCCTCGGTTTCTGGTCTGTCGCTCAGGTTTAGCAAGAGCAGCCACTTCTCAGGAAGGTTAGTTACACAAATTAATACGAGGAGAGTTCTTAGAACAGAGTCCGGCACGTGGTGATCACTGATACATTCTGGCAGGTGGTCGCTGTCACTCACCTACACATCAGCCCATTACAGGTTCCGAGAAGTCCCACAGCAAAGAAGTTTGCTTAATGTCTCTTAACCTGGGCTTCCAAAACCTATTTGAACAGAACATGTCTTTTTTAAACCTAACTTCTCTTAAACCCCTCATAACTGTGACCCTGAGGAGCCTGCTTTAGATAATGCAGTCCTCATAGGAATAAGAATTCAGCATAGACAAGGATGACCTTCCAAATCACTGGGGAAAAGAGGGAAGATTTTTTAAATGATACAGAGAAAATTCAACTGTTTGGAAAGAAATAAAGTTAGGACCTCATTTCAAACTTTGTATAAAAAAAATAAACCATAAGAAACTAAACTAAATAAACTAAAAAAAAAAACTGGAATAAATAAACTAAAATAAATCAAATTTAATTAATTAATTAAACTAAAGAAAGCATAAGAAACTGTAGTTTCTTTTTAAACCCTGTTTTAACCTTGGGGTAGAGGTTACCTATCTTAGCATAGCAACAAGAGAAAAAACCATAAGGGAAAATCTTAACAGATTTTATTACATGGTAACTTAGAATTTCTACAAATTAAAAGACATCATAAATGCAATGAAAAGGAAAACTATCGACTTTTAAAATATTTGCAACTATAATCAATAGGAAATCTATGACCAAAAATGGCAACGGCATAAAGAGATAATTTAACAAGAAGAGACATAATATCCAATCTAATATTATAAAACAGGTTAATTCAAAGAGAGAAACTGAGACAAGAAGATTGCACTTTCCCCTATCAAGCTGGCAAAGATTAAAACCCACCTTGGTCAAGGGATTGGGGAAATGGAAAGTGTCCCCTGCTGAGAGTGTCAGTGTAAACTTTCTGAAGCTCAATTTGGAAATTATAGCAAAAGCTTTAAAAATATTAAGCACTTTGATCCGGAAATTTCACCTTTAGGAATTTATCCCAAGAGGTACGGAAGGCTGCAAAGATAGTTACAGAAGGACTGACTCTAGGATTGAAAACTGGAAAACCGATATTCACTAAGAGGTCGACTAAATAAATTTTGGTACATCCTTACAATGGAATCATCTCATGTTGTAGAAGAATATTTAAATACTTGGGGAAATGCCAAAGATACGTTACTGGGCAAAAAAAAGCAATTTCCAAATTTGAAAATTTATAGGTGGCGTGGGGGTGATGGAATGTTGGAGGGGGCGAGAGAGAGACAGAAAAAAGCCCGGAAGACTGGACAATGAATTGTGAAATACGGTTGTATCTTTTGAGGCGGATTTTTTTCACGGTAAACACATACAGCTATCTTAGGCTCCCCCAGAAGCGGAGCACGAGGTGAGGATTTGACGGCAGGTGGAGGCGGGGAAAGAGAGACGGAGAAGGAACCAGGCTGCAGGCGCCTGGGCCACACTCGCAGGGCCGCTGGGAGACAGCGCAGAGTCGCACCTCCAGGCTGTGTCCCCCAAGAGAGGAGAAAGCTCGGTGTTTATCCCCCAAGTCCGCCCCGGCACGGCTGACTTCCACGGGTGTGGTCAGCAAGTCCAGCCTCGGAGGAGGCCTCAGGCGGAGGGTGGGAGGTGCCCGCAGGAGAAGCTCCGGCAGGAGGAAGACCGGGCGGGGGGTGGGGTGCTCAGGGCATGGGCAGAGGACCCGTGGCTTCTGGCCCAGCTGAGATGACCAAGAAAAGGAAGGGTGGAAATTATTCTTACAACCACATTAAAATGCAGAAAAATGAAACCCTATTTGGGATATTCCTAAGCAGCACACATGATAACAATGAGAATACAAAAAACACGTCGCTCTGACAAGCTGCACCCGACCCACTCCCGGTGTGGTGGGGGAGGCAGAGCCTGTGAGCATGAGAAGGCAGGGTGCCCTTTGGCTCCCCGCTGCGGTCATGTGAAGAGCAGGCTGTGTGGACACTGGCCTCTCCTGGGAGGGGCTGACAGGTCACGTCATTTTTACACCAATTCTAGAGTGGCAGAGGGGCGCAGAAGGAAAACACCAGAGGTGGAAACCAAAGAAGCCACTATACAAAGGGTTTGGAGAGTGGACCTGCGTTTACAGAATTGGCTAGAATAGTGCGAGGCCTAGGGTGACATCCCATAAACCCTGACTTAACCAAACTGTGAGGACAGAATCAACAGCACCAGCAAACAGAGCTCGGACCTGTTCTCCCCCTCACCCCTTCCCCTGACCCCAGGATTAACAAACAGGCTTCCAATACTCTGCACCACGGAAGTTGCCTCGCCCTCCCAGCTGTTCTCAAGAGGAAGCATTCATTCTAGTATTCGATGCTTTTCTCTGACTCACAAGCAGCACCTACTTCTTGCCACACTTTTCACTTTTGACCCACCACTGCCCTGTAGGTCTCTTCTTATTATTATTTGATGGCTTCCACACGTGACACAGAGTTCACCTCAACAGACAAAGTAAGACAGACAAAATCACGTGCAAAATTCTACAGTGTCTGGGAGAGCAGGCATATGTCACTCTGGACACAGTGTGTCTAAGATAAAAAGACTGTGCTGTGTAGGTCTAGCTCAAACCTCGCCTGCTGCAGAGTAAGCCCTGGGATGGTGTTATTGGTGAGCACTCAGGTGGGGTCCCAGCAGGAATATAGGACGACAAGGGAGAGCTGAACTGATACCAAAAAAGGTTAACAGAGAAACTTATGATGGGTACTTTGGCACCAGCAGAGATTCCATAATGCCTCTAAAATCCAATAGCAAATTTGTAAATCAAATCAAAAGTATGTGAAATGAGCCCAAGTGGGAGAGATAAGTGGGGCTGAAATAAAAGAAGGAGGACCATATTGCATTGTGATGCTGAATTTAAAAACGAGGGGCCATCTCGGAGTGAACTCATCACTTTTTGGCAGAACAGTTTCCTTCCCAGGAAAGTTCCCATGTGGACTATCAAGTGTTACTTGAATAGCTTCTGCCTCGTATTACCTTCCTTCTGGTCTTTTTAAACCTGTCGTTGTGTTTAGTTCAACTCTACCGCTTTAGTACAAAGTTGGTGCAAATAGGGTTCATGCCACCAGAATATACTGTCGGATACGATACGATACCATATATCAGTTGGGGTACAACCAAATCCCTCCCGGGCTCGCTCCAATCCCTTCCCCCACCCCAAACCTTGAAGGGTGTATAGGAAAACCACACACGCCCCATCACCACTGTGGACTTCTGTAGCTATACATATGAAGGGACATTTGTGTCACATACGTGCACATCTAAAGAGAATTGTTTTCACAAACACCAGTGGACAAAAACTTCTTCACGTGATGTGCAAACAGGGCACCTGCCACCTCCTCCTCCTCTCTGCCTGCCTTTGAGGTCTGGACAGGCCGCAGGCTTCAGGAAGCTTCCGGGTCATGAAAGCAGTTGGGGAGGAGCAAGTGGCGGGATGAATCCAGGAGCCCAAGGCGGTCCTGGCCCCACACTTCTCCATGCACACACACGAGTGCACTGCCCACACGCAATCTTGGGGAAATGAAGGCTCTCTTCAGATGGTGGTAGCCTTACTGAAAAGAGTGTATTATTTTTGGCTTTAGCCTGGGACCCATAAGTGAACAAAAATATAGAAAACTCACACATTTGAAGTGTGACTGGGTCTGCCTAGTGGTCAGTCTTCCAAGGTGTGGTCATCTCATCACATGGAAGCAGCTGGTACCTTCGAGTTGTACCTCCGACCCTGATGCTGGTGTCTCGAAATTGAGCTGAAGTGTCCGTTTTCCTAACTGTATCCATTCTGTGTTCCTGGAGCAAATCTCAGGGCGAAAGGGACACACGAACAGAAACAGAACAAGAGCCCAAGTCCCCACAGCCAGGGAGCACAAGCTTCCTTCACAGGAGCTGAAATAGCTCTCGGCCGCGCCTCCGTATCTGAGACACAGAGCATTTTGGGGGACCCTTCATGAGGGCACGTCTGTCTCCTGTGTTCACACCGCTTTGACTGGGCTCTGTGCTTCGTAATTCCCTGTTCAGTGTATGCAAACTTATTCCGTATTCTTTTATTCTTTTTGCCCATCCCGTGCAAGTGTGCACTTTCTTTCATGAGTATAGAACCTGAGCATTTTCCTAAATACAGTATTTCTCACTAGAAGTGTCATATGTGCACATCTTGTTCTCCGACTGAATCAAGAGATGCCCGGGACGTGGGCTTTGATTGGTGCCCTGCACCCATCATCTCCACCATCATGCTAGGCACAGCAGGAGCTCAAGGAGTATTTGTTGATTAATGGAACTCGAGCCATGAAAGACAGCCCTCTTTGGGGAGCGCGATCCTTTAAGTGGGCCAATTAGCTTGTCTGCTCCCCATCACCACTGATGGGATATTGTGAATTGCTCGTGCCTACAATCAGCAGATTCAGGTACTCATCATTGTGAATAGCTTTCACTATTTCAGGGAACCAAAAATAGCTGTACAGTAAACTCTCATTATGCAGGATGATGGTAAGACGGGGTATTCTAATTAATTAAACATTCTGGTCAGTACAAAAGAACATATATATGCAGAAGACCAGCCTTTACAAAATGAGAACATAATAAGATGTACTGAGCACTAGAATTATACCAAACATGATGTAATTGCATCATTCGAAAATGACCTGAAAGACTCATCTTAGATCTTGTATGGTGCGTGCAGGGCATCAATTTGGAGAGAAAATCTGTAGTCCCATAAACACAGCAAGTTTAGGAGCAAGGCTTAATTCTTTCCTGACCCCCAAAATACCCATGAAACTCTCACATTAAGTGTGCTAGTATCAGCCTTATTTTCAATAACGGAAACTTTAACTAGTGACATGAAATTCCTGGTTATTTTAACTCTGGACAAAGGGTAATTTAAAGAATATTATCTCTAGATTTTAAAATGAATAAGAAGAAAGTCATTGAGCAAGTTTCCAGGGAGTTTGAATGGTAGTTTTCCTCATTCTCAGGAGTTTGTCTCTTTTCCAAGAGTCTCTCTTTAAAATCCTATTTTTGGTCACACCTGTTACCAGCCATTTCAACAGAAATTGAAGTTAAAATTATATTTCAGTGTATTATACAGCTTTCGTGCAACTGTAAGTTTACTTACTTAAAGATTCTCCAATGAACGAAGAAGAATATATCAACTATTGTTTCCAGTTTGTTCTAGTTTTGGAAATTTAGGTTTCTTTATGCTTATATGCTCAGAAGTATTTAAATAATGAGCATATTTTTAAATGAATAAAATAACATTAAAATACAATATGATTCAGCTGCTCTGTGGTTCTCAATCCGGGTAGTACATTAGGATGACCCAGGAGCCTTTAAAAATCTCACGGGCAGGCCCATGAGATTTTTTTTTTTAATTTAGTTAAATGGGCTGGGGCAGGGCACAGGCATCCACACTTTTAAAATTTGGGGAGATTCTAACCAAAGTTAAAACCCAAGGCTGTGGTAGAGAGAACACCTGAGCTTCTTAGCGAAATATTTCTTAAGATGAGAAAGATCTGGCTTATCTAAACAGGAGAGAAATTCAGGAAGTTCACGTTTCTACACGAGAAGACGACTACCTCTAGCACAGCACCATTGCAGTCGGTATCTCCAGCACACCGAGGACTCCCGTCTTGTTTAGAGGTAGTACGTGAACTCTGAGGTTCTGGCTTTTATTTTCACATCTTCACAGGCTTCCCTTACCTTGATGCTCGAGATATAATTCTAAACCTTAAAGAAAAATGTATCAACAAACTCTTCTCATCTTTCTATTAATTTAGAAGTGGACAAATTCCTCATAAAAAGCACTGAAAGCAGAACGATCTCGTAATTGGTTCCCACATATTTACACCGGGCATGCAAGTTCGTGAACCAGATAACATCTTGGGTGCATGTCTGGAAGGAGGGGGCGCTAGGAGCTTCCTATCACGACATCAAAGCTGTTAAGAGATGAAAGGGCATCTTTCTATTTGCATCATAAACAAGTTTTACATATATGATATTCCAAGAATCTTTCATTTTAACAGGTGGAAAAACAAGGAGAGAGGCACCTATGTCAAACACAGAGCCTCACTTGTGGTTGGTGATTAAGTGTATGCTGCTTTGATAGAACCACTGCAATTAAATGCCGTGATGAGCAAGGACTTGTTTAGTGCTTTATCGGGTACACAGTGTTTACTGATCCTCGGTTTATGGGATAAATCTATCATCATTTGGGCACAGCTGCAAATAAATTTTTAAAGGGACGATTTTTATTCTAGGGAACAAATTTCAAATTTTTTGTCTCCTTTTCTGAAGGTTTGTAATGTAAAAGGGGCAATTGGGTAAGTTTCAACCTGCCTGGTGCAAGTGAGGAGATGCATTGCTGGGTGACTGAGCCTATAAGTCAGAATTCTTTTCCCTCAAGTCTACGAACAAGGCCGCCGTGAGCACCCGGACGCAGGCTTGCAGTGCAGTTTGCCGGCTGGTTGGTGGTGAAGGTGGATCGTCACTCTTGGCAGCGGCTGTGTCCGGGTGGCAACAAGTGGTGTTCTTGTTCTTCACCCTTGTGAGAAAGAGCAAAGAGAGAAAAGGCTTTCATCAAGAAGGAGTTACGTGTGAATTAGCTGTCTTCTAATTGTACCTAGAACCTTTGCAAGAGTTCCACTCAGGCTTATTTGATTTCTTAATTATAGAAACACCTCTCTGAGATGGCTTTGACCTTCAAAACAAGACTGCAGTCATCCAGTGGATTTTGTGGCCTTCTTTCCAACGAGAAGGGGTGAAACATTAAAAGTTCCGAGGCACTACAGACATACACACAAAAGGATTCACTAATATGGTCTCTCCCATTTCAAATAATGTTCTCTAATACTACATTTGTTTTAGAGATATATTCGGGAACACAAGAAATGTGGAAATATTTAAAGAAACCAACTATTTAATGAAATTGAGGAGAGACACATTTCTCATCAGCATCATTAAAGGCAAATATTGTTCTTTCATTAAATGTATGAAAGAAATCCAAACCACGCATTGCTTCACGGGTCACACTTCACCTCTGAGGAAGCAGCAGGTGCCAGCTGGGAGCAGATCTCAACGAAACCCTCAATTATACAGAACTGACCCATTTCCATGCATGTCGCTTCACTCAGCTAATAAATACTGGGCAATGATCTGTGTGGCATTTTATGCTAATTGCTAGGGAGGGTAAACTAAATGGAGAAAATACCGTGCCCTCAGAACCCTGTAATCCTGCTGGGAACAATGAGACTGCTCGATCAGAACAGTCAATAAACACGACAGTTTTCCGGTGAGCGCCGCGTGCTGCGCGACACATATCAGTATCATAAAGTGTTACATTGTATGCAAAGAGCAGAGGATGACAAGAATGTGCTACGTGTTGACTAACCCCTAGGAAGTTAGACAGGATGTCGCAAGGCCAGCACGTAAACCTGCCACTCAAGCCGCCCTGTTCCTCGTGAATCTGCTCTTCTTCGTGGTTCACAGCCAAAGGGAGAATGTGTGTACTTGGGCTGGGCCAGGGTGCAGAGGGACTACAAATTAAAATATCCAAGACACTGTCCCAGGCTTCTCCATTTTCATCCTCTCTTTGGGTAAGTGCACGGCATTTCTGAGATGTCTAGGGCTTCTGTGACCCGAGGGCAACAAGAGTGAAAGGCTCCTGGAACACTGCTGGTCTCAGCGTTGCAGGCTGGCCCAGCTGGGCCCTGGGCTGGTGACTGCTGAGCTGTAACCAGTGCCATCAGGAGCCAAGGGGTCTGGCCATCAGACTCTAAATATGAAATCCACATACAAACAGCTCCTCTTTGCCCCAAGCCCAGGCCTCTGCGCTGGCCCACCTCACACCCCTGCATCCCTTCAGCAGGACCCAGGGTGACAACTGGATTCCCTTCCTACCCCATGCAGACCATGGGAAAGCCAGGAGGATGGCCTCATCCGCCGGCCAGTCCCACACCGTGCTGCAGCGCCATCTTGGCTGTGGCACTAAGCCAAGGGTAGAGGGCCTCCTAGAGCTTCATGGGATGGGGCGGGGTAAATGTCCCTCCTTTTGACTTTTCCTCCATATACCACCCTCTGGAACCTTCACCCTGGGGGGCAAGTCAGGATATATTGTCTTCTGCCTGCTCTCACTGTCACTCCCCACTTCTCTCTTCCTTCCACAAGCCTGTGGGTCAGAAGGAGCCAGCTTGTCACATCCTGTGCCTCGTGTCCTGGGCTTTCTCTGCCTCAGACAGGAAGTCTTCTCCACAGACCTAGCTCTCAACAGGGTAACGGGAATAAAGGACCTTAGAAAAGATTTCCTCTCTTGACAAAGCCTGGAATTCATGATTATTTTGTCTTCATAAAAATCCTATTTGGGACGTCAAAACTTGAAAATCAATGTCCTTTTTCTCTTTCCACTCCTGCTGTAACAATCCCTGTCCTCCAAGTGAAGTGGTATCTCCAGAATAAGAGGAAAGAGACCACAGAAAGTAGAAGAGCACACAAATGTGCATTTTAAAGTATTACTATAGTTCCATTATATTTATTATCATGTTACACCAGATCCCCAGGGAGGTCTTAGTGGAGGGAGTACAATCTGAACTTGGCATTTAAGGATGAGGAGAATACAGGTGAATGTGCTGGATTGGAGAGGCAGTGTGGAGACAAACTTGAGCAAAGGCCCACAAAGTTATAATGAAAAGTGTAAACTATCTACACATTTCTGAAAACAGAGATTTGTGCAGACACAGAATTTCCTGAGGCCCATATGAGTTTGGTGTATTTGGAGACCTATCACCTTAACTTTCTAACCAATAACAATCTGTTTTCGAAAATGGTCACCATGAGGCTTTGCAAGGTCTCCAGTTGTCCAACAGATATTCAACAACTACTCCAACAAACAGAAAGATTCAGCTTAACAAACCAACTAATGTCAGCCATTGGGGTTATGATGGTATCAGTAAGTACAGTAAAAAAGAACCACAAATTAGCTAGGAAATAGTGGAGCAGAACTCCAGCACAGTTCTCCACACTGTGAACTCGGGATGCTTTCTATTACGTAACATTGCCTCTCTCACTGCCAGCAACCCTACACCTTTGTAAAGCGGAAGCAAATGGAGCAAACGGCCCCATTCTTAGCAGCTGGGACTGGCTTTTGTTCTTGGCCCATCCGCAAGCAATGACACTACACGGCCACTTTGCTGCTGCTGATCAACTTGCCCCCACTGCTTTCCCAGATGCTCCATCCACGGGTGACAACATGGACAGCTGGGCATAGACACTGGGCTGCTGCTCAACAATCCACCATCCTTTGGCTACTTTCTTTTTCTTTTGCGTGGATTGGAGGTGGTAGAAAGGGAATTCCTAAAATCCCATCAGTTCCAGGAAACCTACAGTCATGGACCTTTACCCTCCTCTTCACACAGCACATATGTCAAATCCTGTGTTTTCTTGAGTCTACATTGTCACTGTAGATACTTCTGGTGAGCTGGACCACTTCTGGAGATGGAGTAGAAGATACATGTGCCCGAGATTCTCCATCAGGGGGCTCAGTGTCTGCCTAGCGTACGAGTTAGGCTCTCCTCCCGAGCTCCCCCATATTCTGCAGAGGCAGGCTGTAATCCCATGTGTTCTAGTTACCTCCCAGGACAGTCCTTAACACCTGCCTTGACACCACCACCACGATCTGGTAGTGATCAAGACTGAACAACTAGTCAAGGACACCAGAGACATCACACACTCCTGCCTTGAGCGTTGCAGACACGCCTGTTGGATTGTATATCGAACTCGAAAGAACCCATCACCGAGGTTCAACAATTATCAACATTCTGCCATTCTGTTTCATTGACCTCCACCCTTTCTCCATGCCCCACTCAATTATTATCCTTATTATATTTTTACGGTTCTTTTGGGGGAGTAAATTTAAGTACACTGAAATGCACAAATCTTAATTGAATAATTTTGACAAATAGATACACCTGTGCAATCCACACCCTATCATGATATAGAACATTCCCACCTTGTTGGAAAGTTGCCTTCTGTCCCACCTCCCAGAGGCAATCACCGGTCAGATATATTTTACAGTTGATTGGGTTGGCCTGTACATGAGCATCACGTAAACGGAGTCACACAGAATGTGTTTTAGCGGCCTGGCTTCTTTTCTCAGCTTAATGTCTGTGACAGTCATGCACATGTTGGCTTTGCCACTAGCCTATTCCTTTTCATTGATGAGTGGTATTCCACTGTAGGAATGTACCACAATTTGTCCTTTCACCTGTTGGTAGGTGAGTTGTTTCCAGTTTTTGACTATTGTGAGTAAAGGTGCTATGAACATTACGGTGCAAATTTTTTGGATGTATATTGTTTGGTTTGTTGTTTTTTTTAATATATAAAAACATAGGAGTGCAATTATTGAATCAAAGAGTGAGTGTGTGTTTAATTTTACAAGAAACTGCCAAACATTTTCCAAAGTGGTTATACCACTTTACATACCACCAGAAAGGTATTAGAATTCCAGTTGCTCCTTTTTTCAAAATTTTAGTCATTCTAATGAACGTGTAGTGATATACACCATGGTTTTAGTTTGCATCTTTCTGCTGACTATGATGCTGAAAATTTCTTTATGTGCTCATTTGACCATGTGTTTCTTCCTTGATGAAGTGATTATTCTAGTCTTTTGCCCATTTTTTAAAATCCATTATTTTCTTTTCGTTATTGAGTATGGTAATTATCTTCTTAATACAAGTCCTATGTCCTGTATGCATTGAGAATATTTTCTCCCGGTCTAGGTTTGCTCATTCTCTTTTTTTAACTGTGCTTTTAATGAACAGAAAGAGTTTTTTTTTTATTAAGTCTAATTAAATTTTTCTCATGTGAATGTTGTTTTCCATGTCCTGTTCCAGAATCCTTTGCCGACTTCCTGGTTATAGAGACATTCTCCAATGTTTTCTTTTAAACACTTTATAGCTCTAGTTTTTATGTCTATGATCCATCTCAAATTAATTTTTGTTTATGGTATGAGGTAGGCCAAGTTTCTTTTTTTATTCCTATATGGATATCAAGTTATTCCAGTAATATTTGTTGAAAAGAACTTCTTAGATGCCTTCGTTAAAAATTGATTGACCATATACGAGTGGGCTCTAGAATCTCTGTTCTAGTCCATTGTTCTACTTACATATTCTTACCCTAAAACCGCACTATTTGATTATTGTACTTTCTAATAAGTCATAAAGTCAAATATCATAAGCTCTCACAATTTTTTGGCTAGTCTGTATTCCTTGTGCTTTCATATCAATGTTATAATCAACTAATTTCTTAAATTTTATGTGATTAAGATTAGAATTGTGTCAAAAATATAGATCAAATTAGAGATGACTGATATTTTACCAATATTGAGTCTTCGAACCATTCATGAACATGGATTATATCTCTTCATTTATAGTCATGTGTCGCTTAACAAAGGGGGTATGTTCTGAGAAATATGTCGTCAGGCGATTTCCTCGTTGTGGGAACATCATAGCATGTACTTTCACAAACCTAGATGGTACAGCCTACTACACACCTAGGCCCTATGGTACTAATCTCATGGGACCACCATCGTATATGCAGTCGGTTATTGACTGAGACATTATGCAGAGCATGACTGTATTTAGGTATTCCTTTCTCTCAGCAAAGTTTTGTAGTTCTCAGTGTACATATGTTGCATGTCTTTTGTTAACCTTATTTCTAAGTATTTTATTTTTTTTGACACTATTACACAAGAATTATTTTTATTTTTCAATTGTTTTCTGCTAGTATATAGAAATTCAATTATATTTTTGAATACTGACCTTTATCCAGAGACTTTAAATGCACATATTTGTCCTAATAAGCTGTTGTTGTTGTCAATAATTTAGAATTTTCTGTGTAAACAGTCATGTTGTCTGTCAATAGGGCAGTTGTATTTCTTCATTTCCACCCTACATGCTTTTCATTTCTTTTTCTTATCTTTCTCACTTGTTGGGACCTCCAGCACAAAGCTGATGGAAGTGGTGACAGCAGGTGTGCCTGCCTTGCTCCCAGTCTTTGGGGGAAGCATTCAGTCTTTCAACATCAAGTATTATGTTACATGAAGGTTTTTGTAGATGCCGATCAGATTGAGAAAGTTCCCTTCTATCACTAGTTTCCTGAGAATTTTTGTCTTGAATGGTTTTTAACTTTTATCTTCTGCATCTGTTGAGATGAATATATCACTTTCTTCTTTATTCAAGTACTATGGTAATTATATTGATTTTCAAACATTAAACCAACTTTACATTCATAGGATAAAGCCCACTTGGCCATGATCTATCCTTTGTAAGTATTGTTGGATTCAATGTGCTAACATTTTGTTAAAGATTTCAGCATCTATGTTCTTAAGAGATATTACGCCATAATTTTCTTTTCCTGTGACTCTTTTGTCAGGTTTTGGTGTCAATTATGCTGCCCTCATAAAATGAGTTGGAAAATTTTCTTTCTAAATTTTCTAAAAGAATGTTGTAGGATTGGTAATATTTCTTCCTTAGATATTTGAAAGAACTCATCAGTGAAACCATCTGGGCCTAGAGTTCTCTTTGTGGGAAATTATTTTGATAGAAAGTTTAAGATCTTTGATGGATATAAACCTATTCAGATTTTTTCTTTCACTTTGTGTCAATTTTAATTTGTCTTTTGTTGACAAATTATCAATAAATTTATCAAGTTTATTGGCATAAAGTTGTTTATAATATTTCCTTATTATACTTTTGGTGCCTATAGTATCTGAATGATCTCCTCTCTCATTACTGATATTATTAATTTATGTTTTCTATCTTTTTTCTGAATTACTCTTGCCAGGGGTGTATGAATTTTATTACTTTCAAAAGATCTAGTTGGGCATTGTTATATTCTCAATTGTTTTTGTCTGTTCCTGTTTCATTTATTTCTGTTCTTATCTCTATCATTTCCTTCCTTCTAGTTACTTTGGGTTTAATGTGCTCATTTTTTCCTAGTTTCTTAAAGTGGAAAATTAGATCATTGATTTAAATCACTTCTTTTCTAAAACAAGCATTTTGGAGTTATAAATTTCCCTGTAAGCACTACTTTAACTACATTCCATAAAATTTGATATGTAGTATTTTCATTTTCTTTCAGTTTGAATTATTTCTCTTTTCCATCATGATTTCTTCTTTGATGTATGGAGTTTTTTTAAGTTCATCATTTAACATAAAAAAATATTTGGGGCTTTGCTAGAGCTCTTATTCTTATTGATTTCAAATGCAATTCCATTGTGGCCATAAGACACACTCTGTAATATTTCAATCTTTTGAAATTGATTATGTGTTGTTTTATGGCCCAGCATATGAATTATCGTGATAAGCATTCCATTTACACTTGAAGATAACGTGGATTCTGCAGTGTTGGGTGGAGTTTCCATAAATGTCAATTAATTCATTTAGATTCTATAATTTAGATTTATAATTTAAATGTACAGATATATAAATATGTAGATTTACAATCATAATTTATAATTTATATTCTATATCTTTACTGATTTTTTGTCCAGTTGTTTTATAGATTACTGAGAACAGTTTTACTATGATAGTGCATTTATCTCTCTTCTCTCATTTTTTGGTGCATGTATTTTGAATCTCTGTTACTAAGCTTGTACATATTTTTAATTATATAGTGTGTATATCTCCTCTTATTTCAGGCTATTTGTATCATTGAATTTAAAGTGCATCTCTTAAGACAACTTATAGTTGATCTTGCTTTTTTATCCAGTCTGACAATCTCTGCCTTTTAATTGGTGTTTTAGTCCATTCATATTTCTTCCAATTGTTAATACAGTTGAATTTAGGTCTACCATTTTACTATTTGTTTTCTGTTTGTCTCATCCGCTTTTTGTTTCTCAGTTTCTCCTTTCTTGCCTTCTTTTGGGTTAATCAAAGATTTTTTTGGCCTTCTATTTTAATCCTCGTATTGGCTTTTTAGCTATATTCTTTTTTTTTAAGGCTGGTCAAGTGAAGCAGTGGGAGTGGAGACAGAACAAAAAGTCTGTAACTGGCTGTGATCAACTAATTGTAAACACACTACACTGAGACCAGCCTGTAGCTATATTCTTTGAAAAAAATCTTAGTGGTTGCTTTAGGGATTACAATGTACATATGTAATTTATTACAATCTGTTTATATTTAATATTTTATTTCATATAAAATATAGGAATCTTACAACACTATAGTTCCATCCCCCTCATATGCTATTGCTTTCATTTTTTATTGTATCTGTATACACGATATAATACAGTTTCATAATTTGTAGTTTAAAAAATTATTTTGTTTTCTTTAAAAATTTAGAGAAGAAAAATATTGATATAGTGTTGCCCACATATTTACCACGTCCAGTGATCTTCACTAAATCTCCTAGATCCACTTACCACCTGTTATTTCTCTTTAACCTGAAGAACTTCCCTTAGCATTTCTTATAGTGTCGGTCTGCTGAATATGAATTATATTAGTGCTTGTTTATCTGAAATGTCTCATATTCATTTTTACAATTGTATTAATATGTTTTATTTAACTCAACATATCTAAAATATTATCATTTCAACACACAATCAATATAATAAAATTAGTATTGATATAGTTTACCTTACTTTATTCATACTAAGTCTTTGAAATTCAGTGTGTATTTTACACTTATGTGTCCATTCAGACTAGTCATATTTAAGTGCTCAATAACTATCACCAGTGGCTACTGAATTGGACAGCACAGCCCTGGAATATCTCTTTGCCTTCAATGTTGAAGACCAGTTTCACGGATATAGAATTCTAGGTTGATAGACTTTTTCATTGCATCACTTTTAAAACGCCACTCCATTGTCTTCTGGAAGACAAAGTAAGAAATCCACTGTTATTTGTATATAATCATTTGCCTTATGTATCATGCCATTTTCTCTGCTTTTTAACATTTTATATTTATATTTGGATTTTAGCAACTTAGCTATGATATGCCTAGGTGTGATTTTCTTTGCATTTCTCCTACTCAGAATTCTTTGAGCTTCTTGGATTTGTAACTTGATGTCTTTTACCAAATTTAGAATATATTTTACCATTATTTCTTCAAATATATTTTCCTGTTCCATTATCATTGTCATATCTTTTAGGGACTCTAATTACATGGATATTAGACTAGTACTTGATATTTCCCCACAGGCCTCAGAGGCTATGTTGATTTTCTTCAATGCTTTTTCTGTTCTTTGGAATTGATGATTTCTGTTCATCTATTTTCAAGTT
This sequence comes from Ceratotherium simum simum, assembly GCF_057802395.1. NCBI lineage: Eukaryota > Metazoa > Chordata > Mammalia > Perissodactyla > Rhinocerotidae > Ceratotherium > Ceratotherium simum. The sequence goes on from NC_141900.1 coordinate 108,526,739, forward strand.
CACCAATTTTTCCGCCATCTTCATTCTTCTTTTAAGTCAATTCTGTGCATTTTCCATTTCTATTATTGAACATTTAGGGTCTAAAATTTCTATTTACAGTTCTTCACCAGGGTTCCCCAACTCATTTATTTATTTCTTTAAGTTCTAGTGCACACTTTATTAGGTGCTTTCAACTATCTGTCTGCTCATTGCAACATCTGCTTCACTCAGGGTTGGTTGCTATTTGCTGCTTCTTTTTTCTTGAGTATGAGTCACATTTTCTTGTTTTTACTTGTCTAGTTTTTTCTTAATATTATTAAACAAGCCATTATGAATGAAACATCGTAGACTTTCTGGATTATTTTATGCTCCACTGGAGAACGATTTTTATTTTAGCAAGCAGTTAATTTGGCTGGGTTCAAACTCCATACTCTGCAGTGGGCAGTAGCTAAAATCTCTGTTTAATTATATTGACTTTCAGATGCTGCTTTTTCACCAGATTGTCTGGGATTTCCTACTCACAAGCATAGTTTAGCAGTCAGCCAATGATTTGAGTGGATTTTATATGCAGATTTAGGGCACTCTCTCTTTCAGGATTTTCCCTCTAACTTTCTAGATGATCTGCCAGCTCCAAATTCTCTCTTCTAACATCTCAATCCAGAAATGCTGCAGGTGACTGCTGTCCAAAGCCACAGATTGGGGAGTACCTCAGGCAGAAAGGTGCTAACTCAAAAATTTTACAAAGCCCAGTGCCTGTATTTCAAGGGTGGGCTCCCCTCCAGTTTCTGCCTATTATCAGTTACTCTCCATTGCCATCAAAAAGTTTCTTATATATTTCATTCAGATTTTGTAATGATTATCTACAGGAGAGTTAATCTGACAAAGCTATTCTGCCATTACCACAAACTTGAATTCCACATATTAGATTTTGAGCCTTGCCTTATGATAAACTCAATAATTCCTGGTACCCCACTCTAACCTGAACTAGCATTAGATATTTTTCTTCCTTTAATTTTCCCGGCAGGTGTTCTTATAGTACTTTGAGGAAGTGCAATGGACCAGACTATGTCAGGATTACCTATGGAGGTTTTCTCGCAGTCTCTGATGTCAAGCCAAGTAGATCAGTTTAAGTTGTAAACTACCATCAGAGGATTTGTCTAAACTTGCCATCCTCCTCCTCAGAAAGGTACCCACAATCACCTCTCACAGACAATATTTTGAAGCAATATTTGATTCAATATTTGAATCATGTTAAGATTGTCTTTGTTGTTAGTGCCATCAAGTCACTTCTGACTCCCAGTGACCCTATGGACAGCAGAGTAGAACCCTGCCCGGTCTTTCTGCACCGTCCTCTCACCTTCCAGTGCCATATCAGACAACGCTCCACCGCTAGTCATAGGGTTTTCATGGACGAATTTTTTCAGAAGTGGGGGGCCAGGTCCTTCTTCCTAGACTATCTAGTCTGGAAGCTCCACTGAAACCTGTTCACCATGGGTGATCCTGCTATTTGAAATACTGGTGGCATAGTTTTCAGTATCACAGCAACATGCAGCCACCATAGCATGACAACCCACAGACGGGTGGCGTCGTCCCCTGACTGGGAAACGAACCCAGGCCACAGTGGTGAAATTGCTGAATCTTAACTACTAGACCACCAGGGCTGGCTGTTAAGATTGTATCCCCTCCTAAAACTCTTTTGGGAAAAAAAACTGATGAACTGGGAGTCTTCAGAAAATCTGTTTCTGGAACAAAATGTCCCTTCCTTGCCCCCTTTCCCTAGCTGGCTTAGAACTAGCTAACCCTTTTTATTGCATTATTGTATTTAAAATATTGTAAGCTGGTATCATTTTACTAGAGCCTAGACCTGGAAAAGAGCTAGCCACTTTTTACCAGCCCAGCTAATCATGGCAGTGTATCCAGACTTTATATTATGTCAGTCTTCCTTTTTTTCTCTATAGGGCAATATAAATTTAAAATGAGATAAAAATGCTAAATACTTAATTCTGAAATTTAAAAGGAAGCTGTCTACCATTTCTGTGCATCTTGATGAAAATAATATAGTAATAATTTTATAAGGAAAATATAGAAGAAAAAGAAATACAATGAAATACCACTACATACCGCCAGATTGACAATACCAAGTGTTGAGGAGACGCAGAGTAATTGAAATTTTCATTACTGCTGGTGGATGTGAAAATTATCACAACCATTTGGGAAAATATTTTGGCATTAACCAATAATGTTCAATATATATATATACCCTTCAATCCAGCAATTCGACTCTTCATTTATTCCCTAAATAATATCATGCATATGTGCAGCAAGATGTAAAAGAATGTTCTTTGCAGCATTTTTGTGTAACAGCCAAAACCTAGATATGACTAAATAATGATCAACAGGAGAAAGGATAAATATATTTTGGTATATTCATACAGTGGAAAACTATACAGAAATTAAAATAAAACTATATATGTAAATGAACATAAACTATAATGCCATGCAACATCCTGGATGAACTTCGCTAACATAATGATGGACAAGAGAAAAAGATACAAAAGAATAGAGACTGCATGATTCAATTAATATAAAGTTCAAAATAGACCTATTTATACTATATGGTTTAGGATGCATATATAGGTGACTAAACTATAAAAAAAATCAAAGAAATAAATGTCACAGAAATTGGGGAGGGGAGGGAGGCAGTGTGTCAGGGGTAGTGGGTACACATACTCTTGTTTATAATTATTTATTAAACTGCACATTTACAGGGAAGGCACTTTTCCATACGTGTGCTATATTTCACAACAATATCTTTAAAATATAATAGAATTAAGGAAATATTAAGGGCTCTGAAGGCCTCTAAATATTTGGTACTTTAGCACTTTTAGTGCTTTAAGAAAGTTTTACAATACACCAATTTGCCGTCATCACCTACCCCTACCAACACCACAGTGCTTTTCCTGTCGTTCAGGAATCCCAAGAGTCCCTACTGTATATATTTACACGTTAGAATGTTTTATCCAAATGCGTGTCATAAACGGTTGATGAAAACCAGTGAAGGCAGTTATGGGAAGTACATTAAAATACTGAGGATTTCTCTTCCTCTCACCTTTAGTAGCTTGGCATTAGCATAAATTGTCTCATATAAAGTCCACTCTGTTTTCAGAGCAGGTTCCAAGGGGAAAACATTCCCACTCTCCCTCAGAGCAACCGTCGGACCTTCCGCTGTAGGTGGAAACAGCACATCCGTCTGTGGGTGAGACCAACCCCCGAGTCTTTGGTCACTACGAGCTCTGGGAATAAACCCGCTGCCCCAGACCTCAAATCCCCACAGCCTCCATGGGTTCAAGGGTCATCTCATCATGCTTCTCGGTGACCGTGGTCATCACTCTCTAATGATGTCCCTGGGTGGGCTTCTCCCCGCAAGGCCCTGTGCCTCTCCAAACCGGACTCCATCTTCCACGCCTCCCTTTCCCTCAACCTTTCTCCTGTCCCCACCAGTCGTCTGCCCTCAGCACGTTTCCCACCTCCTCCAGACCTTCCCTTCTTGCTCAGACTACGACCCGGCTGTGGCCCGAGGACACGGCTCCCTCCAGACCTCTCAAGTGGCAGCTCTCCAGCTCTCAAATCTCATCCCTCAGGTAACTCTCACTGTCACTTCCAAACTGTTTTTTCTTTTCTTAAAAAAAAACAAAAAAGACTCGTTCAAGGACATGGGATCACATTTTGCTACCCTTTCCTGTTTTTCTGGCCACGCCCCCTCCCCCATGGTTGACTCTAACACCGGGTCCCGTCCTCCTGTCTGCTGTTGCCCCTGGACTCATCCTGGTCACTTCAGTATCACCTCGGACCAGGGTTTCTCAGCCATGGCCCTTCCGACATGTGGGGCCAGCTGATTTGTTGTGGGTGCTATGCGTGCATCGCAGGGTGTCCAGGAGCATCCCCGGGTTCTACCTACTAGATGCCAGGAGCACTCCCAGGAGCACTTGTGACAACAAAAAATGTTTCCAGGTATTAGCAGATGTCCCCCAGGGCAGAACACCCCTCCACAAAAAATTACTGCTTTCAATGATCCATAACAGTCTGCATTTTTATCTCCTTGACCCTCTTAGCTGCAACAGTCACATCCTCCACCACCTTTAGACACCTCTCCAAGGGTTATCCTTCAGACCTGCCATCTCCGAAGATTGTGTCACCTCCCAAATCTGCATTTCGAACACTCCACTCCATGAGCCTCAGCATCTACTTCCGTTCACTTATTCCACGGCTCAGACCCGCACCCTCCAGCCTCCACTTGTTCACTCTCATCACTGTCCCCTGTCCTCACTGCTGCCCCGCCCGGTGCTGACTCCAAAATGCAGTGCCACAGCTTTCACTAACAGCCTTACCCCTCTTGCCCTTCTCTTTCAATTAAGTAATTCAAGGAATTAACTATCTGGAAAGTTCCTAACTCTGGTGGAGCCCAACTATCTGCTTGTGCTGCACCTGCACCAGAGCAGCTGGAAGTTGCTGGAGAAAATCCCTCACTGCGGCTGACAAGACCCATTTCAGTGTGAAACCACCATCTCAAATGAACACACAAGACCAGCAGACAAGCCCACTCTGCTTCCCTACGGAAGTGGCTCTCCCATTTCCGTTGAGCGGTTTCATACCTTCTCCTCTCTGTAAATCCTCAACGCCTCTTTCAATCCAGACTTGGAGGAAACAACTGCATCTTTGACTTCATAGGAAAATAAATGTCAGGTAAACTCTCTCGTCTGCCTGTTACCCACCATCCCTCCCAATCTACCTGAATCTGTCCCTGTGTCCTCTGTCTCTCTCCCGTTTCAACGAAGTGTCTGAGAGCGACCCCCGCGGTGTGCTCGCCCCCGCCCCGTTCTCAGCCCACAATCACACTCTTCCTCTCCCGCGGTGCAGAATCTCCCTTTTCTACTTGAGAATCCCCATTATCAGACAAATATTCCTTGACATCGCTCATCTTGGAACCAGACAGACAGAACACGGCCCGTGTCCCTGACGGAGCGCCCCAGCCTCCTCCCGGGCCCTGCTCCCCCAGGCCGCCCCTCCGCTGCGGCCGCGCGCTCCTCCGGGGGCGCTCCGGGCCCGCGCGCGATCCGCTCAGCCGCCCGGGGGGCGCCCTGTCTCGCCCCCTTCTTTACTCACATTGCAACTCCCCAACTGTAAACAGTGCCTAAGGAAATACGTATTTTCCTTACTAATGTTGTTGATTGTCTGTGTCATTACACTAGAATAAATGCCCCGTGAACAGAAGAATGTTTCTGCTCTGTTCACGGCCATATTCCCAGTGCCCAGCACACAGTAGGTGCTCAATAAATACTTGGTAAATTGATGAAGAGATGAATAAAGCAGCGCACACACACGTGCATGAATGGACATGTTTGCGTATCGCCCATCTCCTCCAACAAGAGTGCAGGCCCGCGAGAGCAGGGAGCCCGGGGGCCTTGGTATCCTTCGCTCTGGTACCCGCAGTGCCTGGAACAGAAGAGCAGATGCTCAGTAAACCGCTAATTGACTGAGCTTTGAATGGCTGCCATCTTTTCATTGTTCTTGTCTCTACTCAACTATAAAAGGACAAGCTTTGGAATATCCTGGACTATTTGTAGCCCCCGGCGCCAGAACAAGGCCTGCGCTGGTCACACTGGGCAGTAACTGTCATTACCTTAACAACCAAGGAGCCAGGCCATGCCACTGTGGGACACGTCACGATTTCACCAAAACTAGAGTAGAAGCACTGTTCTTCCTTGGACGTGACTTCTGGATCAATGTTTTAAAGGAATTTGTACCCCGGATGGCCAGCCACATTGTGACCAGGGAGAATGAGACCATGTTACAGGCCCTTGGGGGCAGGGGGATGCATAATCCAAAATGGCCTCCTTTGTCTCTAGATTTATCCCTTTAATTCAAAAGCCATTCCACTTTTGAATCGGCAATATGTCTGAAACAGCTAAACTTTAAACTGATTCCCGTCACTAATGTTAGGGGCAAACTGTCCTTGCCACCCTCCCCCAACCCCTCCCCACCTCCTTTCCCCTAGCCCCTCCCCCCCACCACCCCCACTCCACCCCCACCCCTCACCCCCTCCTCCTCCCTGCCCCCCCATCCCTAATGCACTTCCCTCCCAGCTTGCACCCACCTTGCCCCCACCTGTGGCCCCAGGGGAACTGGGACACTGGCCTCAGACTGTTCCACAGGTACTGCCCGGGGCTCACTGCCTGGCCTGGTCCCAGCTGGTCCTGGCTCTGAGAGTGGGCTTCTCCTGTGCCTTGTTCTTGAGGTCCAGTGCCCATCGTGAGCCCCAGTTCTAACACTGGGCTCTTGCCTTGTTCTCTGGGAGGCACTTGCTCACTGGTCTGCTCTTTGATGCTTAGAATCTTACCGCCTCCTTGCAAATCTCCCTCCCAGGAGCTAACCCAGCCCAGTGACTGTCCTTCTATCTGTGACTGACCTCCCCAAAGCTGGTTATCCACGATGTCTCCAGCTGACACCAGTTTTGGTTTTTCCAGATTTCAGCCAATCGCAGTATATCTGGTCCAGGTGCAGCTATTCAGATGATGCGGCCACCGCAACAAAATAGGGTATAAACATTTCAGTAGGAATACGGATTCTGATAGAGACAAAGAGACAATTTGAGGATCTTGCATGGGGGGTGTGTGCGTGCATGTGTGCATGTAACACGCCAGCCAATGCTGCCCTGAGACTCAGGACTGCAGATGTGACGTTCTGTCAAGTAGCAGGCGACTGCAGAGAAACCCAAGTCCGTGCCTGAGAGGGGCATGCCAGCAGGACTCCCCAGTGGCTCTGGACCATAAACCATAATGGCCCCAGGCTAATGCACATACTAAAAAGTTGCCAAGTACCTATGAACACTGAGCAGCCACTGTCTGTCACTAAAGGCATATTGTTCTAGGCTTTCAGGGAAAGGGACAAAATACAGAGTTGAGGTTCAAGAGACTATCTGCTTCTGCGATCTGGTTTATTTTTCTTTGAAAGGGGAGACAAAAACTGAAGCCTGGAACCACGTACTGCTAGCAGGTGCATTAGAGGAAATGAACACACGAAGCTTATGGTTCTGATCGGGACTGGATCGCTTTCTATATGCTTCCACTCTTCCTCGCCAAGTTTATCTAACACCCAACCAACACGCCCTGCATTGTCTTCCTTCTACACAACCCGTCTGAAAACAAAGAACTAACAAGAGAAGTTGATTTGGGGAACACACCAGGAGTAGGGCTTGTTGAGTCCAGTTTATAACCAACCATTTCTCCAAAACTTGGGATCAAGGCTCCAAGTCGCAACGATCTCTTCTTTCTCCTAAAGTCCTATTGTCCTAGTGGTCTAAATCAGCCCAGGGGTGTACATCATCTAGCAATGGTCAGTAATCATTCTGTGTGAGTCATCTGGACCCCAGCTAGACCGTAAACATCTTGATGATGAGACTCCTTTTGTAATTTCCATAACACCAAGGGGCAGGTTCAGGCCTGTGAGACGTCTTCATTTGGTCTAATACCCACGTTGGTTTAAGAATATCCAATGTAGAGACCCTAAAAATTACCCAATCCAGCCACCCATATGATAGGTGGGGATGATATCTTAGCATAATTTTGGAGATAATATAAGAAATTTCAGATCTTCACAAAAAACTTTAATTTTAAATTTGGTTTCAAGTTAAAGTCCGACTATGTGCCAGGCACTCTGCTAGGGGCCAAGTACACACTGACAAATAAAACAAGGCATGATCCCTGATTTCAAGAAATTCATAGTTTGATGGGGAAGGGAGGCCATAAAAGGTAAACACATAAATAAATATGTGATGGTCAATATAGTAAATGTTAGTGAGGAAATGAACAGTAGAAAAGAGTTATCAGTCTGGAAGAGGAACCTTCCAGCAGTGGTATTTACTACAAAGCTCAGAGGTCATCTCCGAGCACCATTATTCAATCTTAATGCAGGGTAATACTATTTCTGACAAACCACGCAGCCATAATTCTCTACTACAGCCAGGAAAAAAAAAAGAAGAACCTCTTTACCTCAGTAAAATGTAAGACTCATCCCACCAAAGGCCTCTCCAGGCTCGTGTTTTCCCTACTCCCTGCCCTCTGTTCCTCACACATACACAATCTTGAAAATCGTCTAGGAAAATGAGGCCGCGCAATTTAAGATTATGTAAAAACACAGGTCAAGCAAGGTAAGAACATTTGGAATCTGCACTTAGGTTTACCTGAACACTCTTCATTAAGAAACACGGGAGGCTTCAAATGCCCCAGTCTCGTTGTCTGAGCTATTAGTGATCCGACGCCTGGCAACCGAGACCTGACAGAAGTGATGGTGCTTCCAGTTCTCACAGGGTCCAGTCAGGCCCCTGAAATTACTTGGCACCTATTTTGAATTCCTTACTAACTGGACTGGGTATATTCCCAAATCTACCTCTGAGGCTGGAAAAATGCATAAATTATGTTTCTTCACATTGCACAAAGATTTTAATTTCCCAGCTCAATTATAATTAGAAAGTATCTAAACTTTACCTCAGTGGTTTGTTTTCCCATTAATAACTGGATCTTCAGAATTAATCTAAGGAAACCCTCCTTCAGACACCTAATTCTGGTTTCCCAACAAATTTCAGACTATCTGAAAGAATGAGAGTGGGGTGGGGGTGGGAGAACACTGCAGTCATGGCCCTGACGGCCATCAATGGTGATCATCACGTTCCTCCTTCTCCTTGAGCAAAACACAGGGTATTTATTGGAAGATATTTAAGAGCATTGTTGATTAGTCCAAAATCTTATCACAATAAACTAGCCAGTTGCACAAACAACTGGGTTTATAATTACATAAACCACCATTCAAATTAGTTCCTATTTTCAACCTAGCTTCTGGGAAGAAATCCTCAGTTATGGGGAAGATCCACGTGTGGATTAACGTCCTCCTGGAGGGAGGTCTGTAGTGGTCTGCCACAAGGTTTTGTGTGACCCTGTCCTGATGACTATTTCTATCAACAATTTCAGTAAGCTAGTGGAAAGTGCACATGTGACAAAGCTGAGGAGAAATAATACATTGGGTTACACATACTTGACAGGCTAAAAAAAAATAACTAAATAACTGAAACTAACTTCATACAAAAAATCCTGCACATCAAGAGCCTAACTGAAGGATCTAGAGAAAACTGAGGATGGCAGTTGGTGTTGAAAAAATAATAATTCGGACTGTTTTGGAATGACAGCATTTAAATATGGTCCATTAGATGACAGACCCTTACATTCCTATCCTTGAGCTGAGCCTTTTTTGCTTAGCATCATGTCCTGAGCAACGAGCACACAATGGGCATTTAATAAATGTGTGCTGAATTAGTGGTCAAAGCAGTACAAAGTGGCCTCCAAAGAAGCCGCAGTCTGCTCTGCACCAATGCACTACTCTGTGCAGATTAGGACAGAGCACGGCCCCACGCGGCTGAGGCCAGCCGGCATCTCTCAGGAATTCTGCTCAGTCCAGCCATAAGTTAGAGGAGATATTGACACGATGCTGCAAGCCCAAAGGCAGTCAACTGAGACATTGAGAGGGTCTTGAAGTCACGTCATAAGATGAACGTGGATTTTTAGGGCGGTGAAACTACTCTGTGTGACACCACAATGGTGGATACATGTGCTTACACATTTGTCCAAACCCACAGAATGTGTAACACCAAGAGTGAACCCCAGCATAATCTATAGACTTGGGGTGGTGATGATGTGTCAATATGGGTTCATCAACCGTAACAAATGTACCACTCTGGTGGCAGGTATTGTAATGGGGGAAGCTGTGCATGTGTCGGGGCAGCGAGTATATGGGAAATCTCTGTACCTTCCTCTCAATTTTGCTGAACCTAAAACTGCTCTTAAAAAGTTGTCTTTTTTAAAAAAAGATAAAACTAGTGAAGAAGCTATAAATGTTAATATTGTGAAAAATAAAACCTAAGCAAAAACCAAGGTAGGCATGATGACTGAAATGACTGTCCTGTGCAAGTGGCGGACTCTCTGCAGGACCTGAGTTCAGAAGTACGCCCAAGGGAGGCTTTATTTAGTTACAGGAAAAAAGAACTTTGTCCAAATACAGAACTGTCCGACATAAGACACCCTCACCTAGACAGCAGTCACTTCTCCCTCACTGGACTCATCAAGGAGAGACCCAGTGACCTCCCATGAGGACTGTTGAAAGAGGAATTCACCTGCTCATGCAACAAAGCACACATAAGGGCCTGCCATGTGCTTGGTGTGGTGCCGAGAAAGGGAGCCACAGGGAGACGCCAGTGTTGGAGAGGCGTGGCCCACACAGGGAGCTCATCTGTGTGGAGACATGAAGTGGGAGGTGACGGGGCCACGCACTGTGTGAAGGATTTCATCCCAGCCATCTCTCCCTGTAGTGGTGCAGGGAGTCAAAAAGCAAAAACGTGTTCCAAATACACTGGTACCAAGTGAACGTCACTGAATATGGGAGAATCTCCCAAGAAAATAGACGTATGATGTGACCACAGGCCCTGACTGGGTCTTCAGGTGATATCCTGTAACCACAGCCTCCACTCCAAATAGAAGAGCTCCCAGATTACCCAATCCCAGAGCCATAATGGGCTTCCCACTAATATGCTACCTGCAGTCGCAGCACCACAACTCGGAAACACCTGTCCCTGGAAGGGTCGCAATTGCACAGGCTGGTGACTAGCGGAGCTCATCGTGTCCTCTAACTCAAGACTAAAAACATGAAAGCCTATGGGAAGCCCCCACAGGCTGGCATTCCTAAGAGTGCAGGGGAGAAGCTGACACATCTGTGCTACCAGCCTCTACACATGAGAATTAAACGTCTTTCTATTTGTCACCTAGAGTTCCTCCTGAATGTACACCACCTTGTTAACAAAAATTTAAGAAGCAAATCCATCTTCAGAAAACAGAACACTCAGGATCATTTGGTCAAGTGATTTCCAACACGAAGACCCCGAAGGGAGCAAATGGGGCAAAACGAGTTCCTCTTAGCATAGCAGAAAGCCTAACACCGACGGCGCTCATCCACAGTGAAGCCACACAGGCTCACTCCATGAGCACACGGTGCCGTGTAGACACGTTCACTCCAAATATGCGTTTGGGGTGGGAAGAAAATCACAAACTGTGGCTTGGTCGTGAAAAAGCTGTTTACCGCTGAGCCAGTAAAATCGCTTCATTTTACGTGTGAGAACATTAAAGGAAGGAGTTGACCGGGTGAGTAGGATCTACAGAACGCTGTGGTCAGTAACATGGTGACGTTCAGTATTAGGGGAGTAAGAGGGACAGATAGGCTGGGAAACATGAACGAATCTTCCTTTTGGAGTCAGAATGCATATTAACATTTGATAGTTTCTGAGAGTTCTGCAATTTAGCTGTGTTTAGCCAAACATTTCCCAAACTCTGAGATCTTAGATCCTTTTTCCACCAAAGAGCAATTATTTGCTATTTGGGAAGGCCCTGTTTGAGAAATACCGACTTCAGCAAACAGATTGTTCGAGTGATCACCTCATTTACCGCCAGTCTGCAGTCGAGGAAACTGAGGTCCAGGGAGATGAACGGACAGGTCGAGATGACAGGTGGATGGTGACAGGTGGAACTAGAAGTGGCCTCCTAACCCCAGGCCAGGGCTCTTTCTTCCATATCCACTCTACAGTTCTGTGAACAAAAATTGCCTCAACACACGTAATCAACACACACATACACACACACTCACACAAACACACTTGCAGACCAGTTCCCAGTCCACGGCTATTTCCATAAGCAGAGTTTGATAGTAATGTAACTCAGAAAAGTGTTCCAGAGCCCTACAAAGGTTTCAGATGCAACCACTAAAAAGGCTCTAGGCTAACCCTGAAAGGGGGAGGGGCAATCCTATTAGGCAACGACTCATCGTCCTTGCCAAACACTAGTGCCTGGAAGTTAAGAGACAGCAGGCACACCTGTGTCCATTGGCATCGACTTAAATTAACACAAAAAAATTAGGCAATCAGCCAATTATCTGTCACCCAAAGATCCACATGAGGGATTTAAATAGTTTTTACAAGCATGAATTTGAAATTTCCAAACTCAGAAGATAGTCTTCTTCAGATATTTACAGAGACATTAAAATTTTATGATGGTATTCATGCAAAATCAGGAAATAACAATATTAATCACAGGTATTCCGTAGCAGTATGTTAGCAGTTTTCTGAGGATCCTCAGGTAGGGTTTAAGCAAGTAAATCCCTTCACCACTTACCTCTGTCTTCACCCTCGATGTTTCTGCTTTCATAATCATGATTATCATACGCCCTTGACAACTCTTCTCTCAAATATCCCGCTGGCATGTACTCTGTTACGGATTCCACCCCTCGTTTGCTCAACAGACGTTGACCAAGTCCCATTCACTGCCAGTCACTGCTCTGGGCACCAGGGAGAGAACTGAACAGACAGACAAATAACCCTGCCCTCGTGAAGTTGGCATTCCAGAGGGGTTTTTCAACATGATCGCAAATCTTGTTTTGTAAATAAAATTTTCTCTCTTCTTCAAAAGTGGAAAATGACAACGAATGGAATATCAGGGAAATATACTCTCAATCTCATTTTGGCGAAGACATTCCCTGGAATTCCAGATTCTAAAATACGGGCTTGCAAGGATCTCCCCTGACCCATGGGCAGCCGCAGTCGCAGGCTCTCTCCGTGGCCTCAGGTACTGCAGCAAGAGGACACCATATATTCACTTCTCATAAAACTCAAGAAATAGGTATTTTTAAGAAAAATTGTAATACAGGTTTCGTATTTTTCTTTGTTATGTCATAACTCAGTGGATAAACTTTTTTTAGCACTTTATAATTTCTAAAGTACTTTCCAGAACTACTTTGTCTGAGGTGCACATAGCCCTATGGGGTCAGGTGGGGTAGGGATCTTCCCCTTCTGAGCACATGGACCACTAGCCTTAGCCCAAGGGAGGCCCTAGAAGATGGGGTGTTTGGGCCTTGTTACGGGGTATCTCGCACATTCAGCTCCCGCAGCAACGTGTTTCACTGCGAGTCACTATAAGAAATCATGTTATGAAAACTGTCACTCCAGTCCTTCACGGGACAAGTAAGGGTATAAATAATTAAGGAATTTCTTGCTGCACTTGTGGTTGAGAACACTGTGTGCTAACCCTCAAGGCCTGATATGAAAAGTCCAAGGTAAATATTTTTGGCATCCATTTCTCAGAAAAAGTTTGCATCTTCCCAAGAATTAAAATGTTTCTTCCTTTCTGATGATGAGAATTTTCGTTCTCACCACATTTTCATTTTTATCTTGTATTCCAGGAAGCTCAAAGCCAAATGTAAGGCTGAAACATTATGTCTTTGTGGGCTTTTGGTCTTTCTATTTATGCTGTTTCCTCTGTTACCACCTTCCTACTTCTATGTCTATCCTATTACTTCTTATTAATGGTGTTTTTCTGCTTGGTTTCAGCTGCCTCAAATCCTTTTCGGAATGGGAAGAATCAGATAGAGGATATCTACGTTCATATATATTTTATATGATAGGGAATGAATCAATTTATAGATAGGGAAATGAATCCTGCACATTAAAAGCGATGGGTGCAAGGTAACAAAGTTTGGATGGACCTAGAACTGGAACCCAGATCTTGGAGAAATTAGTCTGCACTCATTTTATTAGACCACCTCCATTGCCCCATTAACTTTAGGGTAAAGACCCAAGACTCCTTGTCCTGGAAAAGTGTCTGAACTTTACAGACCATAGTGCATCTGCCGTCCCTGTGAATCCCCGCTTCCCAAACTGAACCAGTATAACTCGAATGCTCACAGTTTCTCTTCATCAGTCTAAGCTGATTTGGCCCAAAATGGATGAGCTAACTAAGTGGTTTCATTCAGTCAAGAATTAAACTTTAAGAAACACAAGTCCTAACCAAAAAATGAAAAAAACAGTCCGCTGGCTACAAATTCCACTGGTGCTAAGGTAGATGTCTATGATCTCCTGGTAGCTAAAGATAATCTTTTCATAAACTTGTTTTCCTGCCCAGCAGAATCCCCTTGGACTGACTTAGGTTGACATCAGACATTTGGATTTCATCCAGAATCCTCAGTTCCTGCTTCAGAATGAGAGCAAAGGCTCTCCTGTCAGGTAAAGAGCTATGGATGCAAAAGAAATTCTACTGTCCCTTCATCAATACTCAAGCCCTGGCTAAGTGATCCAAATCCCCTGTACAAGGTTGTTTTTCTGTCTCTCTCCTGATCTAGGAGCCCCTGTGGTGTCATCTCAGGGAGCTGAATGCCAGTCTATTTAATATACTGATCCTTGAATTCCATTAATATAAATGGCTGCCTATAATTTTAAGCCTATCCATTGCAAAAACAGATTTCTGTCCAAGCTGTGACTACTTAAGGTGTCCACTTCATCATGGTGACTGTCCCCTTGCCTGCCACCACTGGCAATAAAGATTTAATAATAATAATTATAATAGTAATTATTATTAGTATTATTATAGGAGTTTCAAATGAAGAATTACAAGTCTTCAGACAGCCCTGTGAAGAGTTGACCAGCCCATGAGCTCAGCATCTACAACAAAGCCAACGATAAAGCTAATAGCATAACCTATTTCAACTGAGAAATACAAAATGTTCAATTAACTATTTCATCCAACAAAAATCCTTTGAGCCCCTTCTAAGAATCAGGCTGAGAATATTTCACTGGGGATATTTTCATAAATATGAAAGACAAAGACCGTTTTCAGGTAAGCAAACTTGCACAGATGCTGACAGATGAGGTGAAAGGAGTAAAGAGGATTAGGTGAAGGGGCTGGAGACCAGGATAGACAGGGCTCAGGAAAGTCCTTCATGAGAGAGGGACTCAAAGGAGGAAAGGAATTAGCTGCACAAAAAGAAGGGAAGAGAGCTGACCCAGGAACAGAAAGTGCAGGGAAAGAGTGAGGCGCATTTGAGGGTCAAACACAAAAAACAAGACAACAAGTGTTGGCAAGGAAGTGGAGAAAGGGAACACCCGAACACCACTGGTGGGAGCGCGAGGTGATGCAGCCGCTGTGGAAAACAGTATGGAGGTTCCTCAGAAAACTAGAAATAGAACTACCATATGATCCAGCAATCCCACTTCTGGGTATTTACCCAAAAGAATTGAAAGCAGGGTCTCAAAGAGATATTTGTACACCCATTTTCATAGCAGCATTATTCATAGTAGCCAGAGGGTAGAAACAACACAACTGTCAATTGATGGATAAATAAAGAAAATGTGGTATATACACAAAATGGAATACTATTAAGCCTTTAAAAAGGAGATTCTGCAATATGCAACAACGTGGATGAACCTTGATAGCATTATGCTGAGTGAAATAAGCCAGTCACAGAAAGACAAATACTGTGTGATTCCACTTATATGAGGGATCCAAAGTGATCAAACTCATGGAATCAAGGAGTGAAATGGTGGTTGCCAGGGGCTGGGGAGGGAGAGGGAGGGAGCTGCTAACCAACAGGCATCAAGTTTTAGTCAAGCGAGATGACTAAGTTCTAGAGACCTGCTGCACACATTGCACTGTGGTCATCAATAATGACTGTCACTTACACATTTGTTAAGAGCATAGTTTTCATGTTATTACCACAATAAAATAAAACATTTAAAAAAAAAAAAAAAGAAAGAAAAGAAAGGCCACGGCAGAGGGAACAGAGCACACCGAGTTGGCAGAGTGGCGGGAGGCAGCTCAGAGCCTCACCGGTGGAGCGTGGCTGGAGATGGGCTTTACTGTAAATGCCATGGAAAGGCCCCAAAGTCTTTGAAGAGACAGAACGACAAGATCTGAACCCCATTTAAAGGGATCAATATGACTCTGCGTAGACCAGAGACGTAGGAGCTGAAGCAAGAGAGCAGCGAGTTGCTCCTTAGAAATGCAGGCTCTTCAGTGGCCATTCAGGATGTTCGGGGTGACCTGTTTTGCTTGCCTTGTGACCACTCTACTGTATATTAGCACTTTTCCGAGAAGCACAGGGCCACAGAGAGAGAAAATGAAGTTAGCTCCTCACTAGTAACTCAGACAAAGAGGGAACTAAGGTGTAGTTTGAAGGTTTTCAAGAATCTGATGCCCAGTCACCGCACAGCTGTGAGCTGGATGTATTTCTGTCATGACCATATCTCAGATCCGCCCACGAGAAATTAACCTGAGTGAAACCATGACAACTGCAGCAATTCTGCTACCCACTGACGAGATTCATAGACCTTGCCCGTGAACCTGGACTACATTTTAATCATTCAAATTAGCCCACAAGCAGCATCTCCCAGGAGACAGAAGGTCAGCTTCCCACGAGGAGCAGCTCATTAGCCGTGCAATGCTCAGTCCGCTCTCTCAGGTGTACGATGGTTTTCAAACCATGTCCTCAGAAGCAGGGGTGCCTCAGGGCCCAGCGGGGCAAGGGGGAGGCCAAAGGGCCGGGGCTCCAGGCCTTGCCCCCTGACTCACCCAGATGGGGTAGGTCTAACGTGTTTCCTCACTGAGGCTGAGTTAGATTGAATTTTAAAATAGGATCTGCTGTCCCCAAACTACTGAGAATCGTGTAACTAGATGATCTCAGAGGACACAGAATCCGATGATCTGTCATTTGTCACTCCTCCTGGCTTCTTTCCTCACTGCTGTTGTCAAGACCACTGATGACTTTCCTCTGCTGGGTCAGCTGGAAGCTTTCTCATCTTCATCTCACTCAACTCAGGGGCAGCATGTGACATGCTGACCCACTCCCTCCCCACGGGATTCTCTTCTCACCTACACCCACGGCTTCAAATGCTCTCCATGCCCCTGGTGCTCAGATGGAAACCTCCAGCCTAGGTCTCCCTCCTGAAGGCCACCGGACACACGTATCAGCCTTCTGGACACTTCCGTTGTATGTCCCACAGCAACAGAATCTCAAATGATCACAACTGAACTTATTACTTTTCCCAAAGCCTGGTTTTCCTCCTGTTTCCATATCTCATTGCAACTGGGTGTAAGTCTTCTCAGGCTGGAAGTCTTCCGTGTCATATGAGTTCAGAAGAACGTGTCTCTGTGTGTGTGTGTGTGTGTGCGTGAGCACGCACTCTTGCATTTGTGTACATTTGTATAAAACCTGCATCCTCAACCAAGGGTGAAGCTCCAATATCATATAAGCTATTGACTTCTCCTCAACTTCCCTCTCCATCATTACAACTCCTCTTCACACTCGATAACCATTGCCTGGGTCCAAAACTTACTGGCTTGTATGCCATTTTCACAGGACCTAACTAAGAAGCAGCCAATGAGAGTGATGAACTAGGGTGACAATGACTCTGAATTAACAGGGTAATATACCAAGGAACACATTTGAATTTTATAGAACTCTTCTGGAAGCAAGGGCTAAATGCCAATGTTTTTGACAATTCAGTGTGGAAAATTTTCAACATCATAGGAAGCTGGATAATTAAAAATCGTTTTCAGCGAGCAGAGCCTTTTGGTAAGCCCCATATTGCGGGACTATGGAAACGCCCACTCAACACAATTCAGGCTAGCTGGCTCCCTCCGTTTCAATCACGTCTGCTTCGCTAAACCTCAGCAATTGTGTAGTCCCTGTTAGACAGCACCTTCAGGTCTCACAAGTTTGTTTCATGGGTGGTAGTGTTGTGTGGACAGCAGAAGCGCTGGAAATAAGAGGACAGAGGTGAAGAGAGGGAGAGGAATCTGACCACACAATAAGAACAACGTTGTGCCACCGAGAGAAAGATCATGAAACAGTGATCTGCATCTACGGCACTGTGGTCACTCAGCACACAGAAGACGCCTTAGCTACCAAATCAGTATTTCAAGTCAGTAATGACAAGGAGTATTTTCTAGGCATGAATTATAGCTAACGTGTAAACCGAGGATAAAAGCACAGTAATTAAGCGCCCTTCACTTGAACTTAAAATGTTATCTGCATTGGCATCATACTTGAATATCTTCTTTGTTCTTTATCAAAGGTCACTTTTATGGACTGAATTTGTGTCCCCCAAAATTCATGTGTTGAAACCCTAACCACATTAAGAGGTGGGGCATTAGGGAGGCAATTAGGTCGTGAGGGTGGGGCCTCACAAATGGGATTAGTGCCCTTGTAAGAGGAGACATGAGAGCTTGCTTCCTCTCTCTCTCTGCACCCTGTGAGGACACAGCGAGAAGACACTGTCATGAACCAGGACGTGGGCTCCCACTAGACACCGAAACTGCCAGGGCATTCATCTTGGACTTCAAGCCTCCAGAACTGTAAGGAGTCAACGTCTGCCATTTAAGCTGCCCCGTCTGTGGTATTTTTGTTACAGCAGCCTGAACTGACACAGTCACCCACAGGAAGAGAAGGTGTCTCTAATACAATGAACATTCTTTAGTCATTTGTCTCCGTTTGTCATGGATGAATGCACTCTCTGTATTTCATCTCTGATACCTTCTCCACACTTACATATCCTTCAGAACTATTTCAATAACTTTACAGCTCTCAGACTATTTTGGAGTATTCTGTCCAACTCTGGGTGCCATGGATTCAAGATATTGACAAGCTCAAATTCACCAGAAAAGAGTGATCAGAAGGGTGAGGTGTAGACAGTGCCATTCCAGGAACTACTGAAATCAGAGCAGAGAAGAGAGGATCTGGGGAGGATGTGACAGCCATCCCAAAATACGTGCCAGGCTACCCTGGACGAGAGCAATACATCCGGGTCCTTCGGTGGACGGCAAGGGAGCTGAGGAGTCAGCTGCTACCCTCTGAGTGTGAATCCTGGCTCTGGCCATCACCAGCTCTGTGATCTCAGTCTCCTCCTCCCAGACCCGGGATGGCCTCACCGTGTGGGGGTAACCACTGCATGAAACTAGTGCTGCATGAAAGTGGGGGGCACTTCATGGAAACAGTGCTCATAGTTCTTGGCCCATGGGGAGGTGCTCAGCAAAGAACAATCATTAATGTTTTATTAATACTTAGACTAATCAACTGCAACAGAGCATGAGTCTGAAACCATTACCTGCAAAGAGAGTTATGGACTGAAATCAGAGGAACTCTATTTGTTAACCATGGTAAAATCTGAGGTTTGCTGACAGGTCTTCTTGACTAATAATACCGTCCACAGCTGTCTGCCGTGGTACATCTCCTCACACACGACCTGTAATTTCCAAACCTAAGCCACTGTTGGGTTAGTTAGACAATAAAAACAACTTCCAGAAGACCCCTGGTAATGAGCACAGAGTCATTTAGGGTTTTCCTGGTGTTTTCACATTCATATATCCCCATATCGCTCAGAGTCAGCTTTAGAATACCTACCTGCCCTGCTCGCGGGGTGGTTCCAGCAGTGGCTGCAAGTATTTGACGCTCCTCCTGCTGAGAGGTGGGGTCTATGTCCACCTCCTTTGAAGCCAGGTGGGCTCAGGACTGCCTCCACCGAGAAGAGTATAGCAGAAACGACGTGGTGTCAGGCAGGGTCTGAGCAGGAGAGAAAACCCAGAGCCATCTGAAGAGAGAAAGCCGAGTATAAAGAACTGCTAGCTGTCAAAGGGAGTGAGCGTAACGAGGGCTCTGCTGGTAAGAAGTCAGAAGACTAAAGAGTACAGGAACCAAGGAGCAGCCCTCCCACAGGGCTGAGGTAGAGGATCCATGGAAAGGGCTCCCAGGGCTGGGATCCAGACCCTCTCGGAGACACACACCCATGGCTCACTCACCGCCAAAGAAATCTCTGTGATGCCACACTGATGAAACCTTCCAGAAATCCTTCCCTAGGGTGCCCGGGAAGCTATTCACAGAAAGGCGTCTCGCTGGAGACGCTCTGCCACAAAACTGACCGAGGGGATTGCTAAGGGAAGCTGCTGGCCCCTGGGCACTGCAGGAGCCGGGCCCTGGGGCAGTCATGCATGGGCGGGCCACGTATGGGGAAGCCACATGTTCTGCAGGGGTTGGCACTGGAGGAGCTGTCCTGTGCTGCAGGAGACCAGTCCAGAAAAGCTGCCCACACTGTTGGCACCAAGCACTGCTGCAGGAGCGTGCACTAGAGAAATTTCAGTGCTACCAGACACTGCTGAGCACACCAGAGCCAGGACGTCGACCCCTTCCTCCTGCAGGGTCTCTCCAGTGCCCAGTGCGAACAACACATAACATGGTGCCAGCTGGCAAAGCAGCAACATTTAATGGGCCCACATCCGCTCTGGGGAACAGGCAAAGAAGGGTGAGCTTAGAGCTGAAAGGCAATACGTGGATAACTTGCACAGTCCGCCCTGTCACCACTCAGCTTACAGTACTGTCTCCTCGTTGCCACACCCAGCCAATGCCTGCAGAAGACTCTCTTCACTGCAGACTGTTCTCCAGTCAACAGCCAGAGTGAACCTTCTAAAATGTAAATCAGATTACACCCCTCCCATCGCCAACCCCACACCTAGCTTCCAGGGCCCCCCCAGCAACCTCTCCAACTTTATTCTGCCCTCACACATTCAGCTCCTGTCACATTGCCCTTCTTTTGGGAACAATTTTCCCATCCCCAACACATGCCCCTTGTGATGGTTACTTTATGAGTCAACTTGACTGAGCCAGGGGTGCCCAGATATTGGTCAACATTATTCCAAGTGTGTTTCTGAGGCTGTTTTTGCATGAGATTAACATTTAGAGCAGAAGACTGAGTAAAGCAGATTGCCATCCCCAATGTGGGTGGGCCTCATCCAATAAGTTGAAGGGCTGAATGGAACAAAAATGTTGACCCTCCCCCAAGAAAGAGAGAATTCTCCTGGGACATTGGCGTTTTTCCTGCTTTCAGACTCAAACTGAAACATCGGCTCTCCTGGGTCTCCAGCTTGCCAATTGCAAATATTGGGACTTGTCAGTCTCCATAATCATGTGAGCCAATTCCTTATAACAAATTATACATCCTATTGGTTTCGTTTCTCTGGAGAACCCTAATGATACACCCCACGTCTCTCTGGTCCCCACATCCTACATACTCTTCAAGCACAGCTCAAATCTCAGTCCTCCCAGGCTGCTAAGACTGTTCTTGAAAACAGCTTCCTAAATGCCTGTTTGCAGACTGGTGCCAGCCTAAACAGAGGTTTTCAGGGGTCTGGGAAAAAAAGGAGAAAAATTATGATTAATGATAATCTGGTGAGTTTTTCTTTAAGCTAATTTTTTTCATTCTAATATAATCCTCTCCCACTACTTTGGTTTTAAATGCTATTTCTTTTATGAAATTGTGGTGAGAATAAATAAATTTTATTTTAATTAATATCTTCACTTAGAAAATTAAAGTTGGCAACCTGAATTTAGTGTGCATTTTTTCCTACATTTTAAATGATCTGTGAAATTCCCAAATAAGGGAACCACTGCTCCAAAAAGCTTTGAACTCTGGTTCCGCTGAACATATTCATTTGTTCATTCACTCCCTCAACGAGCATTTACTAAGAGTTTACTACAGCCAAGCCAGAGGGATTCAAACCTTCCCAAAGCTGACAGTGTAACGGGGCTACAGATGATTTAAATCAGCTTAAATGCAGGGTGACAAGATCTGTGATATAGAGAGAAACGGGCGGGTGCCACAGAAATGCATACCGGGGGGCCTCACCAGGGCTGGGACGGTGACGGAAGGTTTACTGAGGGAAGACTCATGCCAGCCGAGACCTGAAGGATGGGGGAAGAAATCGCCAGGAAAGTGGGGAGGAAGAAGGAAAACACACAAGACCTTGAGAATCAGAGGAAGAAAGAACCTATTTGTATGATTAGAATGTGGAGGGTGGATGAGGTCACTGAGGCTGGAGGGGGGGACAAGAATAAGGACGGAGAGTGAGCAAGAAGCAGATCCTGAAGGGCCTCATAAGTGGTATCTAGGACTTGGGATCCATCCAAAGGCAACAGGAAACCATGGAGGAGTTTAAAGAGGGCCTTGGCTCGGGTGGATGATGTGGCCTGCAGTATGGGTGACGGGTTGAAGGTGCACAGGGACGCCAGTCCGGGCAAACAACCCAGGACCAGGATGTGGGTAGTTTAGACCAGGGCGAGTGGCTAGCACAGGACTGGTTGCTGGTAGGATGCTTCCCCCTTCTCTGTCCTGGGCGCGGGCAGACAGCCGATCCGTTCGTTAGGACAGGTAACTGCTGAGTGGACTGCAAGGTAACAAGTTCGCTGTGGGACATTTGAGGCTCTTGTGTGACCTCCAAAGAGCAGTGTCCATCCGGACCAGGGGGTCTGGGCTTAGGAGAGAGTCCAGCTGGAGGTGACGATTTGAGTATCAACAGCTCTTACGTCATCAGAATTGAAGGTGCGGCCCCCAAGGGCCCCTCCAGAGGGACGGCCAGAGCCTAGGACAGAAGCTGCGGGCGCCGACACTCAGGAAGGGCTGGAAGAGACAGAAGGCACTCCCGCGGTGGGGCAGCGGGGAGGAAGGAGAGGGCGGAGCCTCGGAAAGGGGCCGTGGCCCACAGGAGCCGCCAGACAGGATGGCCCGCCCTGCCGCAGTGGCCGGCGCGGGGCCGGCGACAGTGACCGAGGATGTCACAGCAGTGAGCGACAGCCTCACGACTGCGGGCCGCTTAAGAATCCAGCGTGAACAGGAGGAGGAAATGGAGACGCAGGTGATGGAGACCCAGGGTGGAGGGAGAGGTGTTCCAAGACCGAGCACTTTTAAATCGAGTCGAAAGCGTCAGAAGAGAGGGAAACATCTGCAGAGAGAGAGAGAGACAGAATGCTCCATAACGGGAGCGCGCTGCGAAGGGGGGCGCAGAGCAGCCCCTGCGGGAGGCACGGAGGGCGGCGGGGCGCCGGCGGGAAGCTCCGAGAGGGGACGAGCACGACGGCCACCGCCCCGAGGAGCGCTGTCCGCACCTGCGGGGGGCCGTCCGAGAGGGCGCGGAGGCGGCGGGGGCGTCCGAGGCTCCTGCAGAAGGAGGGAAGCGTCTACAAGGGAGCGAGAGAGGGCAGGGCGCCGGGCAGCACCGGGGAGATGGAGCCAAGCAGCCCCTGTGACGTCTGTGACACCATTGCGTCAAACTCGCCTTCCAATCTTGCTTGATTTTTCCTCCCCGACTTCTTGAGGTCGTGACAGTTCCTTCCAATGGGATCGTGACGTGTCGCGCGGGCCGACAGACCACACCGCATCACCAGAGACAGCCTCAGCCAGACCCGCTCCTCCGACTGACGGCCCCACACCTGCCCGTTCCCCCGACAAACGTCGACAAAACGCCGTTCGTCCGGCCCCACAGCTCACGTTCGGGCTGAGAAATGGAGACCCGCTGCGCACCTAGAGCAATGTGGAGTTCTCCACGCACGGCAGAGCGACATGCTCGGAAGGCGTTCTTGGCCTGGACCCATTCCTTGTCGGGAATCTGGAAGGAGACTAGATGGCACGGTAATTAAATTCACACGTGATAAACACACGGTGCGCCAAGCCGTCGCTGAGCTGGCAGCAGCCAAGGTGGGACAGCTCTCTGACGCCCACCTTCCAGTTTCCGTAGGCCCTCGCTCCCAGACTCCCTTCCTGGACGGCACCCTATGTGGTCCCTGGGCTCTCCAGGCGCCTGTACTGTGGGCTGATCCCAAAGTACCCCTTGCTCCAGACTGTCCCTCTCTGATCTCCATCACTAAGAAAGTGCTCACATCGTGAGGTGCTTATTAGTGAACTATTCAATAACCCAGGTTGATCACAGAGACGGGGGCAGGAGGTGTAGCGGGGCGTCCTTCAGGGAACACCTGCCTGTTAATGGGGGGCTCCTAAAGGCTCAGTACTCAAACCCAAAGGGTGATTCCTATGGGACCTTGGGCAGCGTGTCAGCTGGCAGGAGTGACACATTTGGGCAGGAGCGGCGATCCGAGTGCCCCTCAAATTAGTCCCCGCAGCCTCCTACTCACAGCTGTGGGAAGGTGGGCTTGGATGCAAAGCGACAAAGGAACCAAGCAAATGGTCCACATGTGATATAAAATACAATCTAACAAAGGAGATAACAAAGCAGCACCAAAAAATAACTAAATGGGAGAACAAATAGAAAAACGTGCATTGAACTTGAAAATTCAGTTATGCACGAAGTTCATCACCCAAAGCTGAGTGAGACCATCACTTCTCTCAAGCCAGTCACTGTCCTGGAGGCAAAATGAGACAAGAAGAGGGTCTGTGCCCCTAAGGATGTACGAGCAAGTCAGATGGGGCTCAAAATAATAGAGTTTGAAGAGGACAGTCTCGTGCAGGAGGCAGCATCTGAGCTGGCCTTGGGGATGGGTGACATCTATACAAGCAGACACAGTCAGTAGGGGATGAGGTGGGAGGACATGTCATTCCTGGTGGAGGAAACAGTCTGAAAACCCAAGGTCAATTCCAGTTGAGGACCAAGTGTCCCTCAGAGAAGGGAACGCCAACAGCGTTAGGCCCATGGCAGCTTGTTGGCTGCTGGCCCGAGGGGCAGAGGGCTGGGCACTGCACAGCTGCTCAGAGCCAAGAAAAAAGTTAAGATAAATTTAGCCTGGAGGTCACCAATGGATCACCTTGATAATCACGACCATGTACAGGTGCAAGGGTGGCTGGTGCAGGGTGAAGTTTGAAGAGGACAGCATCTGGCTGGTAGACAACTTCACACTATCAGGTGAAATTATGGTTTGGAGGACCTGGAGGGCTTCCCTGAGGAAGTGATGTTTGAGTGATATTCAAAATATGAGGGCCGGCCCCGTGGCTTAGCGGTTAAGTGCGCTCGCTCCGCTGCTGGCGGCCCGGGTTTGGATCCTGGGCGCGCACCGACACACTGCTTCTCCGGCCATGCTGAGGCCGCGTCCCACATACAGCAGCTAGAAGGATGTGCAGCTATGACATACAACTATCTCCTGGGGCTTTGGGGGGAAAATAAATATATATATATAAGAAGGAGTTAGTGACGTTATGTTCAGGGGCAGGTGTGGGGTCTTCCTTGCAGATGGAACAACCTTTGCTGAGGCCTGTCGTCAAGACAGAAACACGAGGAGTGGAAGGAACTGAAACGGGGATGAGCGGACGGGTGGACGGGTGGATGGATGATGGATGGATGGAAAATAGAGTGGGTTCGGCTTTTATAATCGTTCGTATACACGCACACACGTAATCTGGATCTACTTTGTGCCTAAAATTCTTTTCTGTTTTAATACTCCACAATTAATTGCAGAAGTGACCTATCATAGCTCAGCCCAAAACTTAAAATAACATTCAGGGTACAAAGAAAAAGAGCATCACAGAGAAACACCCAGTTGAAGATGAACGGCCAGTATTTCATCACAGAGGAGGAAGGTCACGTTCGAGGACAGGCAGCACTCAATCTTAACTCCAAATCAGAGTGAAATGTGACAAGGGTTTGCCAAGAAGATACGTTGATAATAATCACCTTCAAAATTCAGTCATCTTCCTCATTGTCCTGCAAAAATGATTAAGAGAGAAGTTCATTAAGAGACTGTTATCCCTTTAGATGATCATTATACAACAATAAAAACTAATGGCCACCCCGTCTTGGGTGTTCGTTCTGAGCTAGGCACCACCATTGGTGCTTCAGACATAATAGCTGATCTTGCTAAATCCTCATAGCCACCTGGAAATGAGCTATAATCATCATCCCCTTTTACAGACGAGCAAACTGAGACTCAGAAGCATATCTAATTTACTCAAGGTTACAAAGCTATGAGCAATTTAAAGATGATTACCAACACCTATTAAAATTTCATTTTTGAAACAAGGAAAGAAAATACCCGTACTTAACTCCCTAGTTCCATCTTTATCTCATCATTTTGTTTTGCTTTTCTCGAGTTAGCAAAACCCCTTTACTACTTCCAGGTAATTGCCCAGACTAGTTGCTGCCTTCTAGGAAAAAAATCTACCTCAGCATCCCTAGAAAATCTTGCCCTGTGGGCCATCTTCTCTTTCAAATCAAGGAGGTTTTGTAGGCAACCCTCAGACCAGTGGAGTGTGAGATGGCGTCCCTTCTCCCTGAACCCGCAGCGGTTCAGACCTCCCAGCACGGGCTCCCACAGGTGGGAAGGGTTGTGGAGAATTAGGGCCAGGAAGAGAAAGTGCTTCACCCAAGGCCACGCAGCCAAGTGCAGCAGGCCTGGGAGCACGAGCCCAGGCTGCTTAATCCCCAGGTTAGTCCTTTCCCACGTTAGTCCCAACAGTTTCATTCACCCCGAAAGGGAGGGAAACCGAGCAAACGGACTCTGAAGAGGTGTGTCCCTTCCCAGAGAAGAGACTCGCTCAACTGACCTTCCTGAGGTGAGTCCTGAGGTGAATGGGGCCACTGTTTTTTGTCCCCAGGGAATAGGGGACACCCTTACACCCTCTCCTTCTGCTTGGGCCTTGAGGCCCCAGACCCGGCTGTCTCCCCATCTTTCCTTTTCTTACATTATGTGGAAGCCTAGGTAAGCTCAACATTGATATTAGTGCTTTCTGCCTCAGAGATAAAAATAATTGGTGAAGCTTAGAGAAGTTCTGCCCCAGTTTATTTAAGGCATAATCTCGAACATCCCTTTGTCCTAATTACTGCGCTATCCCCTGAAGGCAGAGAGCTCGGAGGAAATCTGAGAGCAGGGCTAAGTTGTATTTTTTGATCTTCAATTTGACTCTCTCAGATATTTACAAATCCCCTCGGAGCAGAGGGGTCCATCGGGCAAGAGTCTTCAGTTTCACCACCTGGAGAGGAAAATGGAAAGGAAATGAAGGAAGGACATTCCTAGGGAAGAAGAAGCCTTAATTCCAAAAGGTTTAAGAGAGACTTCATTTTTTGAAATGTAGTGACATTTGCTCAACATTCACCCCCATTTTGCTAACCTTGACCTGGGAGCTCAGAGCGCCGTGGAGAGAGGCCCACCCACGTCGCGTCTTGGCCACGGCTGCTAGAACAGCTGCTTCCAGAGCGGAAGCCTGTGTTAATATTTGAATTTCTCATCACACATCAAACTTCATGGAAATTATTTTAAAATTTATAAATATATATATTTACGAATAAAAATGCTGAGGCAGACATTTTGTTTCAAGATGCTGCATTGAGCATCCAACCTAAGGTAAACCCAACCCAAGGTGTACCTTGAGCCTTAGTAAAGTACTTCATTCCATTAAAAGTAGGGAAACCCTTCACACATTGCTGTGGAACAGACAAATAACAAAACTTGAGTGGCAGCCTGAAACAGCCTTCTCCCTGGCTGACCGCTCCTTACCTCTCTTCAGCCCGACACCCATCAACGCAGACACCTCCAAGTCTCCGGGCATCCTTCTGTAGTGGATTCTTCTTTTCCAGAGACTGAAACTGTTAACAAGATCCAGGATTTCTCCCTTCAGCCTCCCCACTGCAAACTAACATGAAAAAGCTAAACCTTAATAAAATAGCTGCGCTCTCCTGATCCAGGTGATGGATGAGCGTGAGTTCATTTATTCCGCAAATATTTATTGGGCCTCCACTATGTAAAAGGGCCAGACTAGCCGCTGTGGTATGCTATTACACTATTAAATGTTATAACAATTAAATTTTTCTGTGTCTAGAATGGTTTATAACTTACTCAAAGCGCTCCTTGCAAAGGATCCCTGAAGTGTGCGGCATGCCAGCCCAAAGAATTTCATCACTTACTGTAAATCACGCAACATAAACAAATAAGAACATTATTTAAATGAGAGGCTCTTTACTTACAGAAACCATATCACAGTTATTTTCTTTCAAGATCTAATTAGATTTAAAGCTTCATTTGGGGAACAGAAGATGAAAATGATTCTCTTCTCCTGAGGGCATCGGGATGGGAATCAATGGCATGCATAATTTTTTTTTTTATCGTATAGCAAATTTGCCCAGGTAATAATCAAACAAAAGAGCTCTGTTCTACGAGTGTATACAAGGGAAGAAAAACCAAACTCAACCAAGTCCTGCGACAGTGGACAATCGACGCTCAGCAGGCTCATGATTGGGTTCACTATTTTTTAACCCCTGTTTGAAGGAAATTAACACTGTTTATTTCAATGATTCCCAGTACGTTTGAGATACATAAATTAAAGGAATGTACGGAAGTTCCTAAAACAAAATACCTTAATATACAGACATATATACGTCATACATTTACGAGTCAGTGTAGAGTACTTTGAAATTTGAAACAAAACCAAACATAGGGTACACGATCCTTAGAGATCTTCAATGAGCCATCAGACCCTTCGTAGGGCCTCTCGACAGCTGAACGCCTAAAGGAGCCAATGAGGCAGCTTTAGACGACCTTCTGAAGTTTACCTGCTTCGAAAGCACACAGCTTTGTCATAAACTCGTTATATGAGGGCTCATTATTTCTTTGAAAATCATAAAAATGTAACTGTTGTCTGCCTTGATTTAAAATATGTGTAATATTATGTATAATAAATAATACATGAATATGTAATATAAATAATATATAATATATTTTCATAAAACAAATAGTATGAAGAAGAGAAATGCTGTCTGGGAGAGATTATTCACTTTGCAAAAAAATCCTTTGCTTTAAAGGAATTACCGGAAAGTTCTTTTGAACAGTATGCTCCCTGGGCATTTAAGTGTCGGTCTATGAAGCAGCGACTTCTCGAGAAAACCCAGAGGAAACTGATGAGGCAGAGAAACGTCAAATTCCAAGGAGGGCTCTGCTCAGCGAAGGTGGCCAGGAGGGACCATCAAGCAGGTTCAAAGGTGAAGCCGATGGGAAATCAGTTTCAGTGACAGAAATGTGAGTCACGCTTGCTCTGTAGTGTGTCTGGGCCCTGGACACCCGGCCTGCGTGAGCCTCGGAGTGCGAGGGGCAATGGTGCAACACCATCAGCCACACGCGAGTCTTCACACTGAATGAGGGGTGGAGAGAGGCATGGTGGTCTCAGCACACGGAGCTCCCCCTGTGGTGGGGAACCGTCTCTGTCTCCTAGGAAGTGAAGCATTCACCAGTTGGAGGAAGCCGGCTCCTTCCTCAGAGGTGCACCGAGTGCTGGGGAAAAAACAAAGAAAAAACTGCTGATTAAAATATCCAGCTCTCTAAACATGATGATTTGAGGGGTACCTGACTGTTGACGTCCAGTGACGTTGGCTATGGAAGTTAACTAATGGGGGACGTCAGTTGCTCTGCCTGCCATCCTCACCCCCACTGCCCTCTGCTCTCCACCCACAGAAGCAGAAAGACAGGGGAGAGTGAAGAGCTGGTGCAGGTGAGAGCAGAGGAGGATGAAGAGCCGGGCTGGTGAGGACAGAGGAGGATGAAGAGCCGGGCACGTGAGGCTCGAGGGCCCTAGTGGTCAGTGTCCACGGGAAGCAGATCTTCTCCCCAAAGGAGGGCAGCCTCTCAGACACTGGGGGTCGTGACACTTTCTCTTTTTCTGACTGCCCTGAACAGTCCCTTGGTACCCTCCTACGTGATAGCCAGCCTTATCCAGTCATATTTCTACCTAATCATTTCATGTTCGAAAATCCTTATGAATCAAAACACGAGAAGATCCCTAGACCATTCCTGCCAGGCCCACAGCACCCAGCTCAGAGAAATGCCCTCGATCTCAGTGTCAGAGTCTACACTGACACCCAAACCGACGCTCCAGCCTGGACACCCTCCACTCCCAGACCTGTGTATCGAGCTGCCCACTCTGCTGGGATATGGGAGCATCCTGAAGACTCCGGAACCAAGTCATGGTTCCCTCCAACCCAGGCCTCCTCCAAGGACCCCTGTCTCAGCCAGCCACACAAGCCAAAACCCAGAGACTCCTCGGTGCATTCTTCTACTTCACCCCAAATTCAGATTCAGCTGCTACCAAAGTTCTGCCAGATTTTCCCAATAAAGACTTCCATATGCCACATGGAAGCCCACTTCCCCACCCCGATCTGAGACACCACAATCTCTCCCTTGCCCACACTCCCATTGCTGCAGGATGGCCCGTGCCCGCTGTGGTCCATTCTCCACCCAACGACTGGAGCGGTTTTATGACCGCAGATCTGAGCTGGTCACTCTTGTGCCCAAAACCCTTCAATGGATTTCCCAACTTCACACCCCTTTGCTACGCCCTCGTAACGCCTTGCTTCTCCTTCACAGCATGTAATACAGATTGTGATCACATTCTGGTGGGATTATTGGATTACTGTCTATTTCTATTTCCTGGCAAGAATGACGTCTCTTCATATTTTTGCATTCTCTGGGCCCAGCATGGCTTGACTTCCTCCTGAATGGACTAGTGGATAAATAAGCAAACAAACCAATCAAAATCATTGATCGTACTTTTGTGGTACAACACAGCCAAGTCAGCTGAACCACAAAAGTTTAATTCCTCCCAAAGGTTGTGTGTTTTCTAACTAGGGCTAAGAAGACCACTATAAAATTGGGGATTTAGGACTTTTCTAGAACGATTCATGACAGCTTTAATATGATCGCCTACGAATCAGCCACAGAAGCAGGCGAGGTCACACTCAAAGGAGCAGCTGAGCGGAGTGAATAGAGTCTCTGCAGAGGGCCAGCAAGGCCATGGAATCCAAGAAGGGGTGAGGAGGCAGCACTGATTCACACAGCGGGGGTCATTGCACACCCCAGGTCCACGGGCCAGGGAAGGGCATGATCACCACAGACTACCGGCCTGGGAGGAGGATGGGCCCAGCACCACGACCTAGCAAGGAAGGAGCCCGTTTCTGCCTCTGGTCTCTGACCAGCACCACCACTGCTCAAACGCAGGAGAAGTCAGAGGCAAGGGAGCCCAGATGATGTAGCCCACAGAGGTCAGCCCCCCAGGGCCCAGCACAGCGAATGGTCTGGGAGGCCAAAGAAAGAGTTACCAGCACCCCTGTGCCATCCCTGTTGTCAGAAGAACATAAAAGAAAGATGATGGGAAAGAGCCCCCGCCCCCAGAGCCCAGCAGGCCTCGTCCAGCATGGGTCCCAGGAGGGAATGCGACGTGAGCAGGGCAGTGTAGATGGATGCCTCGTGCACGGTCTGTGGGAGATGTGCCCAAGAGCCTCCCTCCCGGCTGGCACACACCCTCCCCAGGACCCGCCGTACCCCTGGCGATGGGCTGACAGCCCGGTCCAGAGAGTCGACGCACCGCTAGAAGCTCACCTCTCGTCCCTTTTTCTCTCTTATGAGATAAGAAATGAAACTGGAGACATTCGAGAGCGACTCATGTTCCTTACAGAATGTTCTGTTTCCCAGCTCACGGGACATTTTGCCAAGCTGCAGTTCTGAGCTCATCAGGTGGGCAAACACCACAGCACAGTGGGCGAGCCGAGGGCTGGCCTCCAACGCTCTCCCGCATCCCTCAAGTGCATTAAGACGTTTTAGAGCTTGCTTGCAAGTTCCAACCTTAAAATCCTGATTATTTATTTATGCCCTTTTTGTCTAAGAAGTTAAATCCCCAAAGCATCTCAATTTAGATCAAAAGCAATTTACCCGACGTCACCTGGCAC
This sequence comes from Ceratotherium simum simum, assembly GCF_057802395.1. Lineage (NCBI taxonomy): Eukaryota > Metazoa > Chordata > Mammalia > Perissodactyla > Rhinocerotidae > Ceratotherium > Ceratotherium simum. The sequence goes on from NC_141900.1 coordinate 108,558,112, forward strand.
ACCTGGGCCTCACGATTTGTAATTACCCGCTTAGCATTTCCAGAGCTGCAAGGCAGAGGCGCAGCCTCACTGGCTGTGGGGGAATCCTCTGATATTCGCCTCCTGAATAGAGCCTTCCAGAACGCCCGAGGTGTTCGCCGGGTGAAGCCGTTCCACAGCTCCGGAGCCATAAGCATTTCTGCAAATTGCTTTTATTTTCCAGGGTGAGGAACTCGACACCAAGCAAACACACACATAAACGCAAGCGAACTTGCTGACATATTTTCTGGCTACCCGATCAAATTATATAATGGCGCTAATGCATCTTATCAACCGTGATCTATCGCACGTGGGATCATCAAGTACCAGCACCCCATTTATGTCCAGTGCCCTTGGTTTACCATTTGGCATTAGGATGTTAGGAACAACAATAATTACTTGCTTTTACATTGCTTCAAACGAAAGAAATCATTAAATTGCACACATGAAAAGATGATCTCATTTCTGAGATGGCTCGTTAGCTTGCTTGTGTTTTTCTTTTCTTTCTGTCTGTCTGTCTCTCTTTCCCCCTCACCACATCCTTAGCCATCATCCGTATGAGTATTTTCCTCTGCAGCACCACCAGCAGTGGTATGAATGCCAAGCAATTAAAAAGATAGGGAGTTTATTGCAGCAGCACAATGCAGACATTTTTTGCCTTTTTTCACGGTTTTCTCATGAAGAAATGGGAAGCATAACCTCTTCCGAGCCCTGCCACTGCCAGAGAGGGGCAAAGAAATGGTCCCTCGCGATGGGCTGCCTCACACGCGAGGAGTTTTTCAATCTTAATTTGCTAACTGCTCTTTTAAGTTAAACTCAGAGGGAGTTGAATATGTTCCATACTTTGCAAACATCTAGAAAATTAAGATTATAAAATTTATTGGCTTCTGGAAGTAAGTCATAAAGTCGCAGCTCAGCGCCTCTCAGCAGAGACTTTCTGATCCTCCCCGTAGGAATCATCACTCCCCTCATCAAGCTCCCACTGTGCTTTATTTTTATCTCTTCCATGAAACTCACCACGTTTTAACTTGTATTATAATTGTAATTATGTCCTAGCTCATTCATTATGCTGCAAGTCCCTTTAAGGCCAGATCCTATCGCTGATTCCTCTCTGTATCCCTCCCCCACCCACCAGGCCCCCAGGTGGAAACTATTCATGACCCACAAGGGCTGCAGTGGAGCCGCTGGTGTTACCACCTCTCCTGTAGTTTGCATCTCTCTGGTCTTTTCTCTACTCATCTCCAGGATTTGCAGCATCTTCCCAACAGAACACACGTTTCCAATGTTGCTTCATGTTCTAATAACTCAGTCAGAATTTCTTCAGTTATCCTTCCTACTCCGGTCAGTCCTAGCTCGAGATCTTGATATGTTGAATTAGAAGAAACAGTACACTGAGGAGAGGAAAAGAAAGATAGTCTAGCAATCACAAGTAAATGAATCTTATCCTTAATAAAACAACAAAATGGACAATCTCAAAAACTATAATGAATAGTGAACCAAGATCCGCTGGCTTCAGAGGCTGCAAAGAAAAACCTGCCCTGGTTTGTTTCCCTTCATCCAGCATGACATGAGTGGAGGTTCTTCGTTCATGAAATGCAACTCATCCGGATAACGAAGCTAACAAAATCCTAGGTTCGTTGAGTATCCTAGGATCTGCGAGTGTGTGCACACCAGTAAATACTTATCGTCTTAATCGTGCAAGCTGAAGAGATATATGGGTGTGTTTATTCAGCTCAATAATAATAGTTGCACTAATTCCAAAGCAATACATAATTGCTATAGTTGAAACACGCAACATGCGATGAAGTGGCACAGTGGACCAGAAAGAGCCTTGGTGTCAGAACGGCGGGGTCCAAGCTCCGTCTTCAAGGAAAGACCTCACGTGCTGGGCACTCAGTGTGAGCAACCTCAGCTTCCTCGTCTTACGCTGTAAACTGAAGGGGCCAGAGTCGGAACTCTTCACGTGGAATTGTAACGGTCCAGAGAGAGTCTTTACCCTCAGGAGACAGCCCAGAGCTTGCAGAGCTCACAGAAACAGCACAGTGCCTGGAAAGTAAAAGCTGCTTGTCTCACACGTGTCAGGGACTCTTCAGACCTGCCTGAAGTTAGACAACAATTATTTGGGTTATAGACCCTCAGACACACCAAGAATCAAATCAACCACAAATTGTGAAGCAGTCACAGTTAGCACTTGCACTCTTCCTGGATAGGCAGCATCTGCCTGCTGGCCCCTCACTCCCGCCACCACAGCTGGGCTCCAGACAAAGTGGTTTCCCTGCAGGCTGTGCCCGGACCACGTTCCGTCTCCACTTCCAGCCTGGAATTAAATTGCTCATGGCTGATAACAACAACAAGACAAATCAGGCACTGAGCTGGAAGGCGGCCATGTCTCCTCAGAAACACCCTGAGACTGAGCTCAGAGTGAGTGAGGGCACCACCAGAGGGCAGAGCACCCGGTCCCCCTGACTCCCTAGCCGTCACGGAGTCACATGTGGTAGTGTCCTAGGGCTGCCATAACAAACTAGTGCAAACTTGACAGCTTAAACAACAGAATTTAGGGGCCGGCCCCGTGGCTTAGCGGTTAAGTGCACGTGCTCCGCTACTGGAGGCCGGGGTTCCGATCCTGGGTGCGCACCGACGCACTGCTTCTCGAGCCATGCTGGGGCCGCGTCCCACATACAGCAACTAGAAGGATGTGCAACTATAACATACGACTATCTACTGGGGCTTTGGGTAGAAAAAGGGGGGGGGGGGGAAGGAGAAGGATTGGCAATTGATGTTAGCTCAAGGCTGGTCTTCCTCAGCAAAAAGAAGAGGATTAGCATGGATGCTAGCTCAGGGCTGATCTCCTTCACAAAAAAAAAAAAAAAAAAGAATTTATTCTCTCCCAGTTCTGGAGCACTGACATCCGAGGTCACGGTGTCAGCAGGGTTGGCTCCCTCTGAAGGCCTAGGGGAGACTCGGCTCCATGCCTTTTCTACTCCACGTGGCTGCCAGCAAGGCGTGGGCTTCCTTGGCTTGTAGACTCATCCCTCGGATCTCTGCCTCTGTCATCACATGGCCTTCCTCCTGTGTCTCTGTGTCATCAGGTCTAGAGCCCACCTGCTTAATTCAGGATGATCTCGTCTTGGGATCCTTAGCTTAATTACATGTGCAAAGACCCTTTTATCCAAATAAGGTCACATTCACAGGTTCTGGGTGGACATGTCTTTCGGGGACAGGAGCCCCATTCAACTCATCACACACACTCTTTCTCAGGATCCTTAAAAGCTGTGGAAACTTTTACTCCCACTTCTTCTGTATCCCTCAGTGAGCCTGACAAAATCGTGGTCTCCTTGAGAAGCATGCCGTCAGTGCCAGGGACACATAACATTACTGGTGACCAGCTTTTCCTGTAGAGGTCTTGCCTTTCCAAACTCCTGCAGAACAAGAACAAAGGTGTTTGGTGTTTTTTTACTTTCTGTGGAAAGGGCACATATTAGGAACTCAATGTTTTAAACTCTTCTTGTAACAGTCTGTGGTTACTTGCATTATTTCCCTCAGATCCGATTTTGTGCGTTTGGATCAGGGAGACGAGAGAAGAGCTCAGAGTAGAGAGGCACTATCTCCAACAGTCCTTCAACAACACTCCTGAGCACGCCACACTCACGCCCCGAGTGAGCGCCGGAAAGAGGCAGATGAAGGCAGAGCCGACTCCCCCAGGAGCTCGCGGCCTGATGGGGAAGACAAGCACACGGACGATTCACTATTGACACAATGTGGCACGTGCAATAATACAATTACGAAGAGAATATAGGGCAGGAGGCAACTCACACCACGGACAGAATGGGGGCCGATGTCTCAGAGGAGGTGGCCCTGAGTGCTAGGTAGGGAGAGAAGGACTTTTAGAGCAAAAGGACAAGCGTGTGAAAAGGTAGAGAGGAATAAAGATTTGGAGATCATACAGGCTTGTGTTGGGGCAGAAAGTGGAGGAAGACAAAGCTTAAAATGCAAAATGAAGCTGGTTTGAAAATTGCCTTAAATGCCACTATGAAATTCTGTCCCGTAGACAATGGGTGTCACAAATCTCCTCCACCTCCTGCAGTTGGGGAACACCCCTGCTCCTGTCAGCATCTCTGCACATCAAGGTGCAGGCTGTGTGTGCACTGCAGAACTCCAGGGGCTGCCATTTACATGATAGTCTGCAAGAACAGTGCCCCCTGGACTTGTGCAGTGTTCAACAATGCAACTGTACAGGGCTGTCCTGACCTTCACTCTCTCCCCGTCCAACAGCCTTTCGCGTGAAAGAAGATTTTTGCAGTTAGATATTTTGGGACTGGAAGCTAGCACTGGTCATACATTAGAACTAATCAGGATAAAGCATGACAACTGTGACAAAAGCTTGCTTGATAACTCATGCTAGCATTTATAACATATAAATAATTCATGTATATTATAGCTGTGCAGAAAGCCTGCAATGAAAGGGTAAATGATAAACTGAAAAAGCATTGCCAAACTGGGGGTGTCTATCAGGGTATTACAGGAATTATTTTAAGGTTTCATTTAAGAAGAGAGCATAAGAACAGGTTTATGAAATAGGAAGAAGTCCAAGTTGAGCTCTGGTGCAAACTTGAAAGCAAGACAACAGCATGTGACGGGGATGCGGACGAGCCGTCAGCAGATCCCAGAGGGCTGAAGCAGCCCCCTTACCCCCTCTCAGGGCCTCAGCTACAACACGCATCAAATGGGATGGTCAGACACTGCCCATCTTACAGAACTACTGCGAGGGTCTCATAGGAAAACTCGTGGGAAACTCTAAAGGGATATATTCAGGTGAAACAGTTCTTGTGAGGAAAAGAGAGAAAGGGACACTAAAGTCTTAGGCACTGCAGAAGAGGTGAGGGAAGCTTCCCTTCGTATACCTGAACTGTTTCCTCCTCCTGATTGGGATGTCAGCCTCCATATGTGGGGAACATGATTAGAAAGCAATAATCCTGCCTGAAAAAAATAGAGTTGACAGTAGAGGATCTGACTTGGATCTACAGCTAGAAATGGGGGAGGAGGAGAGAAGGCTTCATTTTAGGAGGCTTGGGCCAAATGCGAGGATACATTAGTGAGTCGGTGCTCAGAACAGCACTGCTTTCGGCTTATTCAGGTCAGGCAGCTCGATACAAGCAAGATCGACAATTTGGAAGAGGTTCAGAGAAGAGCAGAGTAACAACAATATTAAGGGGCTGATTTCAAGGATTGATTTAGGAAGAAAGATTAAGGATGCTAAGTGTGTACAGCTCTCCTAATCACGGACTCAGGGAAGACAAGACAAACATCATCAGATATTTAAAGAGTAGAAGCGGTGAGGATAGACGGGATTATTTAGACGAGATTCTCAATTTATGCAACACATTGTAAACCGTCATCAAGAGCTGTGGGGCAGGACTGGCTCCTGGAGAGGGGCTGGGAAGGAAGCTCGGCGGGTCCTGCCAGCAGGCCCGCGCCTGCTCACAGAGCAGCCTCACTCGGGACGTCAGCACGCTCGGAAAGACGAAGCCCATCTTCACGCGGGGCGGGAGAGGCTGTGTTTACACGCCGTAGACGGCATTATAAACTGGAACAGAAGGACTTGGCAAATGACACCAATTGGCTGTCCCCGCCTCCCTGTCCTCTTCCAGCAAGCCTCCACGGAGGAGACAAAGCCGGCGCTGCTCGTGTCCTCACTCGAGCATAAGCTCCACAGCGTCCCCCACGTCTAACTCCTTCACTCCCCCCTCCTCCCTGCACGGGGACCAGTACGTTAGTTCTACCAAGGTCTTCCCACTCACCTCCTGATTGTTAGACTGATCAGCCTGCCTGACTGGTTCCTGGCTGGCCCTGGCCTCTGGTCCCCCGTCACGTCTTGTCTTCGCTCTGGCTCTGCTCGGTCCTTGCTGTTGCTGCTGATGCCCTCCACGTGTGGGAGAGCATTTTCCTCTTTCTGATCTCCTTTCACAAAAATGTCTAGCTTATTCATGGACCTATATTTTTCCAAATAAATTCGTTTCTTGAGTTCCTGAAGGACATCTTGCTGGGATTTTTATTGAAATTATTGATTAATTTGGGATGAATTGACATCTTTACAATGTCAAATTGTCCCATCCATGAAACCAGAATATCTTTCCATTAATTAAAATCCCCTTTTTTGTTCCTTAACAAAGTTCTTAAAGTTTCTTATGACGGTCCTACACATTCTTCATCAGGTTAAGTTCTAGATACTGAAGGGCATGTTACTATTTTGAACAGAGCCTTATTTATATTATATGATCCAGCTGTTTGCTGCCGATGAGGAAAAACATGACTGAGACCGCAGGGTAATTTTGAATCCAGCTTCTTCCCTAGACTCTCTGGTTTTAATCATTTATCCCTTGATTCTGCTAGGTTTTCTGTGTAGATAATCATATCCTATGGAAAATGACAGTTCTGTCTCGCTCCTTCATACTTCCACGCCTTCTATCCTTGTATTTATCTGTCTTGCCCTAGTTCCTTCATCAGGACAGATGTTGAAAGTGAATACGGACGGCACTCAGCCGTGTCTGGATCCCATTCGTAAAGAAATGATCTAGTGTTGCTCCATAAGCCACGTTGCTTACTGTTCATTTTTGTCAATACAGACCTCATAAAGTTGAGGAAATTTCTTTACAGTCCTCATTTCTGAGAAGCATCTTCATAAGTAAATGTTGAGCTTCATGAAGTATGTTTCCTGCATCTACCGAGGTAATCGTGTGATTCCTCTCCTGTAGTCCATCAGTGTAGCGAATGGTTAGGAGAAATTTCTAATGATAAAGCATTCTTGTTTTCCTGGGATAGCCATGCTTAGCCAAGATGCGTTTTTAATACCTTACTGGGTGAAGTAAACTAATATTCCTTCAGGAAACTGCACGCATGTACCTTAGTAGAGAAGGTTCATAGTTCCCATTTCTTCTAAGCTCCCACAAAGAATCCTTGGACTTATTGCCTCTGCCTGGGATGTTCTGCCCCGGTCTTCACAGACTTGGTTCCTTCTGGACACTGAGGTCTCCACTCACATGTCACGTCCTCACAGAGGCCTTCCCTGATCACCTGAACCTCCCCCAGTCACTATCACGCATTACTATGCAAAATGGTTACATATTTGCTTACTTACTAATTGTTGATCCCTCTCAATAGAACATAAGTACCTGAGAACACAGGCCTCCTCTGCCATCAGCGCTTCTGCATCCGCACTGCCCAGAACACTTTCTGGAATACAACGGACAATCAACAGTGTTTAAGTTAATGAGTGGAATGCAGGCACGGGAACTCGATGTGCAGACACTCTAAGTAGTTTAAAGCCTGGATCATGCCAGCGGACAAGGGCTCCCTGAAGAAATTTCTGAGCACCTGAAAACCCCTTCCCAAGGCTAAATGACATGTACATTCAGGTGTGTGTGTGTGTGTCTGTGAAAGAGAGAGAGAGACAGAGAGACACAGGGACAGAGACAGAGACCCCTTATTTAAATTAGAAAACCACAGGCATTTGTACAGGCCCCTAAAGATGTCTGTTTCTAGCCTAGATGGTCAAATAATCTTGGGGAATCCTTCTAGAAAGCAACCATCAGGACACGTTTTGAGCCTTCACTCTGTGCAGCACCCTGAAGGAGGGGTGTAAACCGAGCCCCCCAATCCTTGGGAGCTGGGATTCAGTCGGGAAAGTGTGCACAGGCAACAGTCGGAGGGCAGCACATGGGCAGTGTCAGAGCCGTCCTGTAACTGCTGGGAGGAGGAACTCCGGGACCTGGGGCAGGCCGAGAGTCACACGGGGCGGCTTCTCCAGGCTGGGAGGTCGCAGGGCCCTGGACAGGCGATTCGGCCAGGAGAACGTGTGGAAGGACCCAAGTAAGAAATGAATAGAGCCGGTTCCCGGGAATTGAGGGAGACCAACCCGACCAGGTCAGAGGGAGGCTGGCAGAAGCGGGAGATGACTGTTCCGGACTTCATCCAAACACGCCCGGCAGAAAAGCACCCTTCACTGAGCACGCTTCCTGCAGGAAGAGGGAGGAGGAAGGGGTGTCAAAGACGCAAAGATGCATTGCTTCGATGTTACCTAAGGCTCCAGCTCTTTCTCGTGCTGGCCCGTTTTCATCATCGTAGTGTTGGACTATTTCAGTTTGTGGAGCTGACTTATTTTTAGTGCCTTTCATGCGAACAGTGCCGGAGCACCCTCAGCCCTACACCGTCTCGGGAAAGGCTGCAGCCCACGCCACGAGAGTAGAGCAGGGCCGCCCCCACCGGGTGGGACAGCCCTGAACAGGGGACCATCGTATTGGTCGGAATTCAGTATCTGGCGTCTCGTTTAGATCCCTCTCCAAAGGGGCTGCATTCGGTCATTCCCAACGCGGACCTTTTTCCGGAGACGACAAAAGGGACAAGTTGGTAGAAGGACGAATTGTGATCAACCTAACGCCCTGATTTGGAGGAGAGGAACAAAAGCTCCCACTTTCGTTTAATATCCGTTGGAATGTGGTTTTCAGTTTGCAGTCCCCCAAATGAACGACAAAGTTAGTCATTACTAGTCCATTCTCAACTTGCCTGACTAAAAATTGAACACCTACGCCTTAGGAAAAAGTCTTACTTTTCCATATTTTGTGTGCTTCCCCCAGACACCAAGACTTTGTTAAAATGCTGATAGCCTTTAAACCATGTGAGCACGAAGCATTTCTCTTTCCACTATCCCGTATACCACGTCCGTCCTTATGGTTCAGATTCTGTTATCTATTTATTTAGCAACAGATGGTACAGTTTTTTGAAGGCAAGAATGAACTTAAACGCAGGCCAGTATTTTTTTAGTTCTACAACTTGTTGTGATTCTAGAAAGTATGTCCTTAATTTGCACAGAGTGAGAATCTACCACGTCCGTGTTTGCCCTGCGCTTGTCCTCAGTTAAACTCATAAGGTACGTGCAGCATGCCTCCCTCCCCTCCATGCTGGAAGGACGAGAAGCCAAAGTGACTATGAGACCAACATGAGCAGGCACGTGGGTCTTTGGTGGGCTGGTGTTCCTTCTCTGCACCCATTTTTCTTTCTTCTGCTTTCATATCTGGGGCACACTTTCTAATACCCCTCTGTGTTCTAACAGCTCATGCTGTCTTCAGTGTAGAAACATCTAATCGTCACGTTGGCCCTCGTGTTCATGAATCTCTGTCTTCTGTGTCACGTGTCTGGAGACAGCATCATTAAGCTCATCTCCAAGTGTGGTGTTAAATCAAGGCCAAATGAAGACCTCTGGCGGACTTCAGACCCCCAAAAGACTGCCGCTCCTTCCACATTTAATTCAGTCAAAAACAGTATTATTTCACAAAATGGGTACAAGGGAAGTTCAAGTTCTGATTTTTCTTATGACAGTTATTTCAATGCTTTAAAAAAAATCAAATTCTTTCCAGGACCATTTTTCCCCTTGTGATTTTGGAGCTTCTGTCTTGCTCATCCCTGGTCACCTGTGTGCTGACCGCGCCCTGGGTGGAAGGTCTTGCTCCCTCATCACGGTTTGAACGGCGCCAAGGGTTTTCCTCGTGCTTTTCTCTAACTCTGGAGGAGCCATACTCTCTTTTGACTGTGACTCAGATCTCATTGGATCTATGAAAATCATTTCCGAAATCCTAAAATAAATCTACAGTAATCTAGAATCTTTGGGTCTGGAAACACACCTTCAGAGGAGCTGTTCAAACATCTGCGAATAAACATGGTGAAAGAATTTACACCTACAATCGCCTTTGAAAGTTCCACAGGTCACTGACGGGGAGGTGGGTAAAGTGGTCGACGGGCCTCCAGGGAGTCTTGTTGAGCAGGGAAAGGACATCATTGCGCTTGGCTCAGCAGGATGCTCACTCTACGAAAGGCCTGTGGACACAGACCTCGTGGCCCGCAGGTCCACACCTCCAGTGCAGACCGGCTCCAACAGTGAATGGTGTTCCCAACACTGTTATGTACATCTTATTTGCTTCTCACAAATCCCAAGAGTGAGTCCTAGCTCTTATCCCCGTTGTATAGACAAAGAACTTGAGGCTCAGTGCAGTGAAGCCACCTTCCAAGGGCAAAGAGAAAGCCAATGACAGAGCTTAGAATCAGATTCCAAATCCTCTCTTCTACAGGTCCAACCGTGCTCCTTCCATGTTCCTTATTAAAGTGAAATTCAACCAGGAAAGCAAACACGCCCTGTAGTACTGGACCTGTAACTCCGCTGCATTCATGCTGACACTCAGCGCTGAGATTTCTGCTACTAACGGGAGGTGAGGGAAAGGCTGGCGCAGTGTTTGTGGGCTCAGGGGCTTAAAACAAATCCATCTTTTTAATGGCCCACAATTATCAAATAAACACAAGGGGAGAAAGCCTCATGCTTTTGATCCCATATACTTTGGGTCACGTTAAAGTGCTATGTAATTGAGTGGACTGCACACGGTGCCGGGAGCTCCCTGGGTCAACGTAAAGATTCAGCCAAATATTTTTAAAATCCATCTAGGGCAACTGAACAGTCTGAGAGGACTGCATTGACATTGCTGGTCTAAATCAAGGACAGGTAAATGACTAAAGTAATTACAGCTTACAACGTTTTGTAATTTCTTCATAAAAATGTAAAAGTAGCTAATCTGAGATTATTGAAACCACACCAATACTTTCTTGGTGCAACTGTGATTTTGGGGGGGTTTTCTTTGTGTGTGTGTATGTGTGTGGTGACGTTTAAATGCATATTAAGTGTTTTAAATGCCGTGGGAGTACAATAATAGTAATAACACGATCCAGAGGTTAAAAATGGAAACTCTGTGAAGCCAAAGAAGGGGCCGTCTACCCGGAAAGGAGCGTGTGCTGAGTGTTTGCAGATGTGCGACGGAGGGAAGAACAGTAGTCCTCCAAATTGGAGAGATGAGATTTGCCTCTGCTCCCTTGCTGTTAACACCACACCTGGCCCGAGTGAGGACTTCATGCTGTCGAGTGAACAAAGGGCGGGTCAGGTTGCACAGGGTGACCTCAGCAGAGCCCTCAGGTCAGCGAGGTGCTGGCGGCATGCACCCCTTCACTGGGCTGTGGAAGGAGAACTGCTCCTGGCTACAGCCTCTGGGCCCTCTTGGGAGAGCGTGTGCTCTCCAGCCCGCGTTCTCCACACTCAGAGAGCTGGGTCAATCACAGTGGCCCTGCCCGTGGCAGCAGGCTGTACTGGGGACTCTGTCATAGCTGAGAAAGGGCTCTGAGACACACAGAACAGGGAAGATGCTGCCGGCCGGGATGAGCTCACTTCGAGAGTTTTCCCTTCTACCCTCGTCATTTATAAATCCAGAGGCTTCTAACTTTTGGCTCCTACAGTCGAGGCCGCTGTAACACATTCCTGCTTTAGATTTCCAGTTCACAACTGTGAAATCTTCACCAGTTTAGGGGTGAATTGCAAGGCGCTTAAGCGCAATGTATTATTAGCCTAAATGGCCTTGTACTCTCACTTCTGTTTTTAATGAATATGTATTTCCATGTCACAAAACCACACTGCAATTGGCAGTGAAGGCTGAGAGACCGGAGCCACACAGAAATGGACAGTTAGGAGGCCAAGAAGCGACTAGAAAATGAGAAACCAACTGCGGCGTCGCCCCACTGACCCCGGAGGGCGTTAGCAGGATGAGGCCGAGGGAGAGCTGATGGAGTCTGGAAATGTAAGCATTGTAAGAAAAACACAAAAGAGAGTGAGCACTCTGAAACAGAGAAACGCTGTCTTTTCCGTGTGTGTCATCCTTTGCACAAGCACGTGAAGTTATGTTTTCATATTGTATTTTCCAGAGCAAATTCAGTTGTGACTTTAGGCAGGTCACTCTGCAGTGTTAGGCACTGACAGAATGGATATGCCAAGGATGCAGAAGATGTGGCCCTGTCCTCAAGAAGCAGATATTCTAGCTGGAGAGTTTAAGAATAGTTAAGCGTGTGGTAGGGACTCTAGGAGCAGTAGGAATTACAAAAGTGCTAGATCTGTGTGGGATAAAATTAAAAAATAAATGTAGGGGAAAAGTGACGTTAATCAGACCTTTAAGGAATGATGAAGATTTAGATGGGAGGAGGAGATGCCTTCTAGAAGAGGAAACAACATAAAGACTTGGAGGGAAAAGAAGAATCTGGTCTGGGTGGGTGGAGAGTCTGAAAGCCAAGCTTCAGGGCCCGGTGGGAGGTGGGAGGTGGGAGGTGAGAGGGGCTGCAGGTGGCCAAGGCAGAGGAAGAAAGAGTGGGAGAGAAGCGTGAATGGGAGAGTGGAGCCGGATCGTAGAAACAGATCACCAACATTAATAAGCAGTAGTCGAGGTCTCGGACGAGACTCTGACCCTTTCAAGGCCTCAGTCTCCTCAGCAGAGACAAGGGGAGCCGACTGACATGACCCCCGGCGGTGAGTTCACGGGGTGCTGTCGTGGCACTGGGGCTACAAGAGACGTAAGACAGAGCCCTCCCTCCCAGCACCTCAGCCTGCAGAGCCACCGACCATCCAATGAGGATTTGTTTGTGACCTGGAAATAAAGATGACGTGCAGATGACACTTACAGGAAATGTCCGTGTTGCTGTAAGATTTTAATCTGAGGGCCCATGATGTTCAAGAGCTCTTAACTACCGTGAAAGAGATGTTTGCTGGCATCATGAGGATTGAAATTACAATATCAAGAAATAGAAGAATCAGAAAATCATGAATACAATGATATGCCGTCTCATCATCCCCAGTCCTACCGTATACAACACAGATGATTGAACGCCCCACCCCGACATCCATTTCAGCCTGGCTATTGGGAGCATCATCGTTCTGCTCTTCCTAGTCCTTCGAGATCCCCATTCCAGCTCTTCTGTGTAGTCGTGCCCTTTCTTTGTGTTGTAGCGCTGTTTGCCAAAGCCCACAAATGCTGAGGCCGTCTGCCAGCCCCCAGCCTCATAATTATTGCCTTGAAAGTTGTCCTATCTTCTTTTCAGGAACGGAATTCGTCCTCCCTGCCTGCCCAGTCCCCGCGATGGCTGCCATTGGGTCTGTTCCCAGGCACCTGCTCCACTGGGGAAAGTGTCTATTTTGTGGACCCAATGACTTACCACCTCCACCCTAAAGTCAGACCCTACGATTCCCAACAGAAAGACACTGACTTAAAAGACCAATCATTGAACGGGTATTTACGGGCACCATCTCAGGTATATAAGACATTTTTCTAGGTGCTTACAATATGGTTAGAAAAATAATACAACCACATTTCAAACAACAATACGCCGAGACACTACAGGAATTCAGAGGAAGGGGAGGGAGCATTTCAGAAGGATTTCGCAAAAGGAAATTTGAGCTTGAACTTCAAGAACGGCATGGGTTTTGGAGAGTAGGAGAGGAGTAAGAGTTTTTAGCAAGAAAACATCCCATTGACAGCCGTGGAGTAGAAAGGTCGGGATGCGTTCAGAGAACCCAGTCGGTCATCCAGCACACACCTAGCATGTTGACAATGTGGCAGCCACGATTCAGGCAAACAGTGGACAAAACAGGGACCCCACCCTGATGCAGTGACCACATTCTAGGTTCACAGAGGAGAAGGGCCCGGAGTGCAAGTAGGTTACACGCAGAGTGGAACCCCCGCCCAAGGAAGCCCCAGATCTGCTCGCTCAAAAGCCCCGGAATGACCATCACAAACACGGGCGCCTGGCCCTGCGCTTCAGTCATGGCCACGCACTCTGGCCTCGGACATTTCAGCACCCGTGTCTCCTGGTCTTTAAAATCAGGGCGTTAGGACCAGATCTCACTCAGGAATTCTATGATGGGGATTACATCTTGGTTTTCAAATAAAAATTCTGGGATTAGCAGGAAAAAAATCTAGATAGCTGTTCATTTTGGTTTCATTTACAAGTTGCAATTGTGTTTATTTTCCTCATTTTGGTAAAGCTCTCCAAGTGTGTGTTTCTAGACCTTCATTTGTACTCAAATCTGGATTCCTGTTTCATACGGGAAGAACAGCCAGGCCCTGTGTGCCTGGGACTTGAGAAGAACCAAAAGCCACCAACATTATCTTCTGTTCTGGAAGCCTTGGGTGGATAAAACATCGCCCCCGAAAAGGCGTCTGCTGCTTGGGAAGTATTTCCAGTTATGAGAGTGGGTTGTCAGCTATGAGCTAGTTGGCACTGATCTATGTATCAGATAACTGGAGGTTTGTCAGGAAAAGAAAAGATCAGGAAGTGAGGAGAACGGCGTTTGGGTTTTGAAAGGGAGGGGAGCTAAACTTCCTCCTTGGGTGAATTAATGGAGAGAAAACCCAGAACCCAGGACAGCCCGAGGGATGCTGGCTTTCCCCACTCCGTCCTTTTCTGCTTCTCCTCGAGTCTTAAACCAAAAGATCACCCCAAGGTAGCAAAGCTGCACGAGGACTGTTAATAAGTGTCCCAAACCCATCGGAGAGCCAAGGTCTCTCTCGTGTGAGCGGGACAGGCGAGGATGCAGGCAGGCGCTATTGGCTCCGTCCAGGCAGGTGAGGGATTGGAATTCGTGAGGCCCTCTGGCAGGTATCGAGGTGCAGTTGTAAAGAGACAATTCAGGCACCGAAGAATTGAAGTTCAAAGGCAGTGACACAGAGAGAAATCTGAGATACCGAGTTCAAAGTCGACAGCAGCGAGAACAAATTGCTGCTGTGTCTAGGGGCTGCGATGTGGGCTCCTGGTGAGGCTCCGCCCGCATCTCGGGGTCTGGGTGGAGCTGAGCTGTAGGTGCGGGCTCAGCTTTGAAGTTCACAGAGATGACTGCGAGGGGCACGGATGGAGAGCCAGGCGGGGCCAGCGGGAGAAGAGAGCATCAAAGAGGAACCCCGCTTGCTCCACCGTTTGCTCAGGGCTGGGCCTATCTCCAGTTACAGCTGCCATAACCCATTGTGTTCACCACTGTTTGCTTAGGTTTAACGCAGAGTTAAAATTCTGGTTTTGTTTCTCACTTAGAAAAAAAAATAGCTTTGTAAAGGGAGGTTACTAAATAAAGCTTTGAGAACTCTATTCACCCTCTTAGGGTGAATTTGGGCATGCAATTTGATCCCTGGCAGGTTACTGTTAGTGTATAGAATTTCCAGGAGACTAGAAGACATTCAAAAGAAATTCTTTCTGAATATTAACCTGCGCTGGTAACCACAGAAGGCATTTCTAGCTGCCAGGCTCCAAGTGGGGCGTTTTGGGTCAGTCCAACGTCAACAGCGTCCCTTTACGCTTGCAGGAAACAGGTTGAGTGCCTAATAGGAACTAGGCACTATGTGCCTAGTTTCATATACCTGCCTAGTTCCTATACAGGACCTAGAAAGGTATAGAAAATGTCTTCTCCACTTTCAAAGACTTCAACGAAACTACATGAAGAATTCTTCCCATCAAGTGTTTAGGTTTTTTTCTAGCTGACTGAATGCCATCAGATCAATCAAGAAAAGCCAAACCTAGAACTAGAACGTTGAGAATAAATACAGTGGAATAGGGGTCAGCCCTCTGAGACAGCACAGTATCGTCAGGAGGCCTGGAGAGCTCTCTCCACAAAGAGATGGTTGGGATGATGCCGTCAGCAGTGTGAAAGGTGAGAGCTACCTAGAAATGTCTGGTGCCATCATGAACACAGAGGACTTACAACATGTGTATGTGTTCAAGGTGCCTGGGGGGATGCGGTTTATTCATATTCCATCTAATTCAGACCACTCTTAGGTCTAGTCCCTGACTAGACTTCCACATGAGTGTGGGACCAAGTTAAAGCATTCTGGTACAAGTTCTTTGTCCTCAGATCCAAACACTGGTGCTGACATCAGACTGAACTACTTGCAGAAAGACGGACGGCCGTTACCAAAACAATGGGCTGTGTGCAGAGTAAGCTTGCTCCTTACATTATTTATCCTATAATAAACCATGTATTTAGGTGAAAGAACGTCTGACACTCTAGTTTGTGATGTATATGAAGAGTAGACCCTTCTCCCTCTCTCCACTAGTATTTACTGAACATGTTCTAATCTGTCCACCACTGAGCTAGAAAAATGAGAGGGAGACAAAATAACTCACAGAAACCTCTCCTGGCCCCAGCCGCTCTGACCATCGAGTTGAGAAGCAAGACATTCCCACAAAGAAATATGATTATATGCCCAAATGGCTTGAAATTGGAAAAATAAAAAAATTGCCATGAGGTTCCAGAGAAGGGGGAAATTAACACAGGTTGCAATGACAAGGAAAGACCCAGAGGTCAGGTCCTGGAAAACCGGAGAGAGTTTCAATCAGTGGCAGGGGAATAGGATGAGAATTGGTTTTTATCATGATGTCGTCTAACATAGGACAATCGCTGAAGCAGGGACTGAGAAGAGAGATGGGGGCTGGTCTGGGGTGAGGGAGGACCCGCATTGTGGAAGAACACCAGCCTCTGGATGGGAACCACAGGGGCCAGAAGCTGCGTCCCTATGGTTCCCACATTACTGATACCCAACACAATTAGACTGGAGATAGACTTCAGATATGAAAGGACAACATATAAACATTCATCTCGGCCTTGGCTTAAGAGCTTAAAGAACCAAGTGTCAATGGCTACTGGCCGGGTGTTGAGATTATAAGACAGTAACCACCATGGGGGTGGGCAGGAAACCACTGTGACCAGGGGATGGAGCACTTCCGTGAGACCCACGGAGGAGACCCTGGCTCCAGGGAGCAGTGTGCTGACCTGGGGAGATGGGAGAGGCTGGGGGAGAAGGGAACAGGCTGGAGGGAACAAGGATGAGAAACAACAGGGAGGGGCAGAGATTAGGACTCAGAGAACAAATGAAATCATTTTTCAAGTCAGAGCCTTTCTAAACTACTGCTGAGTGACAAATCCCACATTCCCACGTTGTGTCATATGAGGTAATTTCTGGAGGTCACCGTTAAATTATGTGGCTCAGGACTTGATCAGAAATACATAAATTACACCATAGCCCTTCCCAATCTTATATGCAGATGAAGATGATTTATAATACACCATATTTGTATCTCTACCCTTCCTGTCGGTTGTTCAGGCCAAAACCACTGGGCTGCTCCTTGACATTTCCCTTTCTCTCATGCCCAACATCTAATCCATGAGCAAAACACGCAGCGTCGCCTTCAAGGCACACCTGGGTACAATCACTGTGCAGCACCCCAGCTGCCACGCCTGGGCCCAGCTACGGTCATCGTCACCCGGATGTGTGTGTGCGCTTCTGCCCTGGGCACCATGATCTTGTTTCAAAGAGAAGCCAGATTATCAAAAAACAGAAAATAACGTGCTGGTGAGGATGCAGAAAAATTAGAACCCTGGTGCATTGCTGGTGGGAATGTAAAGTGGTGCAGCTGCTGTGGAAAATGGCATGACAGTCCCTCAAAGAATTAAACATAGACTTACCATATGACCCAGCAATTCCACTTCTGGGTATATACACAGAAAATTTGAAAGCACAGATTCAAACAGATACTTGCACACCCGTGTTCATAGCAGCAACATTCACAACAGCCAAAGGGTAGAAACAACCCAAGTGTCCATCGAAGAATGAATGGATAAGCAAAATGCAGTCCATCCATGCAATGGAATATTGTTCAGCCTTAAAAAGGAAGCAAATCTGACACACGCTCCAACATGGATGGACCTTGAGAGCATTATGCTCAGTGAAATAAGCCAGTCACAAAAGGACAAATACGGTACGATTCCACTTATATGAGGGACATAGTGTAGTCAAATTCATAAAGACAGAAAGTAGAATGGTGGTTACCAGGGGCTGGGGAGAGGGTAATGGAGAGTTAGTGTTTAACAGGGACAGAGTTTCGGTTTGGGAAGATGAAAAAGTTCTGGAGATGGTGATGATGGCTGCACAACAATGTGGATGTGTTTAACGCCAGTGTTCACTTTTTTGTTAGTGCCCTGGAGTGGATTCTGACTCCTAGCGACCCTGAGGACCCCAGACCGGAACCCTGCCCGGTCTCTGCGCATCCTCTCACCTTCTGCTGTGTCAGACGATGCTCTGCTGCTATTCACAGGGTTTTCATGGCCAATTTTTTCACAAGTGGGTGGCCAGGTCCTTCTTCTTAGCCTGTCTAGTCTGGAAGCCCCACTGAAACCTGTCCATCATGGGAGACCCTGCTGGTATGTGAAACACTGGTGGCATAGCTTTCAGCATCACAGCTACACACAGCTGCCACAGTGTGACAACCAACAGACGGGTGGCGTGATTCCCTAACCAGAAAACAAATCCGGGCCGCTGCGGTGACAGCACCGAATCTTAACCACCAGACCACTAGGGCTCGCTAGTGTTCACTTAAAGATGGTTAAAAAGATAAATTTTATGTCACGTGCATTTTACCACAATAAAAAAAGAAGCCAGAGTAATGGTTTTCAAACATGAATCAGACTGCGCCCCTCCTCCAGGTAAAACTCTCCAATGGCTCCCATCTTGTCTTACACTTTTGTGCTCCCAGACACCCTCCCATCTGTGCCCCACGGCCTCCCTGCTGGCCTCCTGGAGGTGGCTCCAGGGGGCCTGTCACCTCAGCTCATAGCCCCCCACCCCCATAAGCCCCACCCCACCCCGCTGGCAGCCCCTCTCCTGCCTCCTTTCTCCCACAGCACTTACCAGTGTCTGACACAGTAGGTATTTCACTTATTTGCTCATTTATTATCTGTCTCCTCAAACGAGAATCTAAGTTTTATTAAGACACAGATGTGGTCTCTTCTCTTGTACCCCAAACAGCCAGAACAGCACCCGCAGCAGAGTAGGTGGTCAGTGCCAGCTCTTCCAACCGGGGGAGGGCGCGTGAGTGAACGAATATGTCAAGCTTGGTTACATAAAGGAGAGAAGGAATATTTTCTTTAAAATATTACCTTTCTCTAAAACTCTAAATCTGTGTATACTGATTTTTCCACTTATGTGAAGGTAATGTTGTTAAAAAGAAATCCGTCCATACGGTCTGTGAGTGTATAAAGCACCGAAAAACAATGCCAGGCAGAAAGTGGCTTCATAACAACACGATCCCTATTTACTGTATTTACTGTAAATTTCTGTACCACAATGACTACATCACAAATGCGCGCGTGTGCGTGAGCGTGTATGTTTACGAGGCTTTAACAAACTTAGCAGTAAGAAGTAGTTGTAAGAACGACATCTTCACTTTACATTTTCCCTGTAGGTTATTTTTGTAACAAAATTTCTGACTCTGGCTGCTGCACTAGCTTTCAGTCTTCCCGGAGCTGCACTGAAGAACTACATATTTGAAGCTCTGCGCACGTTTGAAAACTCCTCTTAAGAATGCCGATGATGTTCAAACAAACAGCTAAATGCTTTGGAAGAGAATAGCATTCTTGACTCGGCAGCATTTTCCCCTAAACCTCAGCTGTCAACACAGGCTAAGACCCCGCCTATCAGGTCTCCGGCTGTACCTGACTCCCTCGCCCACCAGCCACTTAAAATACTTTGTTTCCTTTTAATCAGAATAAGCTGCGATTATCTCCCCTCAGACGAGGTGGTGGTTTTCACCACGTTAGCAATCTGCGCGTCTCGCTGCTCTCGGCCTGGAAGGGCTGCTCCGTTTTCACAGGTGACGTGGGACCCCCACGAGACACAACTCCACATAGACAACAAGAGGAAACATTGCGCAGCTTCAGGGAGCGCAGCGTGTTGCAAAAACGCAAAAGAGCAGTGCCTTTTTGCCCAGAAGTGAATTGCTCCTGCGTATTTATATTCGAAGAAGTAAGATGATGCGGTGAAGTGAGAATTTTGCTTTCTCAGGCTTCCTTCTAAGTTGATGGGGAATAAAACCTCAGCTAATTAACTCTGGGGAGCACAGGGAAGTATCCGGGCAAGCAAAATAAATTTGGAAACAGAGAAAATGAGGCAGGTCCCCTTACATAACGGTTCTCGATCGATGGAGATGCATTGAGCTAATAAATGGTTTCTCTACAGTAAACTTCCTTCCAATCCTCTACAAAAAACAATTTTCTCAAATCATTTTCAAAAGGAGCAAAGCTCCTATTACCTGCATAATCTGATTATACGAGAACATAAGAACAGTCACTGTTGCCGGGCGCCTCGGTCCACCCAGCCCCGGGCTCGGTGTCTGGGGAGGCGCTGAGGGAAAAGAGGAGGAGCCGTGGTTTCTTCCCTGAGGTCAGCCCCAAGGACTAAGAGACACCCCTCCCCAAAACAGTGTCCACATTAGCCAGTAACCGTTGCTCTTCACGGACCCCAGGACTGTGCTGGTGCAGTTTCCCACCACCTCCTGGGAGAAGGCTCTCTCTTTATTAAAAGGGTGGTTCCTTCATTTGCGGTCTACCTGAAATTTATTTATTTGGGGAGAGATGTAGAAACTAGACTATGACTTAAGAATACTAGGATTTCCAGAATAAATCATCGTTTGCCCTGTGTGCCTCCCTTCCTCATCCATAGACTTGGGTGAGTCACCCTCCTCTACCTGGTCCTTACAGCCGGGCTCACACACCTGCCCACCCTTGTCTCCATCAGGTCACCTGTGTTACTGGAGACCTATGTGGTGGGAATGAGATTTAGCATCAAAGGAAATCTTTTGATAATTCACTAGCACAATTCGTATCTATTCTGATCAAATGCAAAACTAGGAAAAGAAAGTTCTAACCTAATTAGAAAAACCACTCGCTGTGTAATACATTATCCCGATAAAGTTCTCGCCAAAAAGACTGAGAAGATTAACAGAGTGATTGCTTTCCTATTTTTTATTGTTGCAGCAAATATTCACAAGCATAATATTATATTCCCCAAAGCTGTGTCTTGGCAGCTAACTTGTTAGTACAAGGCTTTGACTATAGTTTTCCATTGAAAAGAGTGTTTTTCAAGATTTTTGTCACATCATTAATAACTTCATTCAGAGATCACACATCTTTACTTCAAATAAAGCATTCAAGCATGTAGCCAGTATCTTGTTGACCTCACTTACAAACAACCTTTGACAGTTCAGCAGAAGTACGAGTAATCACTTATCTCGTGTCTTTACTTACAAAATACTTTATATATGTTGTTTATCTCTCCACGGCTGCACAAATAAGGCATATAAAACGCTGCGTCTGTGTCTTTGAAATTATTTCATAAAAATTCATTTACATAAGTGTATGCATAGAGATACATACTTTTCGTATACTATTTAATTGCAAATCGAAATGATGAGCTCTGACTTTTCATGCAATGGTCCTAAATGAGCGATCCTATACTATTATCTCAAGGCAAGGATTTCACATCTAAAGGTCAAATTGTTGGTTATTTCATTTAAATTTAGAAATACTAAAAGATAGCTGAACAATTATCTGAACAGTTTTGTCAAGTTTTTCCTCCTCTGCGTTGTGTAGGATGTGGCTTATGGTACTAAAATTGTCTACTCTTCACACCTTCCAACCTGGAATGGCTTGAATTCCTGAAGTGGCACGAGGTTAGAGAATGTCAGCCACCGTTGGTGGCAAAATAGAAGAACTGCAAAACTCAGCCACACGTACATATTCTTATATTCTTTCATATCATCTTTGGTGTTAAACCATCACCCACTATTTACCAAGCGTTTCTTACCTAACTAGCATTTGACCAGGTCATTCAATTTTAAACTCAGAAAAGTTGGCCCAGTCTTTGTATCATGTTAATGGCAGGTGAGAGGGAATCCATTGTATTCCTTCAGTTCTATCAGTTGACTTACAAATATCATTTAGAAAATGATAAAAAGTCTTGAACCAACTCACAGTGTTTAGTAAACCTATTAAGAACAACAGCGGCCCAAACAATATGTGGAACAAAAACCAGGCAAATTAGACAGAATTCAAAAAAAAAATCACAAATAAACTGGAATCTGACATAAACGAGCTTAGACCTGTGTGCGACTTCCTCCTGCTTAATCCAGGCTATCTTGCCTGAAAAGCCCATCAGGAGCTTTCAATTCCTTAGCCTGCTTTCAATATTTTAGTCTCAGAGTTTTACAAATCTTATATGAAGTATTTAGTCTCAGAAGAAAGAGAATGCCACTGAACATATACATTTAGGTTTTTCAAATGATGGTTTGGCTTCTATTTGGCTTGCTACTTTGGAGACGTCTGACTGAGGTCATTTTAAAAACCCTGTTAGCTGAAATAAAAATTTGATTCAATCAGATTTTTGTTTCTGAATGTGAGTTATCTTTGAGTCAGTTCACCTGTGTTATCTTCACCCGGGGTGGGGTGGGGAGAGGTGGGGGGGTGATATGCAGAGAGAGAGAGAGAAAATGTGGCAACCTTGAAAATCACACTTTCTTTATCTCAAGAATAGTAAAGTTAGAGTTCTTTCATTGTCCAGAAATTATTTCAATGTTTTAAAAAAATTACTGGAAGTACAGAAAGCTCATCTTTATAAAAATTATTATACCTTTAGTTTGCTTCCTGTGAGAAGGTCAGAGGGCCTAGATCCAATTAATGGTAAAAATCTACTTCAGTGCACGACATAATTTAGTAGTGACTCCGTTTTATTATTCCTCCAGTCTCTGAGACAAAAGCTACTACTGTGTTATGTTATCTGAGCCCATTCATAAAGAGACTCATTATACAGACTAAATCCCCATATATAAAACAACAAAAAAATTCTGCAGGTTCTCCTGTAATGGAATTTTATTATCACAAATGAACTGCAGTTGTCCTATCTGTAAGAGAAGAGATGGAATAGATTCATCCCTAAGTCCCTCCTGTAAATAAGTCGTTAAAATGAAATACTTTGTAGCCAGAGGAGAAAGAGAGATGCACCACGTAAACACTGTCCTTGTCTGAGTGCGGAGGGCAGCTCTTTGTGTGTCTTTGTTGTTTGTAGCTTCGGAGTTGAAGTGGGTTTTCCTGCCTGGAATGGTTGGAATTCTTGAAGTGGCAAGAGGCTGGGGAAAGCTAGGCGTCACTGACGGCAGAACAGAACTGCAGAGCAGCAACAAGCGGCCGCTCAGGTCCACCGCCCCTTCCTGCTCACAAAGGAAACAAAGATGAAGAGTTTCTCCTAGAGACAAGTCATTCTCTGAAGGAGAAGAAGCATTTTTGCTACGGATCATCTAATACAGACTGTGTACTATTTAGGGGGGTGCTCCCCATATCAAACCTATCCCTCGTAATGGGTTTCAGTGTGATGGAGTGACCCCCGAACTATAGACCCAAGGGAACCACCCCTTGGTCAGAAAAGCCCAGCGGTGCTGCTCTGTAAGCCACAGTGAGCCCTGCAGGATCTCAGGGAAACATCCTCAGTCGCACGGCCTGGTTACAGTCTCATCACATTGTACACGTGAGAGATGCTTACACACGTGCACTGAACAGGCCCGCCTGTGATGAAAAGGCTCTCCGGGGCTCTCTGTGCAGTGCTCAGCCAAGGGGACGCCTCTACCACACCACCACCGTGTGACCCAGCACAGAGCCTTTCACAACCCATGACTCAGCAGTGGAGTCAGTGGTAAAAGACGCCTGGGCCTGCCCGTCACCCAAGGCAGCAGGGAGCCCCGCCTCCACGGCCAGTCGGCGCCTGCTCCTGCACAGCGCCCTCCAGCCAGCTCCGCGTGCCGCTGCCATCCTTCCTCGACATCCCGCAGCGCCTCCTGCCTGCACATTCACGTCCCCTCCTGCCATGCACCGCCTTCTACAGCTCTGTCCTGGTCTCGTCGTCTTCAAAGGAAGGTGAGCTTCTGGTGCGAGGATTCCACGCCTCGTTTACCCTGTTCTCTGTGGCTTCTGGTGGAGGTGGCCAGTCAACAAGACTCCACAACACTGGAATCAGAGCCCATGATCTCCGTCATCCCGAGGGTCCCTGGAGCATGTGCTTGAACTGGAAATCAGTCCAGTAATACGTTTCTGTGAGATTCACTCTTAACACCTGAATCCAGCGATTAGCGACAGAGCGAGGCGGGGGGACGGGAGAATGCGGATGAAAGGCTGAAATGTGTGCTTCTCTCTTTCCCTGCAGACTGAAGAAAACACCAACCAGAATACTAGACACATAAGAGGAACAAATTCCTCCTTTGCAGCAGGGAGCCGTTTCTTTCTTCTCTCCTTCACCTCTGCACTTAACTGAGAAAAAGCCAACCCTCTTTGGCGATCACTCATCACCCGTCCCGTAGAGCCGGGACAAGCCATTTGGCTCTCACTGTCAGAAGCTTTACAAACCAATACCCGTGTCCGAAAAGGCCTGAGAAAAAGCATAAAGCAGAAAAGAGGCTGAAACCTGATTTAGGATGCCCGTTCCAGGAGCTGTTCTCACTCTGACAGGTGGGACCCAGTGTGTGCCTCTTTCATTTGGACCTGTCTTCTGTCCCAGTAATTAGCCTGTTGTCCGCTTGCGATGAAGGGAACTGATGTCCATTAAGTTCCTACTACGTGCCAAGAGCTACTCCAAGTGCTTCACACATCCCATCTTTACAGACGCAGAGAGAGGGATTAGGGAATGCCCGCGGTCACGGAGCTCGCAGGCAGCGCGGCTCGGTGGGGTAGGCGTGTGCGGTATGGAAGACCCGGCGCAGGACAAACAGAGACCACACTTAATCAATACTCACTGATTGACCAGTTGAGTCAATAAATGTCAAATCATATGATAAAGGACTTATTCCCTTCCATGCTATGGAAATGCAGGCCTCTACTCCTCTGTCACGGGGGAGAGGGGACAAGATATTACTGCTCTGACGCTTAGGCTTTGTCATGGTTAAGACACCGCCTCCACAGGAACGTAATTAACGTAAAAGTGTATTTACATAATATTCCCATCCTGGAAACCCATCACAATTGTGCCCAAGTTTGCTTTTCTTGACTATTAATTCCAGTGGTTGCCAGCAATTTAAAAAACCATCAGTAGCAATCCTATCCATAACTAACTTGGGATGAGGAGCTGTGGGTGCAAGGCAGCTGGAAACACTGCCTGTGTCCAGTGGCGCCAAGAGTGGAGAAGGGAAAATAAAGAGAATTAGAAGGGCTCCACTCATATACCCCCAACTGATCGTTTTCTTTAGGATTTTAAAACTCAGGGAAGAAAGAAACCCACGGGGACATCATGTGCTCATCCCCATCCCTGCCTTTTATTTCCCAAAGACCATCATGTTCTGTAGATTCTACAGAATGTCTCTTGAATCTGGCCCACCCTCTGCCCCTACTTCCCCTAATGGAACCATTCACCATCTCCAGAGTGACCTCACCTCTCTTTGCTTCTGACTGACCGCTGAGTCCCCACCCCCTGGCACAACGCCTGACCCACAGTAGGTGCTCAGGAAGTTTCCTCTGAACGGATGGCTAAATGGCGGACATGACCTCCTGGTTCTAACTGCTCCTCGTTGTCATTCCACTCTGCACACGGTTACAGAATCAGCTTTCTAAGGCACTCATCTGTTTTAAGAACTGAAGGGTGAGAAATATTCTTCTCTGAGAAAGAAAAGGCACTTCTTAATCTCAAAATATATGTTCAGCAGGAGGAATATTTTTATAAAAATAAAGGATAAGCTGAAAGAATGTACAATAGAATTACAAGCTGTAATTTCAACAATGGAATTTACTCTGTTTGTGTGAAGCATCAGCAGAGTATGTATTATTCTGCGTTAGCTACAACGATAAACAGTGTTTTAAGATCCAAGTACATCAATGATAGTGTTCCTGGCTATTCAGATGTCTTTTCCTGTTCCATTCTTTACACAGTTCCTCTCAGCCTTCAAATAAACACTCCAAAAATATTCTTTCATTAATTGTAAAGTCATGGGGGCCATTCTTAGTTTTAATATTCTTGTGAAAACAAGGAAAACCAAATTTGCCTTGAGCAAAATGTATTTCTCACACTAAGTGACATGTGTTTCTTTATCTATCCAGATGAAAAGAACGCTGTAAGGTTAGAGGTAAAAGTAAATGTAAATCTTAAACATATTTTCTGAACTGGTTTGTCACTGAGAGCTGAAAATCCATTAGCAATTCAATCCTTGGCATCAAACATTATTCTTTGCACCTATCCCTCTAGTGAAATAAGTCACTAACATTTTAGTATAAGTTACTCTTAGTAAATCACTTTTCTACCAGTGGAAGGGAAAAACAGAACAGAAAAATGGTAAGGCAGTGGGGCAAGGCCATCGAGTTTTGCCTAGGACAGCCTATACATAAAGTTGCTTCCCCCTCACCTCCCTTGAAAATCAAGATCTGGGAAGGAAGAGAGTCCTTCTACTACTACAGCTGATAAGAATGGAGACTGGAAAAAACATATCAAATACAGTCTTTGAACCTCTTACCCACAGTTTGAAACACTAAACAAAATCTAGTGAACCGAGAACACCAGCAGCCATCATTCTCAAATTCATTTTTAAAATAATAAATTAATGTTTTAAGAACCTGCAACATGGCGCCATCTGGTGCCTGAACAGAGGAAGGTCGTTCAATCCAATGTGTAGTCCTCATCATTGCCTTTGTTAGCTCAAGTGATGAAAATGTTTAAAACACAGCAGTTGTCTATCGTCGCATTAAATCCTAAAGTGCTACTAAAAACAAATACACTCTGAAAATAAACTTGGAAATCATTCATAGTTTAGCCAACAATGATCTTATTTTGAGAGGGAATACATTAAGTTCTGCTAATATCAACACTGAGTTCTTGCAACAATTAACTTCTATGGACTCTTCTATATGCATATATTTTTAAATTATAAAAGTATTTCCAAGTGGAGACACTAGTCAGATTTCTTTGTCATCAAAATGCATAGCACAAATTGGAGCTTTGTCAATCAAACACCGTCACTCAGGGAACAGGGTACTCTCCTAAAGGCAAATTTAAACTCAGAGATCTAAAATTGACTTGGAAATTCAAAATAATTTGGGAAATAAAAGTGCAAAGATCTCAGAGTCGAGTTTATGTTTACTTCCCAAAATATAAGCATCCTTTCGTCGTTGTACCTACATGGAAATGAGCGTGACCAAGGAGCCTTCCCCTGCAAGGTCCACCTCACAGTCAGCCAGGCTCACTCCACCTGGAAGGCCTCAGTCAGACCCCTCCCACGAGCCGAGCTCCCCCCCAACAACGGCCGTCAGTCACTGCACTTACAGAGCTGTGGCTGAACATAGCACGTTTACTTGCCTTGTTTTATCCTCGTTTCTAATTTCTTCTTGACTTCAGTCTCTCATACGAACGGCTACCAAGTGAACTTCCCTCTGTGTATTATTTTGCTTATGGGGTAATGTCCACCCACTATATTGTTTAGTTTCTCTCAATGGCTCACCCAATGTTCTTTCCAGAATATTCTCTCCCCTCCCCTTTCACAATCTATGCCCCCAGGCTCCCATTCAAGTCCCATTTCCTCCATAAACACCTTCCGCAACCTCTCCAGGTTGTGTTCTTCTCCCGCTTTTCTGAAGGTGTGTAGTAGCCTTCCACAGCATTCATTTGGGAATATCTGGAGAGAGTTTATATTTTCATTTTTATTTTTTGAATTATATATCATTTTACCAAATGGATGATGAGGGTTTTCAATATAGGAGCTATTTTATAGATTTACATGCTAAATGTTTCACACAGTGTCCAATGACATTTATTAACACTCGCTATATAATCAACATGGTCTCGGTGGCTTATTTAAAAACTCTATAAGGTCCACACTATTATTTCCTTCATTTTGAAGATGAGGAAACTGAGGCACAGAAGTAAAGCCACTCAACTAGAACACCACAGAGCTGGACTTCAAACCAGCCTGCCCCTTCTGCTGCTGTGCTAAGCGGCACCTAAAGGATGGGCTCCACTCACACGACAAGCAGCAGGGAAGAGAAGGCTACTTCACATCTCACCTGGGAGTCTGACGGCAGTCGGCACCAGTGGACACTCCAAGTCCTCAGAACCCTTACCTGCCACTCCCACTGTGCATGGTCTTTCCTCCTCGTCCACACGCACAGGTGGGCAGCATGGAGGTGCGGAAGAAGCCATAGCTGAAGTCTGCCAACTCCGAGCTTCAACCACGTCAGCCATGAACCAGATCTCTGACCTCAGACAACTGACTTCACCTCTCTAAACCTCGGCCTTCTCATTCCTAAAATGGAGCCAATCATGTCTACTTTGCAGGGTGACTACGAGGCTTTGAAGAAATACATATATGGTCATTGGAAGAAACATATATGAGGAGCGTATCTGAGGCATCCAACAGATGGCAGTTACCTGTAAGTCTGCATCGCAGGTCTGGTATCTTCATTGGCACTATAAATCCACAATAGATTGAGTCCTAACTCTTTGGCATACGAGGCATGGCCCAGTCACTGCTGCCCTCCCCTTCAAGCTCCGTTGTCTCTTGCCGCACCCTTAGGGGAAAAATAAACTTGATTTCCTCAGGATGCTACATGGCCTTCCCTATTTCTATGGCTCTGTACATCATTCTGTCTTTCTGGAATACCTGTTGCCTATTCCACTGGGCAAACGTACTCAGCGGGGAACACTCGGCCAAAAGCAGCTCCTTCTTGAGACCTTCCCAATTCCCTCCGCAGGACCTGCCCCGGATCCCTGAGCTCCTGCAGGCCATTCTCCATCCTGACCCACCATAACTTGCTGACGAGCTCCTACCTCTGGGCTGCAGGCTGTGAGGGCAGGGCTGGGGTGCACGGCCTGGTTCACAGGGCTCTGTGAGGGCTGACGGAGCGAATGCACGAATGGGATGGGGCGGCAGAGAGACGGGGAAAGCAAGGAGAAGAGATGGAGCCCAGGAGAGGAACGGGAGAAGGAAGGGCGGGAAGGGGGTGGTTCTGAATCCTAGGACTCTGAGCACGCAGGCGGGCACACTGTCTCCTTCCTCCCCCGCCGCAGGCCACACCTGGAACTTGTGTCCTCCAGCTTCCATCACTGCCCTCCTTGGGAAGAGAGTCCCAACCTCCACCTTCCTTCTTCTCCAAAAAAAACCTGTTCTGTGCTGCATTCCTAGTGCTACCCTGTTTCACTAGATGAGGTGGAGAGAGGGGGAAATGAAATTTTGAATCCAAATGCACTTGGGAGCACCAGAACTCTGCACCACGTTCGCACTCTCGGCAAAGGCCCTTTCTGTCTCCAAACGACACCCCACTTTGAACTGTGGGGCAGCGAACGTGCCTAACGTGGGTGCTGCTTTCAGCAAATGCTGTTTCTATCTATTAATCCCCTGCCCTGCAGAACACCTCTACTTAGGGAAAGCATCGGTGAGAGGAAGACTGAGCGGGGGCACTTGGAAAAGTTTCAGAACGTTACATTGAAGGGTTTTACCACCTTAAACTAGCTGCAAGATGATCTCGCTTTAACTTTTTGGATGGCACTGCCTGTGCGTCTCCATCATTTTTAAAGCTCCATCCAGCAGCGGGCCTATGGGGGTCGGGCCTTTCCCCAGGGTCCCAAGAACAGCATGGGGAAGGGGCACGAGGGGTGTCTTGTGCCCTGAAAATCCTGCCCTGTGGCCAGGAGTGCTTGCCCCACCTTCTCTGTGAAATGCATTCCACCCTCCCTTTCAAGAAACTTAACCAAATCCACAGACAGAGTGGATGCTCAATTATCGCTTTCTGATCTTAATTAGGAATCGAGCTGGAAATCGATCTTTTGATCCCATTTGATCGCATTCTGAATTCTTGCCACAGTTATTTTACAATGAGGAAGAGTCAGGGTGACTGCAAGAACTTTCTTTGAGAATGGAAACGAGGACAAAAGAACGAGATGAGAACATCTCACATTTGGTGGTGACCCTTTAGATGATGAAGTCATGGATTTCAGAACGTTAGAGTGGACAAAGATTTTAAGGCCCCCGAGAGCTTGGTGGATGTGGAAAAACTGGAACCCTCACACCCTGCTGGTAGGCGTGTAAAACGGTGCAGCCTCCGTGGAAAAGTCTGGTGGTTCCTCCAAAAGTTAAACACAGAATTACCATATGACCCAGCAATTCCACTCAGTATATACCCAAAAGAAGTGAAAACAGAGATTCAAACAAATGTACATACACATATGCTCATAGCAGCATTATTCACAGTAGCCAAAAGGTGGAAACAACCCAAATGTGCATCAACAGATTACATTACATAGATGTGGTCTGTTCACGCAGTGGAATATTACTCAGCCATAAAAAGGAATGAAGAGTTAAACATCTACTTGATTCCCTCACTCATTCATCAGTTAAATAAAATCTTTAATAATTATTCATTTGACTTAAAAGAAAAAAGGAATGAAGTCCTGACACACGCTACAACATGAATGAATCTTGAAAACATTATGCTAAGTGAAAGAAGCCAGACACAAAAGGTCACAGAGTGTATGATTTCATTTATAGGAAATATCCAGAATAGGTAAATCCATAGAGACAGAAAGCAGATTGGTGGTTTCCAGGGTCTGAGAGGAGGGGGAACAGGGCGTAATTGCTAATGGGGAAGGGGTT
Organism: Ceratotherium simum simum; assembly: GCF_057802395.1. Lineage (NCBI taxonomy): Eukaryota > Metazoa > Chordata > Mammalia > Perissodactyla > Rhinocerotidae > Ceratotherium > Ceratotherium simum. The sequence goes on from NC_141900.1 coordinate 108,588,466, forward strand.
TCCTTTCAGGGTGAAGAAAATGTTTTGGAGCCAGATAGAGATGGTGATTGCACAACAATGTGAATGTTCTAAATGTCACTGAATTATTCACTTTAAAATGATTAATTTTATGTAATGTGAATTTCACCTCAATAAAAAAAGAAAAAAGTTATATTTAGTTTGAAATTTATTAGGGCTAAACACGATTAACACTTTTCCTTACAACTCTTGTTTTGGAATTAAGCAGTTTAATCAAGTTAGGAGTGCTCAACAACATCAGCTCCTTAGAGCTTCCTGCAGCATCGCTCTGAGGGGAGCCAGCCCCTCCTGCTGCAAACACGACAGCACGACAGTCAGTCGGCCCAACAGTATCTGCTCTGAGCAGACGTGTGAACACCAACCGCACAGGCGAGCTGTTGTGCAAATCATACATGTAAACAGACCCACAGCCCTGGGTTATTGTGACAGGAAATCTTGGCTGGTACCTCCCCACTGGTCACGGGACAGGTGGGTCCGAAACAGCCCTTACAGGATAAACACTTTTCTAACGGAGTCTCGAGGTGTGAGACCCAGAGAACCCAAACCCTCTTGTAATAAACTGTAAGGCAATGGCCTTCTCTCGGGTAAGAGAAGTTAACCGGGTGAAGTTAACAGGTGAACTCGCTGCCTTCTCGTCCTCTTCCGGGAATGGTGGTGATCCAGGGCTACTGGTTCGCTGTCTTGTTTAGCACCAGGGTGTTAGTCCTACATCCGTCGCCACTGCCTCTCACTTCCATCCCCAGAGGCCACTGTATGCCAAACTCCAGATGAGAAAGGCTTGCTCTTCACTTTCTTATGGAAAATAATTGGATTTCTTTAAACTAGAGGCGCTGCGGCTTCTAAAAGGAGACTTTGCACAAAGTATTGGCTGCCTGTGTCAACTGTGTGCTCTGGGCTGCTCTGACTCTTCAGATGTTGTCTACATTTCCCCACTGTCCTGTGAATTGAACTCAGCTCCCACATCGGCTCTGTTTTCTCCGTTCTGCTGCCTGCGTTTGCATGGTCTAAAGGCAATCATCGACGTGCTCAGAAAGTTGAAATGGATGCAACACCCCTCAGGACACCGCTCACAGAGCAGGATGGTGGTAGCACAAAGCCTGGCAAACAGGGTGAACTTAAACACCCATTTAACAAACACCCACCCAAACAGAACACAATATTTGCCATCCTGACTGTTACTGTTGCTGTACTCAATAGTTATGAAAAAAGGAAAAACCCGAAGTCTTATAAATTAAATCATCTATTATATCAATATTTAAAGGAACACTATAGTCAATTATTTTATAACTATTTTATAATCCACCCCATAATTTATTGATCTATAATTATTTTTAAGAGAGGCAGGCCTATATTATTAGCATTAACATCAGTTAACATTTCCCTTGAAGCAAAAGATTTAGCAACATCCCCCAAGATTAAGTAATAATGTGCCGCCACTACTGACAACATTTTAAATGAGACTGTCTTGGGCAAGTATAGGCATAATGACTGGTCTACTTAAAAAAAGAAAAAGAAATAGAGAGGGCGAGATGGAGACGGAGGGAGGAAAGAAGAAGAGAAAGACAGAGAGAGGAAGGAAGAGAAAGAAAGGAGAGAGAGAGAGAAACTGGTTCCCCGAAACATGAAGTCACTGAAGTAGGTAGTCAAATATTGAGCACTATCAAGGTCACAATAATGAGTGTGTGAGTGTGTGTGTTTGTGTGTCTAGGGGATGTTATTCTGAAAGTTGCCAGCATAAAGAATTGCTCAAAAGGGAAATCCCAAACCCCAAGTAACAGCCGACATACCCTGTTCCAGGACACACGAGGTTCGAAGAAAGGTGAAGAAGAGTCTAGTTGCATACACCTAATTCACTTCTGGCAAATTATTCTTCTAAATAATCACATAACAAGCTATAGGAGAACCTTTAGGGGAAAAGATACTAAAGGTTAAACAGAATCTGCACAACTACCTAGAGATGCTCTTAGAGGATAAAGGGCCTCCTGGGCTACTTTCCTCTCCCAGATCCTACCATTCAAAATCTCTTACTGTTATTTATTTGGGAGTCCCAAATTTTCCTAACTTAGGGAATGAAATAATGGTAGGAGATTTGTAAAATAAAATTGGGTTCAACGTAGCTAATAGGTTACAAATTTTTTCAATGTACATGTGTAAGTCAAGGATCCCCAGCCATTTACATACATTATCAACGCTAATCTGAATTTTTGATAATGGACGCCACAGTAAAAGCACTCTGAGAAATGAAGCAAGCGGGCAGAGAAAACACTTCTCGAGCTCAACTTAACTAATGGAAAAGATAGGTGTACATATGACCCATTTAAGCCTCACTTCGCCTTACGAGAAAGACTGATTGACAGCCCCAGTGTCAGCCCCCAAGATTAGCTATCGACTTCCCAAAACCCCTCCACAGTGTCATTACACAACTCTATACTGACCACTATAACTTCTAAAGAACCTGCTCGTGTTCCAGACTAAATCCCACCTAGAAGTGAAGACGTTCTGTAAGTTGACCACCCTGCAGCCCTCGCCTCCTTCTGAGCAAAGGTCCCAGTGCGATTATTTCGTGATTTGGCACAGACGTCCCAGTGAACTGCACAGTGAACAGACAGGACGCACGACATGTGACCAGAAGCATTTGTGTTTTTATCTCCCGCTGCCCCTCTAAACCTGCTCAGTGCAGACTCCCTCTCTCTGCCCCTGGATAAAAGCCAGGCGGGCCCGTCAATATTCTAACACTCATGGGACTCCGCTCCCAAACTCATGTGCTCCCGCTTCAGCCTCCAGGAACCTGAAGAACATCACCTAAGCTAAAACTGGGTCTCTGGAAAGAGTAATAGGTAAACTTCCAGAGAAACCGGTAAAGACAGAAAAAGACGCAACTAAGTAATATTAGTCAGGAATAAAAGGACATCCTGTCAGATATAATTATTAAAACAACCTGATGCCAAAAATGTGAAAACTTGAACAAAGTCTTTATAACTTAGAGAAACTCAAAAATAAATAGAATTCCTGAAGAATCTTTTTAGTATTAAACAAAATCAGTAGTTAAATATTTTCCCAGAAAGAAAACACAAAACAAGGTGATTTTTACAAGTGAGTTCTAACAAATTTTCAGGAAGCAGATCATTCCATTCATATGCAGTTTTCGTCTTCCAGGGAATGAAAGAGAAGGACTACTCCCATCTTATTCCATGAGGCCAATAAAAATTTGATGCCAAATTTAGATAAGACCAACCTCATTCATGAATATATATGCCCAAATCCTAAATAAAATATTAGTAAGCCAGATCCAACAGTGAAAAAGAAAATATAGCATGTCGTGGCCAAGTTTGATTTATTCCAGAAATGCCAGGGTGTTTTAATATTGCAAAATCCATAAACTTCATGTGCAATTTCATCAGATTAAAGAAAAATATCATGTGGTTATCTCAACAGTTAGAGAAAACACATTTGATATAATCAAACGTCATTCAGGCTAGGAATAGAAGGAAACATCTTTAATCTGGTAAAGATTGTGCATAAAATACCAACCATGAATATTATTCTTCATGAGAAAGCACTGGAAGCAGGATTCCCTTACAATCAGGTAAAGACCAGGATAACAACTATTGCTGCTTTAATCTGACCCTGTATTGGAGGTGAGAGCCAGCATGGTAGGGAAATTAAAATACATTAAAGTCACAAGAATCGGAAAGGAAGAAACAAACCATTATTAACTGCAGAAGATATATAGAGAAAATCCAATAATCATATGAAAAGATATTCAATCTCACCAGTAATTAGCTGAACATAAACTAAGAACACAATGACATACCATTCTACGCCTAGTATATTAATAAAAATTAAGAATTCTGACATACCAAAGCTTGGAAAGCGTACAGACCCATGGGCTACAGGGTGACAATTGACACAACCTCATTGGAAAGCAACTTGCTATTATTTTGTGAAGCTGAGCGTTTGAATATCCTATGACCCAACAATTCCTCCCTAGGTATATACCCCAAAGAAACCTTGTGCATGTGTCTGAAGAAAAATATACAAAAATGTTAACAGCAGAACAGTTCACAACAGCAAAAGACTAGAAATAACTCAAATGTCTCAATTGGTGAATGGATAAATTGTGACATATGCGCCCCAAGGAATGTTACACAGCTATGAAAATAAATAGACAGCAGCTATATGCAATGACAACTAAATCTCTTTATTACTCAAAGATCCATAAAAGCAGAAGTGGCCAAAGCAGCTAGGAGACAATTGGCATGGCTCAGGCGGGAGACGCTAAGAGCTTAGACTAAAATCCTGGCCAGAGGTACACAGATTCAAGGGATCTTTGAGGGTGAAATGAAGAGGCCTTGGGGATGTGTTAGCTATGGGAAATGCCAAGGATGAGTCCTGGGTTTCAGACACATGCAGTTGCTTGGGTGATGTCATTCTCTGAGATGTGAACACAGGAGGGTGTGGAAGAAGTGAGCACAATGTGAACTGAGATAGGGTGGTGAGATAAGCACTCTATGAAGAAGAGGAGAAACTCAGAGGGAACAGGCGGAAGACCACATGGATAATGGGATGAAGACTCTCGCCTGGAAAGAAGACAGTAAGTGCAAAGGCCCTGTGTTCAAACACATCAGGGAGACTGAGGGGGCTCCCAAGAGGCAGGAAGGTATGAGATGAGGGAGGCAGCTGGGATGCGGCAGAGCCTGGAAACAGGGAGCACTCAGTGAATGTCAGAAAGCGGCCTCCTTTGGCTTCTTGAAGTGCCCGCAGTGTGCAAGGGACCCTAGTCTACGAAGCATGGATGGATCATCCTTCAGCAAAGTCAAGAGTTACTTTTAGGACACGAATAATTACTTCTGAATGTATGTCTACATTACTGATTTTTTTCCCTTCAGGTGATTTAAGTCACTACTTGTAAAATCACCATTCTATTTCATTCAAGTTTCTTCTTTCAAGCCTAAAATTTCCAGTTTATCAAACTTCTTCTCCAAACTAAGGTTTTTTTTGTTTTGTTTCGTTTTTTTTATTTCTTTTTTTTTTAATTTTTTGTTTATTGCAGTAACATTGGTTTATAACATTGTATAAATTTCAGGTGTACATCATTGTACTTATATCTGCATAGATTACATCATGTTCACCACCCAAATACTAATTACAACCCATCACCACACACATGTACCGAATTATCCCTTTCACCCTCCTCCCTCCCCCCTTCCCCTCTGGTAACCACCAATCCAGTCTCTGTCTCTATGTGTTTGTTTATTGTTGTTATTATCTACTATTTAATGAAGGAAATCATACGGTATTTGACCTTCTCCCTCTGACTTATTTCACTTTGCATTATACCCTCAATGTCCATCCATGTTGTCACAAATGGCTGGATTTCATCATTTCTTATGGCTGAGTAGTATTCCATTGTGTATATATACCACAGCTTCTTTATCCATTCATCCCTTGATGGGCACTTAGGTTGCTTCCAAGTCTTGGCTATTGTGAATAACGCTGCAATGAACACATGGGTGCATGTACCTTTACAAATTGGTGTTTTCAAGTTCTTTGGATAAACACCCAACAGTGGAATAGCTGGATCATATGGTAGTTCTATCCTTGATTTTTTGAGGAATCTCCACACTGTTTTCCATAGTGGCTGCACCAGTTTGCACTCCCACCAGCAGTGTGTGAGAATTCCCTTCTCTCCACATCCTCTCCAACACATGTTGTTTCCTGTCTTGTTAATTATAGCCATTCTGACGGGCCAAACTAAGGTTTAAAACTAGAGCAAAAAACGCAATAACAATGAGCTAGAGACAGCACAGTGGTGCAGTCATATACCAAAACCGAAAATTGGATTTTGATCTGTAAGAAATATAAAATTCATTATTGTGCTACTCATTTTTGCCATTTTTCTCTGGGTCAAGCCTGTTTCAAAAAGAACCTTTATTATATAGAATCACAGAATACCTGTCCCACAGTGAGAAAGAGATGGGTCAGGTAATTGAAGTCCACGGGTAATCCAGAAACCTCATTTCAGTTCAATTTCAAAATTTACTGCCATCAATACTTTATTATGTCCACTCTCAGGTCACAAAATTGGTTGATTTATGAAGTTGGACAAGTTTCTTGGCCTCTCTAGACCTCAACGTCCTCAGTTATCAAGTGGAGAGACTACAGAAATGGTCTGGGTGCCCCCTCCCCCCTGCTGCAATGCCCCAGCAACTGCAGGACCCTCGCCTTTCCTCCATCCCACAGGGCCGAGTGTGGATGGAGGCACCTCAAAAATCGGTTGCCAATGGACTGACACCTAAAACGCCGATCCATTTTATGGAATCTTAGATCCAGACTAAAGTTTTCAGGCTATTGTAGATCGCGCCTAAGAGTAAGACAGTACTAGCCTATAAAGCAGGATATTGTGACTTTATTCCATGTAAACACATAGGTAAAAGAAAGAGAGAAGCCAAATTCACGGGCTTTAAACGCCTGTCAGGAAATACTTAACTAGGCGATAACTCTGTGGTTGAGAAAAACAAGAGATGGATGGTAACAGAGAAATCCCAGATAGAGGAGATGCATCCAAGTTCTCAAAGCGCAGCAGAAATATTTAGAACATCACCCATTTTGACCCCTTAATTTACCAAAGACTGTCACCCCAGTTTAGTGGGTAATATTTTTTGTGGTTATACATTTTGAGTTTAATAATAACAAAATGTTAGAGATTCTTTCCCCAAAATTCACATTACAACCAACTTTGCTGGAACACATTGAACCAATAAAATAGGCAATATGTGTAGACCAGTTGTTCTCAACCCTGGCTGCAGAATGGAGTCACCTGAGGGGATTTTAAAGTGCTGGTGCCAAAGCCTCCCCCTCACCCAGCAAGTCTGATTTAATAGGACTGGGGTGCAACCTTGTCTTTGGAATCTAAAGGAAAACCCCAGATGGTTCTAATGTGCAGCCAAGATTGAGAACGACTGATAGTCAGAAGTCAGGAAGCAAAATGGAGGAAAATATGGATGACAAGAGACCTAACGAAGAACGGGACGCCGGCTCATCTAACTCAAAATCACTCTTTTCCTAGTTTACAGAATCGTAACCAGAGAGAGGAGAGGTTTCAGTCCTCCGGCACGCTGAGTTCCAGTCAGTTAAGCACATAATTATTTTTCCATTTCTTTTCTTCAAGCAAATCTTCCCACTGCGCAAATGACTCAAATGTTCCTGTACTATCAATCCACTCAAAATCTACAGGGCTCCCCGAGTGATAGGTCTTTTACGTTTCCTTTTCCTTCACTGAGGTACCTGAGGAACACGCCTGAAGCTGGTTCTCTGCATTACTAAACCCGGCTGCAACAGCCTCCATCTCCTCAGGAGGGACCGGTTCACCGGCTCCTCCGCCGGCAAACGTAGGCAGGTGTTTCAGCTACGTGTCGGATTAAAATCTCAACTTTAATATTCAGTTATGTAACCCTGACTGTTTCTCAGGTGAATCAAGCAAAGATGCTGCTCCTGATGCACAGACCTGCCGTCAGGGGCACGGCAGCCCTCCACTGTGGCTGCGCCTCAGTCTGTGCCCACTGGGACAGGACCGAAGACAACGACATTGGTGATACAACACAGGGACGAAAATACAGTGGTTCTGTAGTCGTCTGATTCATTTGAACTGATAGTTTAAACTCAGGGTCTCTACTGTGCTTGAAGGAACAAAAAGATTCATAAAACAAAAATGTCTCTCTATCCAGGGTACTCAGTCTCCAGGGTACTCAGTATCCAGGGTACTCAGTATCCAGGGTACTCAGTAAGAACGCCTGAAAATGGAGCACACGCAGCTGGCAAGCCTACCGGTCCTTCAGAGCCAGCTGTGTGTGGACCCATGTTCCACCGAGGAGGACAGTGCTGCTCCGCCCACCTCCAACCACCGTACCCAAGAGTTGAGCATCTTTGTGCCTGGACCTTCCAACATGTTAAGGTGAGAGAGCGAATGAGTTCTTTTATGAATATATATTGTTTTTGTAGTGAGAAAAAAATAATAAAATTTTTCTAGAAAAGAAAAACCCAATGATCTAGAGTATAGGGATGCTCATAAAACACCGATGGAAGTATAAATTGGTAGAACATTCAGATGGAAAATTTGATAAAAGAAATATGAAATTTTTCAAAAAAGCATTTAAGTTGGTCACATGCTTTAACACTGCAATTTCACTTCTAGGAATTTGTTTTCAGGAGATAATTTAGGATGTATGCAAAGATTTAGCCACGAGGCTGTTCATCTCAGTATTAATTTTGATAGAAAAAACAAAAACAATTTTGATGTCCAACAATAGGTTATTGTTTGGCTAAATTATAGTCTAGTCATGAGGTGAAATAAATACTATTTGAGCATTCAAAATTATGTCTGAGTGGTCAAATAATGAATGCTCTTAATTTCCTTCTTAAAACTGCTGAATCTTCTGAAAATTTTCCATAGACATCTTTATAATCAAAAGAAACAAACTCTGCAAACAATGTTGTAGAAAAATACATATTAACATAGAAGGATGCTATGAGTGTATTATTAAGCAAAATTTACAAAATAGTGTTTGTAGTTTATAAGTATGTGCAATGTGTGGCTATATATGAACATGCATATGCACACATATATACACATATACGTTATAGTTACAGCAGTAGTTGGGTGAGAGACAGGAGCCTGGAAGGTGATTTAGGCTTTCATTACACCTAAATGTTAGATTATCTATCTCTTGCTAGGAGAGTTGTGGGTGAATTTTATTTTCTCTTAATTGTTTATCTGTATTTTCTACCAAGAACATGTGCTACTCAAGTACTATTTTTTTTTTCAAATAATGAGTTTGTTTCAAATAAATAATAAGAGTTTTTAAAAATAAGTATTCATAGAATATTTCAGGGCCCCATTCTTAGGTCTTTGCTCCGAACATCAAGAGAATCCCTCTCTACTTGAAGAGAAAACACTGACAGATAACGTTACCAGGGAAGCGCACAGTGACTATGAACACGGGTACGACACCATAGGACTCAGAGATCAGAGAAGGCTCCTTGGAAGGAGAGGGGACAGTGGTGGCTCCTGCAGGAGGGCTGGGCCCAGGTGGGGAGAGGGCGGGCATTCCGCCTGAGAGAACAGCCCTGCCAGGCAGGACTGCAGAGAGAGAGGACCCCACCTGCCCTTCCCTGAAGACACCCCTTACTGCCCCTCACCGCACGGAGGACCAAGTGCAGACTCGACACAAACAGCTTCCCAACTCCTGCTCACCACCCAGGTCTCAGCTTCCTCAAGAGGCCTCCCTCCAAATCCCGAGATTAGAAAGACACTTACACAGCATTCTTTACTCCTGCATAATAACAGTAGTGACACTTTACCTTAATTAGCTGACTGCAGGTTCGGGAGGGCAAGGGCTGCATAAATTTTGTTTGCAGCTACGTCCCTACCACCTAGTGTGGTGTGTAGCACACAGTAGGGACTCAATGATATTGTCTGAATAAAAATGAACGACATGCCCGTCAATCCTTTCCTAGTCAAACCAGTGAAACCGCAGCAAGAGTAAAGCTGCACACAGTAACAGGTTCACCAAGGCCAACAGCTATGGATTTAATTCAGCAACTCTGTTAGCAGGCACTGAGTACTTATATGGAAAGCCCAGTTTTATCTGGTTAATTAGATTTATGCATGACCCATGAGTATACACAGCTGGCCTTACCTATAGTAGGCTGTCTACACAGAAAGGCAGAAATCCTTCTCCTACTCGGAAGTAACCTCCCCACCACTTACCATCAGGGCTTGGAATTCCCAATATAAGTCATTCCTTTGAATTTAACACATTAAAGACCTATGCTAAAATTCAAGCGTATTTTCATAGAGTGTAATAGCATATTACACCATTATCAACATTCAACACTTAGCACTAATGGGTTCTCTTTCACATATAGGCTATATCCAAATGGGATTTCAGAAAGTTTACAACAGTATAGACATAATAAGACCAAAATCAACCCACACTGACAAAAAGATGAAAGTAAAAAAGTAAAGATTGGCAGTAGGTGTAAGGGAGATCACTGTATATCTACCTACATCAATGGATGGATGGATGGATGGATGGATGAATGGATGGATGGATGGATGGATGGATGGATGGATGGATGGATGGATGGATGGATGGGTGGGTGGATGGGTGGGTGGGTGGATGGATAGATGGTTGGATGGGTGGATAGACAAACAGATAGATTAGACTTCCTGGCAGTCAAGCCAGAGTTGAGTTACATCATCCTTATTTGAAGTAAATACACCAGCTCATGTGAAGATAGAGTTTTTCTTGGTCCTGAGCTACAAGAGGGACATTGAGCAATGTGATCCTGAACAATGCCATCAATGGAAGTTTCATTGAAAACGCAAATTTAAGCTACATGTAGCTATTTCTTTATTGGCCTCATGGGCATAATGTTGAAGCATAGTTAGGCCCATTGACTTCTCAAAGGGCCCAACTGATACGATTCAGGTCAAGACAGCCTTATCTATCTTTAAAAATGGAGATGATGGGGAATGGTATAAATGATTAGCACTTCCCTCAAGCATACTTTACATCATCATTTCAGTCAAGCCTTCCATAAGAGTTATAGGGAAGACTATTGAAATTGAGAGATGTTTAACCATGTAGATGGCAAAGACTGTTTTATTGAAAAGGCCAAGGTACCTAACTTGTCTACCGGCCATTGAGAAGGAGGTAGGAAACAGGAGAAACCGAAGGCAGAGTCAGTGTTTGTGACGGCATAAGTGGTTTCCCGAGGCCGTAAAGTCTGTGCCAAACAAGCCATGATTTAGTTTATTTGTCATGGTGTCACTAAAGTCCACCTATTCCAAAGTAGAATTTTAATGTCCTTCTAGTATTATATGTACCAATAGAGTACATATAAAATGAACCGCTGAATGAGTACATTTACTTATTTTAATAGAAGTATTTGATGTATCCATCTAAGTGCCAAGGGAAAATCACCAAAAATGATTATTTGTGTTTGGGAAAAATTACAATTTAGATGAGATTCTTGGCCATGATTTGCTAAATCAAGGGCTTCTTGATACCACTCCAGAAACATGAATGCAGCGTCCTGATCATCAGCCTACAGGAAAAGCACCCAATATGTACGTCTTTAAAAAACGTACAAATGTTAAAGTACGAGTTAAATATACAAGAGGCTAGGTCTCAGCATTGGTTTTACGTCCTTTAGTATGGGAATTTGATAAATTAGAAAATCATTTTTGCCCTCCCGATTCTCATGATGGCATTGGGATAAAACATCTAAAAAACTATTTAAAAGCTTAAATCAATATTAAGATCATTCAAATTGCCCAATTAACAATTTCTGTATATCAAGTCAAAGGTTGATGGTGGATACATAAATTCTACGAAATGTCTTGAAAGAGTCCTGACAGTTTTTTTCTATTAGTTGAAGCAATCGGTGTTTTACAATTAGAACTACGAATCAGAAAGGAACAGTAATGGGAGAGAGAAATGACCCGAGACAGGTTTTAAAGGACAGACAAGCCTAGGTGGCCTCCACAATTTGGGACCCTGGGCATGATGGTGCCAAATGCAAGGTACATATGTCAGGTTTTCCGGGTCAGTCTCAGCTCCTGAGTGTGAGTTGTTGGGGAGATGCTCCCCCTCCACGCCTCACTGCTCTCCAAAGGAAGCAGCAGTCTCCCAGATTCCCTTCTCCTACAGAGGCTGAATGTAGGTGCTGAAGAACGAGTCTCAGACAGGTGCACAATTTCTTCACATGTCCAGCCTGGGTGACCAACATCTTGCTTTAGGTCAGGGGTTGGCTACCATCGATTTTTCTTAGTCCTGTTTTAACATCCTTACCAAATTTCAGCAGCTAGCTGGGAAAATCTGACTCTGGCCAAGATTAATAAGAAGAGTATCTCCTTTTCAGCCTATAATCTATTTTCATATGCAGAATTCTTTCAAAAAAATATGCCATTTTATTCAGTACACTAAACAGTTGTAAATTTACATTGAAGTGAAGCAGTGTGCCTTCCTCAATAATGGTTATGGACTATATATTAAAAGAGCAACTTTCAATGTGTAACTTTTCTGTCAGTCACACAAACACACACATAAAAGAGTTTACTCCTCATATACCAATCACACAGCTGCCTCCAAGAAAATAGAGACTTTCTCTAAATCTTCAGAAATTAGAAAACCTTAAATGTTGCTCTAGTATAGAATTTGGGCCTAAGATAGCATAAAACATTTTCTCCCCAAAAGCAAACTTTCCATTTTTTCATAATTGTACTTCAATCACATGTTTGGATAATCATCAATGACGGTCCTAAAAACACTTATCAAACCTGCAAGACTAATTCGTCCTGGTGGGAATTCCATCCAGAAAGCCATTATCTATCCATCTTTCTCCTCACTTTCTTCCTGGGTAAACCCACTCAATCCTTTGGCTTCCAATACTCTTCCCTCAATATTCCCCATCCATAGTTGGCGCCATCACCCACCCAGTGGTTCAGATTCATAAAACCAAGATCATCCTTGACTCCTTCTTTCCCTCCGCACCACAAGACACGCTGGCCTTGCCCCATCCTTCAGCCAGGAAAATGCCACTTCCACCTAACTCGCTCTGTCTCCGACCTTCGCATGGCTCGCTCCTTCCTAGCACTCAGATCTAAATTCAGATATTGTCTCTTCCGTGTGGTCTCCTCTGACTCTCCAAGCTAAATCAGCCCTAACTCTGTCTCTCCAGCACATCTTTTGTTTTCCCCATAGCACTGCTCACTGTCCTCAGTTGTCCATTTGTTGTTCATTGTTGGCTTATTGTCTGTCTCCCCCACTAGAACACGAGTTCTGTGAAAGCTGGGGTGGTCTGTCTTGTTCATCTCAGAATCCCTACTGCCTAGAGCAATGCCTGGCATGTGGCGGGTACTCAGTAAGTGTTGAATGGAGGTGTGTGTGAGGGTTTTTGAGACTAATGAGATATGGCTTGGTTCAGCTATTACGTACGCAATGGCCTGAATAACATGCTTCCCACCTGAGGGAGAATTTTATAAAAGGATTCCAGCAGTGTGGGAGGCAAAAGAGAAGTGATGGGCATACCAGCTCTCAAGTGCCTCAGCTGGAAGGGAGGCACTGCTTTTGCTCACATTCCCGTTTGCTAGAGCTTAGTCACAGGGCTCCAACCTGATGATGAGGAAACTCAGGCATATTGTCTCCCTGGGAGCCCACCATAGGGAATGGTGGTGAACACACAGCACTTCCTCAGCCCTAAGGAGAATAAGGAGAGAATATTTCCCTTTTGAGGAAGCACAAGAGACTGAGGCAATAGATATTCTCATGATCAAGAACTTGGAAGCATGAGAATATTGGGTTACAAATTTTATATATACTATCAAAATGCTGTTAAATGGTAGTTTTATGTTAAATGAAATTTTGGGGGTCATTTTTAATGTTATTATGAGGACTACACTAAAGGACTATGATGGCAACAGGCTATTTCCTTCTCACATTTTTGAGCTTGTTCTGTTCATGCAGAGTTTCCACTCAAAGGGTTTTCTCCCTGACCCTCCTCTAGGGATTCACATGTGCATTTCAGTCATCACCACGCCCTCTCCACAGCAGTCTAGACTCTAAGAAGAGTCCTCCTCCAGCTCGATCTCCAGCAGAATCCATCCTCTCCCCCAACGCTACGCCGGGTACATGTGCACCCAGCCTGAAGGCTGGTCCAAGAGAAGAATGGGATTGTGAGCCTTTGTGTTACTGCACTTCCTACATGAAAGTGGCCTCTTCCAGGGGGCTGCCCAACCAAGGTCTACACAGCAAGTGCTTTCAGTGTCAAGCTATAGTCCGCCCTGGAGGTCGTCACAGACAGTCCACGAACAAGATATATCCCTGCATCTGTCTGTCTGAAGACATTCTGTAGGCCCTGGAGCGTGCTAGCCTATACACACAGGGCAGGCCAGAAATGCAAGGGAGTTAAGGCCCCGAGGACAACATCAACTGATGGGGGAGGGGAGCTGTGAATAAATACCCCTCCTCAAGGGGACCACCCTGAGGTGTCCTCCACACAGGGTCCCCAGCGGGATTAAGCCCCAGCTGCCAGCTGCAGACACCTACTAGTAAACACGTCCGTACCGGTAGAGCCAACGTCTTCACGGGTTTGCCCTCTGTGCCCCATGGCTGCACAGAGCCCCTTGCTTAGATGGGTCCCCACGCTTGGCTTAATGCTCTGCTGCGATTGTCTTGAATTTTTTAACCACATTTAACAAGGGGTTCTGCGTTTTCATTCTGCACTGAGCCCTGCAAAGGATGGAGCTTGTCTGGCTGATCAGTCTCCTCGCTCGTGAGGTTTATTAGGGTCTCCTCAAATAAGCCACTTGCATCCAAACTCTTGTCTCAGGGGCTGCACTTCAGGAGACACAAACTAAGACAGCAGAAAGCTCTCCCTGCCTTTCCCTGTTCTCCTCCTCCTATCTGCCTCCTCCATATTTCCTTCAGTCTTGGAAATATCACAACACATCATAATAGTGTTAAATTCTATAATTCAATTTTGGTCCTCCCATCATTCAAAGTCTCGCTTCAGTGAATAGAGATTTGCACAGACATATGTGCTGTAGGAATACAATAGAACGGTTTTCTTGACATTCTCTGATTGCTCCGAAAACCCTTCCACCTCAGGGCCTTTGCACTTACTGCCCTTCTGGAATGTTCTTCTCCACATTATAACTGTATAACACAGAGAAACACAGGCACATGCCTACACTACTTCTACACAAACTAGGACTGGGATCCTCACGTAAAGATTCTTTGCTTTACCAATGATTTACCCCAGGTTTCCTCTGAACTCAGACTCCTCAAAAACACGGGCAGTGCTTTCATTCATTTCAATCATCATATGCATTCATTTTCGGAGCACATCTCTGTATAAAGTAAAATGTACGCTTAATAAAAATGACAGTGAACCCAAAATTAACTTCCAAAACACTTATTGTGTGTCTTTGCGCTACATTAGGAGGCTATAATTGCCCATTCGATTCCACTTAACTGTAGAATTCAGAGGACAGAACCTTTATCTTGCGGACATTCTATAGTAAGAAAAAGTTCTATCAAAGATCCAGTATTGGGCCATTTCCTGGCACAATGTTCAATTATTAATTCGAGCCTGATGAGACTACATAAAATCTTAACAGAAAGGCAATTGAAAAGGAAAGGTTGAGAAAGCTGAATTTTTTCTTTTCCTTGGAAAATGTTCCATATCAACTGCATATCCATTACATTACAGTTAATATTAATAGTAATATTTTAATCATTGAGTCCATTAAATTTAACATGTATTCATCGAGCCCTTGTTATGAGTTCACATTGGGCTAAACATTGTGAAAGTACAAGATACATTTAAGATATAGTCTCAGCCCTCACATAGTTATAAATCTGGTTGGGAAAGCAATTTATTTATACTTTAAAATTCTGGTTAAGTTAAAAATATATTCATACAGACAATACATGCTGTAGGAGAACAATACATGTTCCTTGAACACATCAAGCACACTCGTACTTCAAGGTCTTTGCACTTGCTGTTCCATCTAGAATGTTCTTTCCCTCAGATACTACCAAGGTTTGCTCACTCACTGCATTCAGGTCTCTGCTCAAATGCCCTCTTATCAATGAGGACTTCTCTGACCACATGAAAGTATCGCCGTTCCACCCACTGCTCCCCATCTCCTTACCCTACCTTCATTTCTTCATTGCACTTGTCAATCCTAACCTATATTGATTCTTTTTATGTTACTCTTTCCTGTTGTCCCCTCCCCAGTAAAACGCAAGCTCTGTGAGGGCAGGAACTTGGTCTGTGTCACTCACTACTCCATCACTAATGTCTAGAAGTGTGCTGGGATCACAACAGGCATTTGGCAAATATTTCTTCAATTAATGTTGCAGGAATGAGTCATACCATATAGCTTCCTTCACAGTATGATGTCATGTGGATTAAGATATTTTCCAGGAAAGATTACAACTACCACACAAAATTGTAAGCTTCCTAAGAGATAAGCCCCTTCTCCCAACATCAACATTGTAAATCATGCCATCAAACTTTACTACAACTTGCTGATTGCATATATACCCGAAATAAATGCTGAATTTGTATATATACAAACACACATAGATGTATGCATTTATGACTCATAGATAAAGACAACCCTCATTAAACATATTCGAAACTCTGAATGTTAATACTGAGGCTAGTGTTAATTTTAAATGTTCACACAATTTGAAACAAACAAATTCCATATATATCTGAGCCATATTTTCTAAAGATAAACTCCTTTTCAGCATGGATTATAAAAAAGAGAGACAAAAGCAGTTGTCCAGCTATCTAATTTTCCTCATGTTAATCAGTTTCTATACAATTATAAACGGTCCCCCCTTATATCAGGATTTTTTCATTTGTTGTATGTTTGTTTGCTTACTCGATTGATTGTTCCAGCCCAGGCAGACTATTGTATTCTCAGATTGAAGGTGCAATATCTTGCAAGTGTAGTCTTCACCAAACAACATAACATAAGCACATGCATGCTTCCAGAAGATCCTCTAGTAGCAGAGTCAGGCGTTAACCGGCGGAGGACCGGGCGTCAGACCTGTGGAAGGGTCAGGGAATTATGACGGAGCAGGAAGAACAGGGCCTTTGAAACCAGACAGCGGCTGAGGCGCGGCCTCTTTCCCTTACTTACCTTCCCGCCGACATCTCCAAGTCTGGTCATCCCTTCTCAGAACTTCCTTGGATTCGTCGTCTGCACCATATCACTCCACAATTCGTTACTACGTCGTGTGTTGTGTGATGCTTGACGCACACGAGTTCTCTCCACACCTAGAGTTCAACCATCCTGTAGCAGAGTCCATACACGTACGACCACAGAACAGCACAGGTGCGACTTCTCCCCCATAGAGTCAGAATCAACAGCAACTTAGGAGTCAGCCCCGAGATCAGTAAAGGCCCCCCTGGCAGAGTGGGGGGAGAATCATCAGTGAAATACCAGGGGAGAACCTTTGTCACTCTGATTAAATATTAAAATAACTCTGCTACAACAGAAGACTTTCATGCCAAAACAAACAAAGAAAAATGTTCTAGAAAGCATTCTCTTCACAGGGGTGGAGGAGAGACAGTACACTGTCCATTTAAAAGCACCCCGGCAAAGCCAATCTAAGGAGTAGACCAAATACCTGCCGGTGATGAAGAAAGTGCTTCTTTATTTCTGTCTCTGTCTGTGTTTCCCTGCAGTCCCACCTTCTATCACAGCAAGCCATGCGGTCAGCAAACATCATACCTGCCTACTGGAAAACAGGCAAATGTTAGTGTCCAATTTCATTGTCAACCTGGAATGGAAACCCTGAGATAAAGGAGAGCTGTCCGATTGTAAGGACCACGTTTCTCTCCGTCCCTTTGATGTAAACCAAACTCTGGACACTGCCAGAATGTGACTAATGCCTCCTTATTCCGAGCTTAGCTTATTCCATTTTTTTTCATATAATTCTGCAAAGCTTTAAAATGAGAAAGGAAAATTCAGCCATGAAAAGCTTTACATGATATAAAACTCCCCGCCCCCAGTCCTCACGCCAGCCCCTCAATACAAAGCAAGTTTTATTAACACAAGGCGAGTGCTCAATTTGAAGAGGACTGTGGGCATTAAAGCAGATTGTTTTATGTCTCTGACATGAATACTCCGGGTGGATGAACTATCAAGGCCTGGGTTTAAGTGTGATTAATGCCTAGTACTTGGAAAGCATCCAAACTTATTAAATCTGATGGAGTAAAACAGCATAACTTTCTCATATTATTTCCAAGAGATACAATTAGACTGCACTGTGGTAGTGAATGAAACTAGAAATAAGCCGTGGTGCGGGGGAGAGGGAACTCTGTTTTATTTACAAAGAATTAAGCAGAGGGAGTTGAGCATTTTAGCAAGTACAGGCAGAGTTCAATCACCTCGACCCAAGGAAAACAGGGCAGACTGAAAACAAAGTCAACACAACCTTCCTGTGCGTTCTACGACTTTTCCACACACCTGCGAGCATGGCGCCCTATTGGAATAAAAGGAAAAAGAAAGTATTTGATAAATGTTCCCTCCTCCCACCCCAAAATGAATGCATCGATACACACATACACATTACACACATACATACACATTACACACACACATACACACACATTACACACACACACATGTTATTTTGTTCTCTGGTGTCACAGAAGCATTGGAGATACATTTAACAGCATCCTTTAAATGACCCCCTTTCCACATGGAACACAGGAGCTATGCGACCTGATGTTTAGTGTGTTTACATAGCATGTTTCCAACCCCAGACGAGCTCGCTGAAATCGCTTGTTCACAGATTTAATAGTTGAGGTATTGTGTATGTTTTGCCTTTCTGATCTGTGGTCCTTCTCCAAGGCAAGCGGTCCTAATATATATACTCACTAAACTCATCCACTTCTACTCTGACCAAAATGAAATTCCAAAGAAACAAATAAACCGAAGGAAACTACAGACTGGAATAAATGAACTCCCGATCTCCAGCAGAGAGAATGCGTCGAGTGTGCCCCACGTGCCCAGGGGGAGCCAAGGAGACAAGCTCAGGGAGGTCGGATCCGCACCACAGTTCTGAAGCTCTGCAGAGAGACGCAGAGAAGGACAACGGTCCGCGGGCCCAGCACCAGCTCTGCTGTGACTTGAAACACGAGCTATCTAGACACTCGGACGCTAGGATTTAGGGTTATTACTTCAGAAACAGAAACATACGAAAATATTTGTAATATCAAAGCCCATCCCAGTCAATTACAAATCTCAAGGCAAATCTGAGACGTGGGAGGGAAGGTGATGCACTCCCCCAGTCTCTTAACTGATAAAAGAATAACAAATACAAAAAAAAATCCGCCAAACAACAAAGCTTCAATTTATTATACATGCTCATCAATTTAACCCAAAAAAACCCTTAAAAGCCTGAGGGTGATCCAGCCCCTTTAATACCCAGGCCCTAAGCATGCCACAGATCAAGGCCCAAGCCCCAGCCTGCTTTGTCTGCGAAAGATGAAAGCCGGGCGAAAACAGGTGGAGGCTTTTTTTGACTCGTCACCTGCAATTAAGCAAAGGAAAACTAAGAGGAGAAGAGGTAAGCTGAACTCGCTTGAAAAAGGCATCCCCAGAGCAGGTGGATGCTTGCTGTGGATCGCTGCGGTGTCTGCTGACACTCTCTCCCCAGGTAATGAGCACTCCCTGGGATTTCCTGGTGCGAACGACAGATTGCTCAGTGGCAGGGTGCAGTGAGCACTGCTCAGGGACACACACACGCACACACACAAAAACACACACGGCATCTGTACCTTACCCGTAATTCTTTAAATGTGTTTTTTAACTGACTGCCATTCTATTGGAAACACTGTCTCAAACAACACAAGTTTGCATGAGACTTAACTTTGTATCTACAGAGAGAGGTCTTTTGAGGCTCTAGGTAGCATACTTGAAAGTTGCTAAGAGAGTAGATCTTAGAAGTTCTCATCACAAGGAAAAACATTTGTTAACTATGTGTGGTGATGGATGCTACCTAGACATTGTGTGATCATTTGACTATATATACATACATCAAATCCGAAAAACAATCATCTAAGTAAGTAAATAAATAAATATAAAGGTCTTTGTTTCACATTCTCTCCACCGACGTTCAATAACTACAATTATTAAGGTCTTTTCAAAAGGTAGAGGAATGTTTACCCAAAAATTTCCAGACATAACCCCTTTCCCAGTAACAAACTTTCCACAGCTAAGCTCTCTTCATTTTGCAAGAGCACGGTGATCTTAACAAGAAGACAGTTCAGCACTATGTGATAGCACTATATTGTCATTTTCCAACTTCTATGAGAAAAGTTCCATCGTCTGAAAGTGTCTACCTTTCATCTCCTGGAGAAACTGTCTTCTGTTGTAAGTCTCGGGCACTGCCCCAGTCCCCCCGCCTCGCCTCCACCCTTACGTCCCACTGCCCTCTCAGAGACGGAGAACACACGGAGCAGCAGCACAGCTTCGCTTCCCCGTCACACAGCACATAAAGGACACGTGTACTGGCTTTAAAGGAGTTTACTGTGAAAAGGAAACTGACACTCCATAACTAGGCTTCACACTGGCGTGCTCCTAATAAGAAGCTCAATTAGACTCTCAAATAAACTTTGATTTCAAAAAGAAACCCCAATTTCATCAAAATGAATACATGAGAAGCTAATAAGGCTGACTTCTCATATGATATGAAGCTCAAAATTCATAATTTTCTTCTAAAGATCATTTGGGAAGAAGATGGGAAGAGCATATTCCCTCCTTCTGTCAGAGCTGTTTGGAAGCTTTTAAAATTCCAGGTGAATTCTGACTGCTTTCATTTTTGTAAATCAATAACAAAAATCAATGTGAGCTTGCTTTCTGTCACTTGGTAGCTAATGGTGACAATAACGCACCAGGCCAAGAGAATGGCTGTTTTTGGCCTCTGGAAAGTATCTTCTCCAAGGTAATAATTTTTAAAAACAAAATCTCACAACCAATGAAAAGAGCAGAAAATTGTAGCTATTGGATAAATTGTGGCCTCCTGCTGGACCCCTAGGCCCCCGATCCCAGTGTCAGAGTCCAAACTTCTAGAACCTTTCAACATTTTTGCATCTCCCGTGGAACCCATCAGCCGTGTTTTGTATTTCTGTTCTTTCTGGCCCCTAATTTATGCTCCCTACTTGGCTCCCAATGATAGGGTTCTCAGGGCTCAGGGCCCACTCACCTTTTTCTCTGCCCCAAAACAGTGACCCTTCCTGAGCCAGGAAAATGTGTCTATCCACATGAGACGAGCCACTACATCCAGGGACCCAACCTCATCCCAAGTTCGTGGGAACCACATTCTAGCTAGAGCTGCAAGACTCAGCAAAGAAATAAGTAAATACACAACACCCAGTTAAATTTGAATTCCAGACCAACAGTGACTAACATTTTAGTATAAGTATGTTCCGAATATTTCATAAAGATACTTATACTAAAGAAGTTATTTGTTGTTTTCTGAAATTCAAATTTAACAGGGCATCTTAGATTTTATCTGGCAGCCCTAATTCTAGCTACCCTAGAATCTGACCTATTCAAACCTGCTCTCAACACTTCCTTTGGGTCCCCTCCCTGGTGACTGCAGATGTCCCCGGAGCTCTGGAGGAGAAAGGGGCGAGAACAGACATCTGTGACTCTGTTGCGGGCCATGTGACTGATGCCGTAGGAGCTCTTTAGGTAGGAAATACTGAGTGATTGGAGGTCACATCACCAGGTCTTCCCCTGGCTTGGTTCTCCCCTCCTTCCTGCTTTCTAGGCCCTTCATTCAGAAAATGCCACTGTGCACCTCCAAGTCCCAGCTCTGTGCCCGGCACTGGAGGGCGCCCGCAGCGAACAAGGCAGGCGGGGCAGCACAGGGCTTGCATTCCAGAGGCAGGAGTCAGGCCCGGCCCTCTGGCATCAGCTCAGTTTGCAGCAGCCTGGCCCCTTGGTCCAAAGTTTACATTTCTTTAATAATTCTGTGCCGGGTCAACAGTCAAATGTTTCTCTAAATTCCGCTGTGAGCGATCGTTCGCTGGGCTCCAGCGGGGGCTTGCCGTGTGCTGGGCACACGCGGGTTGGCTCTCCCTCCCGTGTGTCTCCCAACAGCTAGGTCCAGCGAGGAGAGAGTCTCCTGTGAGCGACGTGCTAAAGGCTTGGGGTCTTCAGAGCGGCCGGCTGGGGTGCCTGCACAGCTATGTTTACAAACGCCCTGCAAGAGCAACGCGAGTGGTCCGTCCGTCCCTTTCATCGTCTCGTGTACACTCACTCAGTCTGAATTTGCTTTCCGTTCATCAGGCTGTGGAAAAATAGACTTTTCCACATGGTTGGGCAAGAGGAATGTTCTCCTCGCTTCTGCTCACATGCTCTGCCGGCAGGC
Organism: Ceratotherium simum simum; assembly: GCF_057802395.1. Lineage (NCBI taxonomy): Eukaryota > Metazoa > Chordata > Mammalia > Perissodactyla > Rhinocerotidae > Ceratotherium > Ceratotherium simum. The sequence goes on from NC_141900.1 coordinate 108,610,458, forward strand.
CTCCTAACCCTGGAAGAGGAACAAGCAAGGAGCCGGCAGCGTGGTGCATTCCGAGCTGGCGCAGACCTGTGATGCTCTGCGGAGACTTGTACCGGGGCGGTTACACACCAGCTCAGACCTCAGTGCTCCGCGTCAGCCTTGTGGATTTGGCCTAGCCCCCTTGCTCTCTGCCGTGGGTGTTTTTCACACACGTTTACAGCCCTTGAAGGAAAGCCAGATAACCTTCAGGTTCTTCTCACACCCCGCGGCTCTCCCTCACCTTGGCTTGGCTTCGTCTAGTTACTCTCCCCGGCCTCCTCAGTGGCAATCCAGTAACCTGTTACACACAGTCTCTTTTTAAATGCTTATCCAGATTCTTAGATCTTCAGCATATAGTCACTATTTATTTTTAATGTTCAACATCCAGACCACTTGCCAACTTGATCTTGGCCGTTTCTCCCCAGAGCCACATGGTAATCAACTAGTGCGGGTGCCTCTGTCATCTCCTTTTTTGGTCTTTCCATTTTCAGTTAGTCAATCTTCGACGTTATCCATTAGCAGATGGTCACTGAGTACCCGCCATGTATCCACTCCACGGCAAATATAAAACGAGGGAAAGTCACTGCTGACCTGGAGAGGTTCGCAGTCCAGCGGAGGGGTCACGAAGCCGAAACCCTCAGCAGGCAGTGAGGCTGGTGAGCACCATAGAGCACAGAGCTGAGGCACTGGGGAAGTCCTCGAGAACAAAAACTACTGCTGTGTTTGAGGGTAGAGGCAGCCTCGTCCAGGAGGTGACATGTGATCCAGCAGTTGAAAGAGAGTTGAATGTGCAGACGTGAGGAGAGAGGGCTTTGCAGGTAGGAGAAACAACCTGCCCAGACCAGGCGGGCAGTACCAGCACCCGTGGGCTACGGTCCCTCATCAGCCGGCTGGAAACACGGGCGGGTGAGAGAGCAGAGAACCTGATGCCGCATTAGGACCACAGACTTGACTCATTTGTTCAACCTGTATTTCCTGAGCACTGGTTAGACACCAGGCACTGCTCTAGTCCTGGGAATCCAGCTCTGCCCTCAGGAACTCGTATTCTAATGGGGAAAGGCAGACAGTGATCAAATCAGTAAAATATATCAGACTCAGATTATGAGAAACGCTACAGAGAAAAACAAAGCAGGGAGGAGGCAAAAGGAATGTCAGGGTGGTGGGAACTTGCACTTCTTTCGAGATAGAACATTTACTGTAGAATGGTTGTAGATTTACAGAAAAGATGCACAGACAGTAAGAGAGCCCCTCCTCAGTTTCCCTGTCACTAGGGGGCATTTGCCACAACCAGGAAACCAGAGTTGCCCTAGTACTAGTGGAGCTCCAAACTTTGCTCAGATTTCACTGGTCTTTCCATGAATGTCCTTTTTCTGTTCCAGGACCCCACTCAGCACACCTGTTGCATTGAGTCATCCTGACTCTTTCGCCCCCTCTGGTCTTTGATGGTTCCTCAGTCCTCCTGTATCTTCATGACCTCGACAGTTTTGAGAAGTACGGAATGCCCCTTGGTGGGGGTTGTCTGATCTTGTTCTCATAGTCAGGTGGAGTTACGCATTTCAGAGAAGACTGCCCCAGAGGTGATGTGCCCTTCTCATCCCATCGTATCTGGGGATGATCAGGAGAGACCTCAGTGAGATGAGAAGATAGACTTTGAGCAAAGATCTGAAAGAGGTGAGGGAGTGAGACATGCAGATAACTGGGAGGGAAGATTTCCCAGCCTGGGAAATAGCAGATGCAAGTGTCCTGAGGCAGGAATGGGCCGAGCATGACGGGAACAGCAAAGAGGCCAGGGTGACTGGACAGAGTGTGGTGCACAAGGGGAAAAGCAGTAAATGAGGTTGCACAGACACAGTGGGCCGGATCGTAGAGAGTCTTGTAAGAAATGGGGATTTTTTCTTTTTTTTGAAGTTTTGTGTGCAAATGAATGAGATAATCAGAACAGTTCTCAATGCACATTAGAGACAGCCAGCTCTGCCCAGCCTGCACCTGTGGGAATCTCCTCCTAGTCTGCGGGGGAGGGGATGAGAGGGCAGCAGATCCTGTGACCCCACCTCCCTGGCACAGCTACTAACAGGATCACCTGATACAAAGACTTCCCAAACCAAGGCGAGCCAAGTGGGTCAGAGTGAAAGATACAGAGGGAATCAGGCAGTGAGCAGAGGGCACTGGAGCCAGGAGAGCTTGCAGACTGGGGTTGGGCTGGCCATTTTAGACCCATGTTTATGCAGAGGAAGCCGGTCTACCAAACGAGAGGAACGCAACCAGAATGTGACGACAGCAGGGGTTATTTCCACCCTGATTATTTGACCATTACAGCAGATGCAATGAACAGCCATCCTTCCCACACTTGTTGTCTCCCTTCCACGCCTCTGACGTAATGTTGCCCCTGGGATGAAGAGGTGGGAAATAAACTAATGCCCGTTACAGTGCCAGAGGTGTAATTCGTCATCATCTCTAGGGGGTCTTAGAGTTTTTAAAAATGAATCCTGGAAGTATAATACCTTAACCCTACGGAAGCAGTTCCTAGGGTAGAATTCCAGGGACCAGAGTATGTGAGTACAGAAGATAATTTTAAGCAGGTGAGCCTTTCAGGTTCTGTCACTCAAATCCTCCCACCTGGTGACTCTGCGGCCACCTACAGGTGAACTTCATTGTGACTGCACCACATTGTTATCATCACGCCCTTCATTAGAGGCAGGAAGTTAGCATAAGAAGAAGGCATCTCGAACATTGCCAAAAGCGTTTAACTAAATCTCAAGCTTTGATCACAAATGTAACAAAAATATGGCACTATCAAACCATCTCGCCAATTTATTATGAGGCAGCCTTTCCTTTGCACATACATCAAAGCAACTATTAGTACAAGAATCTAGAAGTTTGTTAAAATAAATACTCCCCAACTAGACCGCTAGAATCACTATAAAGTACATACCTGCGCAAGTCTTTCAAGATCTTCAAGTCCAGTCTCTTTGGGGGTAATAAAGAAACTGCTGGACTGAGATGAGAAACAACTCACCCAACGCCACTGGTAAGCTGGTGGCAAAAATCCAGGTCCCACAACTCCTAATCACTCCCTTCACCACCCACAGCAGCTCACACACTCACTCACTGAACATGGAGCTCATGTGTCATCAACATCATCAGCCTCTTAAGAGTTCATTTTTCTACTTCTTTAAGGTGACATACTATTTGCTGGTCCAGATCAACATTTCCGATTGGGCCATCCACATTCTTCCTTTTTCCACTGTCTACACAGTTATAGCCATAGTCTTAGGGGAAAAAAAAATACCTAGTCTACCCTCTTCCTTCTCAAAAAAGAAAAGTGAGCTTTCCTGGGAAGTGGAGTGTCACGTGCTCATTTATACACACTGTGACAGCACCACCGGCTCCCTCAGCCAAGAAGCAAGGTGTGCGCCCCGGGGCAGCACTTGGAAGATGCTCCTCTGGTGTCACGGTTTAGACCAGAACAAAAGGTGCTGTGCCTCAGATTTGACATCCAGATAAAGTGTAGGTTAATATGCGACTTCAAGACTGTATTCTCACACGCAGGTTTCCTTTTTCCTTTATCTTCCTCTCCACTGAACTTTCCTCTCTGCACTGTCCACTATATTGGACAGGTCTCTCCCATTTTAAACAAGACAGTAGTTGCCCATTTCCCTTTGTAGTTATGGTTATTGCTCTCTTGTATTCACCTTTTAAATTTCTAACAACTTAGTTTGGAGTTTTTGTGAGTTCCAACAACTTGTCCCCTAAGCTACACCACCGACACATCACTCCCAGCTGTTCTTTCCTGCTCCATCCTCTCTGCCAGCCCTCACCACCCCTCTCTAGCACTGGGGCACTGAAAAACAACCAAAGGCAGGCACTGCCCTGAGGGCTGTTTACCCAGAGAAAACCTACCTGCAGCAGGTAAGATGGGTGAGTCTGTGGCCTTCCTGCCCAGGGGGCGTTCCCCTCCCTCCCCCTCCCCAGGTCAGGTGGGGAGGGTCTGCAGGTTTATGGTCAGAGTAGTGGACTTGGTTCAGGGCAGGTGGAAAAGCAAGAGGGATGTTGTGAAGTAAACAAGCTGTAAGACAGCCAACTTCGGCTCGCACGCCACTGGCTGGCCGCTAAACCGCGTATGCAGGCGGAGGTCCCAGGAGGCTGGGATATTTGTGAAACTGCTGTGCTCTTGAATGCACTCCTCAATGCACACACGGCCCAAGTGGCAGAGAGTGGCATCCTTACCGTGTCGAGTGTCAGAGCATAACCTCTACTCAGGTCACTGGAGGATCGCTAGACTACACAGGGACAGGCACCTCGAAGGAGCCCAGCCAAAAAGCCCAAACCCAGTAGAGAGATTCACGGCCACACATTGCAAGGGAGACATTTTGCAGTTTGAGCCCAGGCAGGTTAATTGCCTGCAGCCTCAGAGGAAAAAAACCAGAATCACAGTCACTTCAAGAGATTATCTAAAATGTCCAGTTTTCAAATACAAATTACAAGATATGCCAAAAAATAGAAAAGTGTAACCTATATTCGGGGCAAAAAGAGCAATCAATAGAAAGTGATCCAAGTGGAACAAAAGTTGAATTTAGCCAAGACTTTTTAAAAAGCTATTGTAATATGTTCAAAGATTCAAAGGAAAACAGGTTGAAAGAAGTGCAGGAAAATGTGCTGAACATGAGTGAACAGAGAAGGAACAGAAACAAACAGAAATGCTAGAGCTGAAATTTCACCAGACAGACTCAACAGCAGACATGAGGTAGCAGAAGAAAATATTCAGTGAACTTGAAGAAAGATCAATAGAAATAATTCAGTCCAAAAACAGAGAGAATAAAAATTGAAGAAAAATGAACAGAGCCTCAGAGCCTGTGGAACAATATTGTGCATAACAACATTCATGCAATTGGAGTCCCAGAAGTAGAGCGAGGAAGGAAGATATTTTACTTGAAATATTGTACAAAAACTTCCCATATTTGGTGAAAAACATTAGCTTAGAGATCCAAGAAGTTCACCAAACCCAAGTGAGTGAAACAACAAGAAAACCACACCTAGACACATGATAGTCAAACTACTGAAAACCATAGATAAAGGAAAATCTCAAAAGCAACAAGAGAAAAATGGCACGTCACACGTGGAAGAACAGAGAAACAACTGAAAGCTGATTCCTCGCCACAAACAAGGGAGGCCAGAAGACAGCAGAATGGCATATTCAAAGTGCAAAAAGAACAAAACCTAAATCAAGAATTCTATATCCAGTTAAACTACCTTTCAAAAATGGTAGTGAAATAAAGATATTTCTCGATGTACAAAAATGATAGAATTTGTTATTATCAAAACTGCACTACGAGTAATGATAAAGGAAGTCCTCTGGGATGAAAGAAAATGACACAAGATAGTAACTCAGATCCACAGGAAAGAATGAAGCACACCAGAAATGGTAAATATGTGTATAAATATACAAGAATATATGTTTTTTCCCTTTTATCTATTAATTTCCTTAAAAGTGTTTAAAGCAAAAATTATAATGTGTGTGGATAGATTTTAACATATAGAATATATGTATGTGTGGTTATATATGCATGTGTATATGTGTGTATATATATATTTAATTCTATACGCTATACTAGGGCAAAGTACCTACATTTTGCCAGAAGAAAGTTATTGTTAATTTGAAGTAGACTGTAATAAGTTTAAAATAACTAGAAAATAATTTAAAAAAGAAAAGCACACAAAAAAATATAGGTAAGAAACCAACAGAGATATTAAAGTGCTCTATTTAAATATTTAACACAAAGGAAGGAACAAAAGGAGAGCAAAGTGGTGGTATGAATCCAACCATACAAATAATTACATTAAATATAAATTTACTAACCACTCCAACAAAAAGGCAGAGATTGTCAGACCAGATCCTAAAAGCAAAATCTATATGCTCTCCCCATGAGACACACTTTAAATACAAAGATACAAAAATGGTAAAAGTGCAAAAATACACAAAATTTATATGTGAGAGAGCTGGAGTGACTGTATTAATATCAAACAAATAGTTTTTAAGCTAAGGAATATTACTGAAGACAAAGAGGTATATTTCATAATGATGAGATGCTCAATAAAGCAGAAACAGACAATAATTTACGCATATATGCACCTAACAATGGAGCTCCCAGATACATGAAGCAAAAACTGACAAAACTGAAAGAAGAAATAGATTATAGCTGGAGATTTTACTAGTCTTTTCTCTATAATTCATAGATCAAGTAGACAGGAAACCAATAAGGATAAAGAAGATTAAATAACACTATCAAACAATTGACATCTATAAAACACTCCACCCAATGACAGCAAAATACACATTCTTTTCAAACATACATGGAACACTCACCAGGACAGACCATATCTTTGGCCATAAAGCAAGTCTCAATAAATTTAAAAAGAGTGAAATCATAAAGAGTGGTTCTCTGACCACAGAGGAATTAGATTTTAAATTAATAACAGAAAAAATATTCTGGTAAATCTTCAAATATGTGGAAAGTATACAAGATACTTATAAATATCTAACAAGTCAAAAGAGAAATCATAGGGAAAATACACTTGAACTAGAATGAAAATGAAAACACAACGTGTCAAAATTTGTGAGAGGCAGCTAAAGTAGTGCCTAGAGGAAAATTCATCACTAAAATCTTTTATTAGAAAAGAAGGAAGACTACAATCAGTGACATAAAATTCCACTTTAAGAAGCTAGAAAAATCAGAACAAATTACATCCAAAATAAGAAGGAAAGAGATGTTAAGATCATGCAGAAATCAGTGAAATGGAAAACAGTCAAGTGATAGATAAAATCAATGAAACAAGTAGTTCTTTGAAAAGATCAATAAAATTTATAAACTTTTAGCTAACCTGATGAAATAATACACATACATTACTGCTGGATGTAGAAAATGGAAAAAAGTTTGGCAATTTCCTGCTCAAATAAACATATACTTACCGAAAGACCCATCAACACCACTTCTAGGCATCTACCCAAGAAAAAGGAAGAAATATGTCCACAGGAAAACTTTCATGTGATTGCTCATAATAGCAGCATTCATAATATCCAAAAATTGGAAAAGAACCAAATGTCCATCAACTGGTGAATAGATAAACAAAATGTAGTATTTCCAAGCAGTGAAACATTACTCAGCAATAAAAATGAATAAACTACTAATACATGCAGCAAAATGGATGAGTCTCAAAAACATCATGCTCATGAAATAAGCCCGACACAAAGACTGCATTCTATTTGATTCTGTTTAAGTGAAATTCCAGGAAAGGCGAAACTATATATAGATCAGTGGTTGCCAGAGGCTGGCGTGGGGCCAGGAATTGACTGCAAAGGGGCATGAAGGAATTTGGGGGAATGATGAAAGTATTCTAAAATTCCATTGTGGTGGTGGTAGCCTGACTCGACACTTAACCAAAACTCAAGGAACCAGCACATTTTAAATGCATGAGTTCTAGTTTACGTAGATTATACATCAATAAAGCTTGTGTGTGTGTGTGTGTGTGTGTGTGTAAACCTCACACTGTTTACTTAGTACAGTATGCCTGGGCTGCTAACCAAGTTCCTCCACAACCTGGCCCTATCGGATCTTTTTAGCCTGCTTACTCATTATTATCTTTCACATGGCTGCTCCTTGGTAACTGTGTACATCTTACGCTTTTCAACCCAAATTATTTGCCCCTTCTGATCCAGTTTCTTGAAATCCTATTCCACCATCTCTAGACATTCAAATCCTAGTAATCTGTCAAGACCTAGCTCATTCTTCCCCCTGTATGGTTCATTTCTGATCCTCTTCACCCTCCTTCCCAGCTCTGCTCACTGATCTCCCCAAGCTAGGAGCAACATTTCCCTCCTCTGAACTCCAACAACCTCCACTTGCTCCTTTGTTTCTCCCTGCACACCATGTGTTGTGGTTATTTGTGTAAATCTCTTGCGTTTCCCATGCAGAGGGGTTGCTACATTAATTATTGTCACATTCCCAAGTAACACTTATCACAACAGTTTGCACTTGAAAAGTAGTTGTTGAACAAATTTTCATTTTTGTCATCTGTTTTCCCTCCTGAAGCTCCTGCAAGCTGGTTATGACCGATCTCCTAATTGCCAGCAGTTCAAGGTCTTTTCTCAGCACGCTTCCTCCTGACCATTAGACCCTGATGGCCACTGTCATTCCTGAGACACCTCCAGCCATCAGCCTCTCCAAAATTCCTTACCTCTGTTTCTGGTCCCCTTTCTCCTCCCAGCCCAGAGCTGTGGACATTCACAACGTTCAGCCCTCAGCTTGTCTTCTGAAAATTTTTGGCCAAAGAACTTATCCACTCACACAGTTTCACAAACACCTCCCTGAGGATGGCTTCCAAAGCTCTGTCTCGAGTCCTTAAACTGTCATCCATCCTCCAGCCTTATATCCCCACCCACTTCCTGACTTGCCCACTATCGTACACAGCTTAGAATGACCAAAACTCTCCACATCATCTTCCCCAAACCAGCTCCTTTAACTACCTTTACCATTTCTACCAGCAGTACCACTATTCCTTCAGTCACCCACATTCAAAACCTGGGTTTCATAAACTTAAATTATTGGGTATTTATCTGACCCTAATTATGTGGCTGAAAAGATACATGAGGTCAACCATATTCATTTTTTCATATCTCAACATAATTAAGACAGTGCTTTACACACCGTAAGCAACCAACAGATATTTTGAATTAAACTGCCTTACCTTCATCTCTATAGCCAATAACTCTGTGATATGTCGCTTTAAACTGTCTCTTCTATTTATTGCTTCCTTTCCCTTCCCTCTGATGTGTCTCACACTTGAATTACAGCCACAGCTTATCGTAAACATGCCATCTCCTTGTTTAGAGGCTTGCCTCTCATTCAAACCATTCATGCTAGATTCATACTTCATATCAACCTTCTGAGCCTGAAAAGCCCTTTTCCTCTAAAGTGGGATGTGGCCCCACTTGTTCAATATGGACTAGGGGTTTTTCCAGGTATCTTCAGCTCCCACTCCTTGCTAGTCTCCTTTCCTGTAATATCCATCTGCTTGCTCACTTATTATCCAAGTCATTCCCATCCTTCAAGGCCCCGATCAATACCTCCCTACATTAGGAACCTTTCCCGTCCTCTCAACGTCCAGAGCTTTTATTGTCTCTACGATTCTCACACATTTTAATATATTTCAGATGCAAAGATTCTCTACTTCTAACACGATTATAAACTCCTTGAAGCGGAGGGTAGTGCTTTAATTTGTAGCCCTTATAACTGCCAGCACAGTGTTCAAGATAAAACAGACAGGACCTGTTGCATCAAATTAAAAGATTATTGTGGTCTCCCAAGACCAGAAGAACATAGATGAATCAGTTTGAGAATACAGAAGCATATTTCCCAAATATCTCCATTTTTCCCCTTTCAAGTAAATTTCATTTAAGTTTGGACACCAGATCTCTTCCTAGAGCTTACAACATTTTTGTCTCCATTACATTTGTTTTCCCAAGAAATAGTTCCCAGGGTATTATTTTTGTTTATGAAATAATTTAAAGGCAAAAACCTGGTGCAAATGCTTGAGACAGTAAGGTTTAGAAAATGGAAAAGTGAGTTTGATTCCTTCAAACTACCTATGTGCTATAAGGAGCCTTATAATTATGAAAGCCTGTGCTCCCCACAAAAGCCACCAAGAACAATGTGAAGAACGGGCAGGAGAAGTTTGCATCAGCTGAGGGGTTCATGAGTCTCCACAGAGGAGCCCTTCACAGAACACACCGCAGGGTCAACAGCAGCATCAGACAAAAAGAAGATCAAGAGAAACTCAACAATTCGAGAAGAATCAGACAGGATCAATCCAAGAGCGTTCTCTTGCATCTGAGAGACATTTTCACCAGATCAGACGTTTACATTAGAACCCCACAGCTGACACTCCTTACCGTCTGTTGAATGGGCAGTCTAGCGATGGGGGTCACTGCCTGGCTCAAACCCCAGCTCCTCCTAGCTGTATAACCTCAGGAAATTACTTCCTCTGTCTGTGCCTCAGTTTCCCTCTAAGCAATGAGGATACTAATAGTACTAATATATTGTAACACATGGAAAAGGCTTAGAACAGTGCCTGGCGCATAGTAAGTACTCAATAAATATCACCTACTAATAACACTATTATTATTATTTATGCTTCCATTAACATAGGCCATCCTCATTCCACTGAGCGGGGTCACTCAGTCTCACCCAGCTCTTTGCTACCTTCATGAAGTTCTGCGTTACCACCGCCCTGGGCATTGCTACAGCCGTTGCACTGGACAGGTCCTACATGACCTTTCCTATTAAGATCTGGTGCCCAGATCAGGAAAAGAGAGATGAGCAGAACCCCAGAGAGAACGTGGTCTGAACCAGTCTTTTTCCTTAGCACTGATTTGCTGTAGATAACATTAAGTCATTTAGGGTCTGAACAACCAAACTCTGACTCCTGATTTTCATCTATTTGTTTGATGTTTTTTGTCATTAACACATTTTGTTTATAATTCTATTCGACATTGGGTAGACTATCAAAACCATCGTTAACATTACGAAGCAGTCTAAATTACACGATCCTTTTTAAAAAAATATTTCTACTTACTAGCTTGCTTCTTCTTACAATCTACCCCTACCCATAGGACTTTTAAACCAAGATATGTAATTGTCTTCTAGTCCTTACAAATTGTGAAACTGAGTGAAAGGAAGGTGGTCATTTAAGTGAAAGGGGAGTGATTTGTGTCTGTTGCATAAATCAAGACTGTTATCCTTCACAAAGGGGAGATGTCGGATGCTCTGATAGTCTAGTCCTTTTGAAGTATAGCACATTGTAAGAAAACTAAACACGTTTATCGTGAACAGTCGTCATTTTTCCCGTCTAGCATTCTGCCTGCCCCCTGCTCTATTCACCTCTGCCTCCTCTGGCATCTGGACGAGCATTTAGGCAGGAAGGTTAGAGCCCAGGCCCCACCCCGGCCCAGGCAAAGATTGGCCACTTGAGAGCTCTCTCTGAGGGATCTGCGTATGAGGAAGACCAGGGCCATGTCCTGGCCCAGTCAGTACCATGTAACTGCTGAGACCGGTCCTGCCTGGGGGCCGCGCTGTGGCTCCTCTTCTCAGACCACCCATCCCCTTTACAAGTCTTTCAACCTCTAGTCAAACTTGGGAACCCTCGACATCTTTCCAATAAATCCCCCTCTTTTTGAAATCTTAAATGGTCGTCATTTCTACTGCTGTGGACTAAGAACCTTGGCTAGTACAGTGGTTTAAGGCGGAGTATTCATTACTATGAATGATCCAACACCTGCTCTCACTCCCGGGCCACGCCCTCCCTGGCCACCAGAGCAGAACGATATGCAGGATGCACAGCGTTCAAGGTATACCATCCCCCTCCCTACTCTGCCCTCTCTGCTGGAGAAAGGCCTCTCGGTCTCTGAGACGGTGAAGCGATGGGCTGGGATAAAGGCCCCGTGTGGCTGTGGTGAAAACCACAGGATTACGTCCATTTTGTGCCCTAGAGATAATGAGAAACAAAAACAGACAGTGTCTGTGGATCTCCACATCCCGAAGCCCCTGTGCCCACTGCTTAGCCAAGGTCACGCGCACCTCTTGTTCCTGAGTCCCCAGGTGAGTCCACCACAGTCCACCCCCAACAGCGCTGCTCTTGACAGCAGCTCACACACAGGCGGGAGCCCGGAGTCAGGACAACAGGCCACTCATCGCTGAGTCATCAATCCCCAGAGGCCCTAGGACGGAGGAGCAGAAAATGCTGACAAATCCTGAGGAGGGGACAAGGAGGCAAGGCCAGTCAGGCGGCCATTCGTGTGCTGGCTGCAGCAGCTAGAGAGAAAACCAGTGCCGATTAATCCCCAGAGAAGAGACGGGCTGGGAACAATGGGAAGGACAAAGCACTGAGTGAGCATTCTCCCTCGTGTTCAGTAGGAGGTAATCTGGTGAAAAGTAAGTACTTTCTGGGCATTTCTTTTCTTCTTGTTCCACAGACTTGGTGGGAGCCTCTAAAAGAAGCCAGTTCCAAGCAGAATACCCTCAGCTAGTAATCACTCTCACATTCCCTGCCTCCAGCCTTTCTTCCTTTGACTCTGCCCCCAAAACAGATGTAATTAGCTCAAACCTCCACTCAAAAATCTTTGATAGCACCCTCATACATTGCTGGAAGGAATGGAAAATGGTTCAACTCCTGTGGAAAGAAATTTAGCAATTTCTCAAAAAGCTAAACATAAAATTACCATATGACTCAGCAATTCCACTCCTAGGTATATACCCCAAAAAACTGAAAACAAAGACGCAAACAAAATCCTTGTACAGCAATGTTAACAGCAGCACTATTCACAATAGCCAGAAAGTGGAAATGACCCAGACATCCACCAACTGTTGTATATATAAACAAAATGTGGTACATCCATACAATGGAATATTACTTGGCCATAAAAAGGAATGAAGTACTGATACATGCTACATCATGGATGAGTCTTGAAAACATTATGCTAAGTGAAAGAAGCCAGGCACAAAACATTACATATTATATGATTTCATTTATATGGAATATCAAGAATAGGTAAATCCATAGAGACAGAAAGCAGATTGGTGGTTGCCAGGGGCTTAGGGGAAGGGGGGGGACAGGGAGTGACTACTTAATGGATACAGAGTTTTCTTTTGGGGTGATGAAAATGTTTTGGAACTAGATAGAGATGGTGGTTGTACAACATTGTGCATGTACTAAATGCCACTGACTTGTGCACTTTAAAATGGGTACTTTTATGTTGCGTGAATTTCACTTCAATAAAAAAAATATACAACCTGGAGAAGTAATATTCGCATTTTACAGACGAGGAAAGAAAGACTGAGAGCAGGGTTAACCTGGGGTCTAGGTCCAGAGGTCCCTCTTAACCACTCCACTTACAGCCTCTCAAGCCCTCGGCCTGACGAGGAGTAGGAGAGAGGAGGGAGGGCTGATCTTTCCACTACAACACGTGTGTGTGACATTTCCACCCGGATCTAGAAAACGCCTCAGGATGCCGGCCTCTAAAGATGAGCTCTGACCTAGTTTACACTCAGTCTGGGGAAAGAAGGTGGTAAGTGTCCTAATGTTAACAATGTGGGGAAAAGTTCCAGTGTTTCCTATTTACATTAATAACTTCCACGGAGGAACGCCCTAGGTTGTCACAGAGAAAAGTCAGATGTTTCTACACATTTCTCTTATTTAGCTTCCATCTTAAATGCAAGATTTAGCTCTTTTTCCTCCTTCCCCTTCTCATTTGTGCTTTGAATTATTTGAATTTTGTTCCATTATGTTAACACCTTTTTAATCTCATGCCTTCACAGGCCTATTAGTTTTCCACTATTGAGTAGAAGTATTTTTAGCCTCCTAATGCTATCGATTTAGTTACTTTTAATTTGATGATCTGTACTTGACATTTTTTGACCTTATGTTCAAAACCAAAGTCTTCATTATGTTCATCTTAAAAAAAAATTATCACAGAGGTTTCTTTGATTATTGGCTAAGTGGCGTCACTAAAGAAAAACCAGATGTCAAACACAAAGATACTAAATGTCACATACATTATATTGGAGGAAAATGCAAAGATAGGGTGGCTAATACAATTCTATCTTTAGACAAACTCATTCTTTTCCATCATAGTTAAAAACAAAAATATCAATAGCAGAAATATATCAGCAGTGTTTATTATCTGCCAAATGATAAGGTATAAATAAAAGTAATTCTGTGTCCTTGTAAAGTATCTTGACACTAGTAAGTCATGACGTTAGGAAATAGGATTTCATTCTCTGTGGTGTTAATCCCTTCAAGACAGCTCATCAAGGAATAGGGACAGAGAATCAAATAAAGCCTATTGGATCCTTCCTGGAATATCTCTTACCTTGTACCTAGAGTTGTTAAATTTATGCCTCCCCAACCCAGTATCCAACCATATGCCTTACCCTTCCGACAGCACTAACTTTCAAAGAAATCAACAGCCATAAAGATTTTTTTAGGTGTTTTTTTTTTACTTCTATAAATAAAGATGGGAAGAAGTCCACTAACAAATCTGTTACTTAGGAAAGACTTTCAAATAAAAATCCTTTCCAAGAGGAATAAATACTGCAAGGGGCAAGAAACTGTAAATTGAGGGAAGTTAATCAATATGCAAACTATTTATTATAATTTTAAAAATTGCATCAAATCTCTCAAGAATTATTAAACCCCGATAGAGTTTGAGTAACAATGATTGCTTACTTCTTACAATTATATTTTTAGAAAGTTAGAATTTCCAAGAAATAAAAATTAGTCCATGCATCAGTTTGCTTTTTCTTTTCAAAGTGCTCTCTCATGTGAAATAGTGGCTGTTGTATTAATAAAAGTTGAATAAATGAATAGCATACAGTGCTTGGAACAGTAGATGGCACATCCTAAGTGCTCGATAAATGTTAGTTATTTGTATATTTCTTTGAAATTTCAAGAGTCTTCATACATGTTATCTCATTTGACCTTCAGATGACACCTTTGATGTTGGTAAAACACCTCACTGCATTCTTTTGACAATGTTTCTCAGCATCTCTTCTGTGGGAGGCGCTGTGCCCGGTACATGTGACAGAGAGGCACAGTCGTTTCCTCTGCCTTCAAGGAGTTCACAGTCCAGTGGGAAAGATGGGTATGTAAGAAAATAATTACAAAAATAACGCAGAAAATGCAAAGAAAGGCTTTTCCCAGGTGAGGAAAAGAGGCTCCGAGTGACAGGGTGATTTGTGAGGCCTTTTGCAAGAACAAAGGCATCGTTAAGCACGGAGACAGAGTAGGCTGCAAATGCATACAGCACAATCATGCAAATACAGGGTGTTAAATTCTGCTCTGCATTCCACTGTGCCAGCCATGATATCTACACACCTGGCCCTGGTTGGGAAACATCTACGAGCAGAGGAGATCATTATTGTGAGGCAGAAGCTGGTAGGACCCGGTGCTCACCCTGGTCTGTTAGTTCTTCCTGTCAACATGGCTCCTATTGAGAGTCAGCTAGATGTGGAACTTTGTAAATGAAGCAACCTGAGTGATACAGAGCAAACAGCTTCGGCAAGACCTAGACAGAACTCTCCGGGATTTTTTCCTCCCCACCAGGATGTACACTGTCAAATTAAAACTTTAACCACCCCCGCAACCCATCAAGTCCAAACTCCAATGCCAAAATAAGTGAAGCTGAATTTAAGCATTTTTCTTTCTTCTATTACCAAAAAACCCTTACCATTGTTACCTTCCTGGTTTCAGCAGAGATAACACTGTGCAATTTCAGGACTTGACTGTATAATGCCATGTACTTTTCATTAATTAGTTCATTTATATTTGTCCTGCTCGGGTTTAATCACAAATAGTCATAAGAATCTTATAAAATCCTTGGATACTGCCTGGCACCATGATCAGCATATACTCAGGGCTTAATTATCTTGAACAAATTAGACGGAAGAGCAGAGAACAATGAAAAAGATGCAAATATGATCAAAGAGGAGAGAGGGAGCGCACTTCCTCCTCAAAAATGGAAGAACAAAGAAAGCCCCCCCAAAGAAACCACACGAGCCAGAGACAGCACCACACCCCGAGAAGTGTAACGTCAGACGCCGTGAGACTTCATCATCGGAGTGCCTTCCACAAACTCAGTAATCATGGGATCCTGCTCTCCCTTTCCTTGCAGTATTAGTAGCAAAATCCCTTGAAGTAGAAAGAGCCAGGGACCTATTTTCTGAAATTTATAAAAAAAGGTGGGAAGTGAGGCAGACGTGTCATATTCAGAGCCAATCCAGGAGGGAGAAAAACTCCAAGAGATGGACAGGTCATTGCAGCATCACTGGAAAGAGAACTGACCAGATCCCCTTAGGAATGATATTAGCCATGATAACAGTAGTTTACACTGTGCTGGTGAAATAATGCCTCCTAGGCCCTGGCTTCAAAAGAAAACCCAGGGTTCTGTCTGTTAATTCACCACAACTCATCTCTCCGGGTAAAACTTGCATGGAGATTACGGAAATACCGTCCCACCACCTGGTCTCAGCATTTTAAGCCAGTGTCAGATGTGAGTAGGTACGAAATCAGAAGTTGGAAATGTTGGTGACACATAGTGAATATTCTGTCTCCTCTAGGCACTGAATCCCCTGAAGGGGTTGCTTGCTTTAAAGGTAACCCAACCCATGAAGTAGAAACATCTTAACTCACACAACAGACAAATTAAGAAATATGTGTTTTCTTCCAAATACTACTGCCCCTCTTTTCATTAGCAAGCATTTGCGTGCCTATCACCAACTATTTAGCAGAGGTGGAGAGCAACGCGTGGACAACAGTTTCTAGTGCTCCCTCCGTCACACACAGCACCATCGATGACCAGTCAGAGAGAAGGAAGGGCTGAGCCTGCACACGGCAGGCCTGCAGTGAGGTAGTAATGGTGAAATGAGGGAGCCAGGGAATGAAGGAGCGGATGCATGAACGAATGAGGGAACGCTCTGAAGAAAAGCTGCGCAAAGAACTGAGACTGACTAGAATTCGGGTGGTGAAGAAGCTAAGTAGGGGCGATCCTGCAGAAGAAAGACCAAAGAAAAACCGAAGAGCAAAAAGTGACCTCAGCAAGTGCCAGGGAAAACAGGCACAGTGATTCCCATCAAGAGCCTCTGACCACTGACACCAAAATTCAAGGTCAAAATCCAAAGGATTTTAATTAAATATATGACTTTGCTAGGGCTGCCGTAACAGAGAACCACGAACTTTGTAGCTTACACAACAGAAATGACTGTCTCGTGGTTCTGGAGGCCAGAAGTCCAAGACCAGGGTGTCGGCCGGGCTGGTTCCTCCCGAGGCCGCGAGGGAGGAGCTGCTCCAGGCTCTCTCCTTGGCTTGTAGATGAACATCTTCATCATCACATGGCCTTCTCCCTGCACGTCTGACTCTGTGTCCAAATTTCCCCTTTTTATAAGGAAACCAGTCATATTGGATTAGGGCCCATCCTAACGGCCTCATCTTAACTTAACTTGATTACATCTGCAATGACTCGATTTCCAGATAAGCTCATGGGGGTTAGGACTTCAACATAGAATTGGCGGGGGGCGGGGGGGGACCAATTCAGCCCATACCAGTAAGCTATATTCCGACTTTCACAGATCCATATGTCATGGACTTGTGAGCAGGGAAAGACAGAACTCTTGCAGTATTTTTAGGGTTCCATAGAACATTCTTCATCAAATGCTCCTTGGTTCCTATTTCTCGGCTAAAATATGATGTTCATGTTAATTCATCTTTATTAAGGCTGGAATGTCACTGTCAATGTCAATGTCTCCTTATGGAGAATGGCAGGATTCAATTAAGCAAATATCTCAATTAAATGTTATTTTGATAGCCTCCATTTTTACTAAAAAGAGGCCAGACTTTGCTCATCAAAGTTATGTTATCTATTGCATTTTTAATTCCTTTTAATATATGAGTTCATAATAATATAATAACTAACATTTACGAAGTACCACATACCAAACATTGAGCTTGAGTTTCCATGCCCGTCTCGTGGAGCCTCTTAGCAACACTATTGGAGAGCCTCTTCTATTCTCTCCGTCCTCCAGTTGGGCAAACGGATGTTGGCTCACTCGTCCACTTAATAGCCAAGTGAGGACTCTTCCCACAGGCTGGACTGGCCAGCCTCTATGGCAACCTCGCAGACAAAACAAAATTTGCCCTCAGAATCGTGACCCAGATAAACTGCAAGATTCTCAGTCACACAAGCAAGATTGAATTTTGTTCACTGGCTATTGTTCCTATAACAGAATAACAGCAGGTTCATGCTTTTGACAAGGACTGTCACAACTGAGGAAGAAAAATAATAGGGTTCTTGGTCAATGCTCAGGTTACTAGCAGATGGATCAATGGGAATATTCTCTATGTTCTAGTTAAAGAAGGTTTTACAGCAATGCACTTCCTGTTCACTGAACTCCAAGGTTACACTTCCTTATAACCCACGTCAGCTTCCCTCTCTTTACATTTTGTGAAAATTATTCTAATTTTCTAATTCCAATTTTCTCCAGTAGGCTCTGGTGGCCCATGAATTTTTAATGATGATTAAATGAGCTTACTAGTTAAATCTTAACATTACAAATTCTGTCTTCAGCTAATGGAAGTTATTAATAACTAGATTTGTTGCTTTTTCTCCCTTGAAATTCTGACTCGTAAGAACAAAACGAGTATTATTGTAATTATTACCCATTGTTGCTCTAAATGGCCATGTACCAGGCTTTACAAGTGGATTTTCAATTCATAGGCTAAGTTTACTGGTGCTAACTTTGTGGTCCTAATTTCATCTCCTTCATAGAATATTAATAATTCCACTTTTTATCATAATAGCCTTATAATTATATTTTATTATATGAAGTTAGATTTAAAGGGCCTGATAGTACACATACTTTGCAAAATCTAAACAATAAGTTGAAGGATGGTATAACTCAGCTTTCTAGAAACACAGCTTAATCTGAGGTTGCAGAGAAGGAGGCGTCAAGTACGAGCAAATCAGAAAAGAAGTCTTACAGAGACTAAGGAGTAAACGTTCACCTTGTATTATGCCTAAAAATGGACTTGTCAAAGGACTTGAAGGATCATCTAATCCCACGTTTTCTAAAGTATGTTTTGTGAAACATTAGGTTCACAGAATGCCAAAGGATATCACACAAACTCAAAAGGGGGGTGGATCAATAGGCAAATAATTTCAGGAAATTCTGAGCTTAAACAAATTAAACAGGTTTCTTCAATTCAGAGCATTTCAAGACACTGTGATTCTCCAGGTGGGAAATAAAATGTTCACTGTTTCGCAAATTTATTTAAGCATGAGATTCTTTTTCTATCGAGCATCTTACAGGCTTACATCTTATAGGCTCAGTGCTCTAAAGGAAACAGCTGGAAGCCACTCAACAATCGGATCCCTCCATATTGAGACGAAGGAACTGGGAACCAGGTATAATGCGGAGGTCTGAGGACTAGATCTCAGGCCTCCTGCTTTCCCATCTAGGCCTCCTTGAACAGCCCACCTTGCAGCATCTGTGTAAGCCACTTGTTTTACAACTAGTTCTTGCATAGAATTAAACACGCACAAGCAGGCTCTGTACAAGCCTCTTTCAGTTCATAGACATTGACTGGAGTATGGGGGCACTGTACAGATGCCTCACATGTTAATAAGGAAAACAGCTCACGTTTACTGAACACTTCCTGTGTGTCAGGCACCGTGCTAAACCTTCCTATGAGGGAGCTACTATGATTACCCCCATTTTACAAAAGAAGAAACAGAGCCTCAAGGTCGCCCATGGTCAGTAAGAAGGCAGCAGGCAGACCCAAACCCAACCCCAGCACTTGATCACCACACCCATGTGAGATGATGGCCTCTCAGGTGTAGTACTCAATAAATGTTCATGACAACAGGTGACAAGTGACTCGAGATTAAACATCAGGAAGAGGTGTTAGAAAACAAGGAGAAGGGTGACCAAGGTTTTCTGTCTTAAGTGACTACAGGGCTGAGCTAATCATTAAAAGTCCTTGGTTTTGTCCTGACTCTTGCATTTCTACCTGGCCAGGCTCCTCTTCCTCTGAAATTGTGCCAATGGGAGGTGTTCCACGAAGACTGCTGTCCCGTCCTTAATGCCTCTGATTTTTAAGTGAAGGTCAAATTCTTCAGGGAAGTAAAGGATGCAAAATATTTCCCCATAGAATGGCGACAAGAGAAGCCAGGTGCCTTCTGCCGTAAATTTTATCATTAAAAAGGCTCTATTTTTCTTTTAAGTGCTAACTTAATCAAAATTATAAAATTGGCATTCCTCCTCATTTTTCACTTACTATTCAGAAATGAAGAAGAAAGTTTTCTCAGTTATTGAGTAGTGATTATGATCTGTAACTACCATATATTCAGAGCATTATGGTAGCTTTCTGTGCCATAAAAAGTGTATACGATACTATCCCTAGCCTTTGGAGCCTAACAATTTACTCACAGAGATCACACATCCAGAACATTTTAAAAATACAGAATTCAAGATGTGCCAGATTTCATAAGGCAAATTTTTATGACAAATGTCATACTTCTGAGTTAAACCACAGAAATTGAGGCTAAGTTGGAGAGATCATTATGGGCCAGGGGGATGAGAAAAGTCCTCTTGATGGAAGAAAAACTGGAGAAACTCCGAAGGACGAAGCTGCAGCTCTCTTTCCTCTGGGGGAAAGTGTTCAGGCGCTCTGATGTCACCTCCCAGACCCGGCTGGCCCACTGAGGCTAACGGTTGGCAGCCCACACCACCAGCATTATCTGTGAGGCATGGTTTTTCCCTTGGCTCCATTTCCATGCCCTTCCTACACTGGGGATCATTTTCTGTGAGGTGATGTGGGCTACCCGTCTTGACAGTCCCCCAAACACAAAGGCATCTCTTAAACACATAAATATCTGTTGGAGGGACCATTAACATGGAAAGTCCTCCCTTCTTTACCTCTGAGAAATCTCATTTCCACATAAAAATAACCCCTGAAGTTAGTATAGTGCTTTCAGTTTTCAAAGAGAGTCCACATCTCTTTTTTCATATTCTCACAATGTTCCCGTAAGATAGAAAATATTGGTATCATTATGATCATTTAGCAAGTAAAAGAGAAAAATGAGGCCCACACTGCCAGAGACAGAATGAAAATGATCTATCAAATTGAGGGCACAGTTGGCAAAATATGAATACGGACCAAGCATTTGATGGGAATTGTGAATTTCATTTGGTGTGATAATGGCATTGTGTTTACCAAGGATCATTTCCTTGTTTTGGAAGGATATATGCTGAAGCTTTGGAGGATAAAGTGCTCTGGTGTCTAGAACATCTATAATTTACTTCACAATGCTTCAGCAAAAATGTTACGGCGATGTGCGTGACCACTGAAAGGAGGAGGTGGCTGTACACGCGCATGCGTCCATTATCCTATTGTTCTCTTCTTACACTTGGAATTTTCATAATAAATAGAAGAAAAATTAAGATAAAGTAAACCATAAGTAATATTTAATAAGCACACATCCTCCAGGTACCGTTATGTATACACTATAGAAGTAGATCCTAGAGCTAACGCAATTAATAGTGTTTGTTGGAATGGCAAGAAGGAAAATGCACACAGCCTAATTCTTATATTATTAATACCTTGCATAAGAAATTAAGAACAATTCTGCTTGAGTCCAGATAGAAAATTACAGACTCTCCTGGCTTGTTCAGGCTCTAAATTGTGTCAGCCAGTGCCTTGAGGAAGCAACAACTCTGAGCCAGACAGAGACATGCCCTTGAGAGTGACATTTCTGAAAGCTTCAGAAGGCATGCCAAGGCAAATAGTGCTGTCCGTGAGAATGGCCACTGTCCAGCCTTGCCCTCTGGCTGAAGCTTCTGCCTCCTCTTCTGTTCAATACTTTTATTTTTAACCTTAGACCTGCCCATGGCCTCCACTGGCTTCCCGCTCAATCACAGGCCCCTCTCTGTACAGTCTCATCAATGGCGCTGCCCCAGCTCCACCTCCTGACTAAGAGTCTGACTTGGGGCGTCTCAAGCAAGGTTTGGCCACTCGTTTTTGGCTCCGCATCTCCCTCCTAGCTTGCACCAATTCAACCTTACCACCTACCCCGTAAAAATGACTAACTAGAAAATTCTATACACTACAGGCTGAAGGAGACAGATATACTCCAGGCAATTAATTTCATGGATGGTTAAAAGTTTGTGATACCCAAAGAGAACTTCAAAACATTCTGCTGTTTATTTCAGACACCCAGCAGTTTCAGTTTCCAGCAGGTTCATTTTGACATGACGTGATTGCATACTCAAAACAAAAAGTTACAATGTACGTACGTACCTACGTGTGTTTTTACAGTGTGCGCTTGTGTGGGTGGGCGTGTTACACGGTAGGTGTTGTGTGCACTGTGTGTATAGGTTGTGTTTGTGCAAGTGTGCATTAAGGCACATTGCTCCTCTCACAACAAGCAGGCCCTTCACTTTTCCCCACTCAGACTAGACTGATGGTCAGGAAAATCACCTGAAACATTAGGATTAGAAGGGTTACGCTTACTTGTAACATAGTGACAAAAAGAGACGCACTGACCCTTTTCTCACCGGTTTAAAGGGAAGGATATCTGTATAAACCTATATGCAGTTTTATTTTTAAAAATAGTAACTTAAAATGGCGATAATGGATGACTTAAGATCAATTTCTTTTTTATGAAATATGGTTAATTACAAATTCATATTATATGCTGCTGAGGTGACTTAGTCACTGAAAATACTGAGTTTAAAATTGTGTTTCCCTTACATCAGTTCCGTGAGGGTGGATATCTCTAATGTTCATTGTTATCCCTGGTGCTGGATAGTAGCAGATACTTGTTGAATGAATGATTAAATAAACAAACATAGGTACCTCCCCAGAACGGCCAGTTGCCAGGGTCCATGTGGTGGATCACTCGTCCTGCTAGTGCATTGGTCTGCTCCGGCGGCCATCACAGAGCACCACAGACTGGGTGGCTTACACTGCAGAACTTTTTGTCTCACGGTTCTGGAGGCTGGGTTGGTTTCATCTGAGGCCTCGCTCCTTGGCTTTCAGACGCCAGCCCTTCGCTGCCTCCTCACATGGTTGTCCCTCTGAACATGCACCCCTGGTGTCTCTGCCTCTTCTTATAAGACACCAGTCAGATTGGATTAAGGCCCCACCCACGTGACCTCATTTTACCTTGATCACCTCTTTAAAAGCCCTGTCTCCAAATACAGTCACGTTCTGAAGTTCTGGGGTTTAGGACTTTGACATATGAATTTGAGGCGACACAAGTCAGCCCATGACAGGTAGACGGGGCAAACTGAACTCATCTTCATTTAGAGATGTAAACCAAGACACAGAGAAGCTCTGAGGATTCAGGTTTGAGCTACAGGTCCAAGAATCCTTCACAATTCATTGGATTAATGACAAAAGTGGAAAAACAGAAAAAAACCCAGTTGTAAATACAGCCTGCCCTGTAGAGGATGGATTGGGATGTGTGTCCATAGAAGCCTGTACAAGTACTGAACACAACAGGACTTCATGGTGAAACACAGACACTGGAATTTGGCTACTCCAATTCTAGATGAGGAACCGATGGGGGTGAAGGGGTCAGAGAGAGATCCTACTATTTAGATAGGTGTCACATTGAGAAAATGAAGGTGTTTCTATATAACTGTAGTCAGCAACATCTGCATCTAGCATCTCCACTATTTTTTCAGCATGATCTGCTCTCCCAGGAAGAGCCAAGGGCCTACATTCCCTGCAGTGGGCAGAAATCTCTCCTCTTCTGTCTCCATCCCCACAGCACCTCACTTGGTGAACTTCTCTATCTTCTGTTCCCCAAGAACATGCCCTGTCCTCAGTCCCATTCTCGCTGAAATGTCCAGGAAAACTAAAACTGTACTATCCCAACCAAATGACGCTCTCCATGTTTTGAAGGCTAAGAGCAGCAGCCGAGTTAGCGAGTGCTGTGGGGGCTTCATACACTTGAAAACATAAGCAGGAAAGCTGGGTAGAGGGTGGCCGTCCCCACCACATGTTCAGCTAGGACAAACTTATGCACGATGTGAGTTAGAACCTGGGGGATCAAGCCAGCTTTGGTGACCAAGCTTCCCCATTGCCCCATTTGGCTAAGAGGCTCTCTCCACAGATTTTTCAGGGTTTTTTAAATTATCAGGTTGAATTTACTCTCCCCTCTCATTAGAAGTAGTAATAAGAGATTATTTTCTATTTAATTACCCATAATTCACGAGAAAACTAAAAAATCTCTCAACACTTCCCAAATAAGCTATAATTCTAATTTTTATTTCTCATAATAATTCAGCCCTTAAGTTAAAAAAAAAAATACCTTGATGGTCCTCTGAACGGGAATAATTTCCCCTTTCATGACCTCTGTTACCATTTCAGTTTCAGGCAGCACTGAAAGAACGGAACAGCAGGCCACACAGCAATGGGAATACTGTTTTCATGTGACTGCCATGCAAATAGTCAACGTTGAGCACATGTGGCTGTAGGACCAGTAGAACGACGGAGCCTTGTTTAAAAGTGCTCTGGGATTTGAGTTTCAGGATATCATAGCTTGAGAGCAGGAAGAGATCCGTAGTTCAGGCAAATGTGGCTTCTTCAGGCAGAGTGTAGGAGGTTTATTTACGGAGGCAGACACACTGGGGGTCCCAGACAGATAGCCACTGTGCCACCTTTCTACTCCTGAGGCACCACGGCGTCCGTGACCTCGTCATTACCTATCAGCTCAGTGACCTTGGACACTCTCTCCCACCCTCCCCACCCACTCTCCACCTCTGCACTGCTCCACGCTGTCGGTGACCTCAGGGGAACTGCACCCCTGGACCCCGTGACTTCTGGCTCCTGGCTGAGTCCACTGGGAGCCTCCGATGACTGAGTAGCGCATCTCTACGGCCAGGCCTCTAGCTAGGGGGCCTCCTCCAGCTGCCCCAGCTCCTGTAGACACCAGCCTCCCGCTCCCTGCCCTGGCTAACCGTTCCTGCCGTTGCAGGTCTCTGGGGCCTGCAACTTCCCAGGTCTGTTCCCTAAACTCGCCCCCCCACCCCGTCCCCTGCTCTGTGAGTAGCCCCTTCATTAATGTCTCTGCACTTGTGTTCTGTTTCTGCCAGAACTCGAGCTGGCAAGACATTAATAAAGAGAAATAAGGAAGAGACTTAATCAAAGAGTGAGCCTCAATCAATAGACCATGTTCTTGTTACTTCATTATGAATAAGCCAGAGTTTCAACATTAAAAATTTGGCAAAAGTCACCATAGGTCTTATTAACTTGAAACACAAGAGAATGAAAATAGCAATGCTAGGATTTGACATCTTCAAATGGCACGCTCAGACATCCACAGTTTCAGCATGATCCCCTTTTACAATGACGTCCTTAAAATGATGCTGCGTCTGTTACACAAAACTCAGCACCACCTGGTGCGACGGCTGCTCCTAGGCCTACCTGCTCTGTGCACCACCCCAGAAAAGGGGAGGTGTCAGCAAGGGCTCACACCCGCCTGGAGTCTGCTTCCTCAGCTCCACACCGCCATGTGATTTCCACTGCCTGGAAAGACTCTGCATCCTTTCAGGAATGGCAGGTAAAAATAAGGGCAGTGCAGCCTCAAATTGCACCTGCATGCCTTTACTTCAATGTAACCAGCCCCTTTGAGCTCAGCATTCTGCTCACCGTGATTTGCAAAACCAGCGCCCATCCGAAACCTTTCTCCACAAAAGCTTAGGGACAATAAGAACTCAGTTGTGATTTGATAAAAAATATATTTTTTAAAATCAAACAAACCTGAGAACAGGGTAGAATAAAGAAGTCACTACTTCTAGGCTAAAAATAATCTCCTAGAGAAAATAATTCTCCTGCAGTTTATTTAGTAGGAAAAGAGATTTTTGTTTAAAGCAATGAGTTTCAAGTTCCTGATTTTCCTATGAACTCCTTATGAATCAGTTAAGACCCACCAAGATATTTGTGCTCCAAATGCTCGTGAGCCACTTAGGGAATGATACTCTATGTACATTCATCGTTTGTGCTGAGGATCTTCTGGGCTCCTTTGCCTTTGTGCTCCCATAAGAAAGACTCATCAACCATCCAAGTTTTCAGATCCGGCTAACCTCATGAGAGCTGGCATCTGACAAGAAAACAAAACTTCACATGAGACCAAACATTAACGTGGCTGTGAAAGATGTTCCCCGGGAGGACTGAAAATCCCCTCATTAGCAGAGGACCCTCCTCTTGGGCCCAAAATGTGTGCACTGCACCCAGGGCACCTCAGGATTTTTCCCTTGCCTGGCACTTTATTCTTTTTTCTAACATGTTTTCTTCTGAGGCTTTAGATTTTGAACATGTGACAAGACAGCAACACCTAGTGGGGAGAGCATCGGAGTAGAACTGGAGATTCCTCGGGTCCATTGCGTTTCCTACATCTCGATTTTCTCAGCTATAAAACGGGATGGTGCATCATCACATTCCACTTCACAAATATTTACAGAGACAAACGCAGTTAATCCAGAAGGACTTGTAACTTCTCACAGGACAAAGCAGAGTTAGTTAAGTCTCTATTTTAAAAGTTCTCATGCACAATATTCTCGCTGTTTAGAAGCAGCTTAAGCCTGACTCTGTACTTCAGATGCAGGGGGATGGTGTGAAATAGGTATATTTGGGCTTTTATATCCTTCTCCTCCAGTAGCTGATAGAGCCACTCCTCTGTCCGCTTAAGTCCCCTTGATGTCAGTGCTATTTCTCTGGGAGATTTTTTTTTTTTTTTTTTTTTTTTTTTTGCATTTCAGTGGAAAACTTAAAATGTATCTAATGCTTGAATTTTAAGGGCTATGGAAGGAAGTTCAGCAGATCTTTGAGACTTTTCCAGAACATTCTTCAGTCTACCCTAAATGCAGACACCTCTCTGTTCTGCCTCCCCAGAGTTAAACTCTTTCTGAAGACAGTGTTCTGGTCCTACCCCCAAAATTAAAACTCGAGAGTTACACAAAGTCAAAAGATGGATGAACATTTGTAACTTACTGGAGTAGAAACCAAAGTAAAGACGTTTGAGCCTTTTCAGGCTGCTACAACAAAATATCATAGACCAGATAGCTTATAAGCATTAAAATTTTTTTTATCACAGTTCTGGAGGCTGGAAGTCCAAGATTAAGTCATCAGCACATTTGGCGAGTGGTGGGGGCCCTCTTCCTGGTTCACACACAGCCATCTTCTCGCTGTGACCTCACATGTAGGAAGGGATGAGAGAGCTCTCTGGGGTCCCTTTTATAAGGCATTAATCCCATTCCTCAGGGCTCCACTCCCATGACCTAATCACCTCGCAAAAGCCCCACCTCCAGAAACCGTCACATTGGGGGTTAGGATTTCAAATGGGAATTTGGTGGGGACACAAACGTTCAGACCACAGCAAGGGGCAACATTGTGATAAAAATGTTTTTGATTAGAGGATGCCCCAAATTCCTTCTGGATGAGACTTACGTCCACGCTTCACGATTTAAACCAGCCCCAGCAGTGCACGTCCAGTCTACCCAGGTGTGGAGCCCAGATCTGCACCACTTCCAGCTAAGACGCTTGCCAGTTTTGGCCTGTCTTCTGCTTCAGTGAGATTCCCTCCACTGTGCTTTTTATAGGGTCTCTGCTCCCTGTATCTTTTTTTTTTTTTTCTTTTCATGAGGAAGATCAGCCCTGAGCTAACATCTGATACCAATCTTCCTCCATTTTCTGAGGAAGACTGGCCCTGAGCTAACATCCGTGCCCATCTTCCTCTACTTTATATGGGACGCCGCCACAGCATGGCTCGACAAGCAGTGCGTCGGTGTGCTCCCGGGATCTGAACTGGCGAACCCCGGGCCAACGCAGCGGAGCGCGAGAGCACTTAACCGCTTGCGCCACCAGGCCGGCCCCTTCCTATATCTTTTTAAACAAAATTTGCCTTTCTTAATGGAACATTCAAAATCTTCCCAAAATGTGACCTCAAACTTGTTGTCCACCTAATTATCTGTGTATTACTCAAAGCAATCCTCCATTTCAGGATATCTCAGAGATCCAAAATCATCTCCCTGATTTCAGCTTACCCAAAGCTACCCAGCTGGGTCAGCTCAGGTCTTTGACGAAGCAGATGCCAAAGCAGAGTTACAAGTGCAGGAGATCCATTAGGGGCGACGGAGCGGGAGGAGGCAGGGACAGCCTTCAGGCTGAGTCACAGGCCTGACACCTGCAGAAGGAAAAGGGGAAGGAAGCATAACTGGGTACAAAGGCTCTTGGGCTGCCATGAGGCTCCGCGAGTCTCCCGGCCCAGCGGGAGCTCCAGTGGAAGACAGTGCGCAGAGGAGCCTCGTGATGGACAGAAGAGGCCAGGCCTGAGCACCCACAACATCCGCAGGCACCGGCTGGGAGCTGCCTGGGAGGAGCACGTCCCCATTCAAACGCACAGATCTCAGAGGTGCGGAGGCTGTAGGGTGTGTCTCAGCTGCCTGCACCCCTTGAAGGGAGATCTGAGGGGTGCAGTCCATGGCTGTCATGGCCCACACTGTGGGCAGCACAGACCCACTTCTCCACACGCATTCGCAGACAGCTTCCTCATGGCGCCTCTCCTCATGGGCCTTGCTTCCTGAGAGAGACTAGCAGGAAGAGTCACAGCGCTGTCGCTGCCATTGGCCCTAGGATATAACTGGAAGTCATCCTATGCCTCCTCTTATACCCACTCTAAATCTCCACCTTGCTGTGACTTCAGCAGGCCCTGGTGGCTTATTGGTGGTGTGACCCAGACCCTCATCCCTTCTCAGGTCACAATTGGGCAAGGCCATACCAAGAGGGTCCCAAGTGAACCACTTGACAGGCAAACATAGTCCCCCCTGCCCCTTTGTGCAGCAGCAGCCCTGCCTCCCCCACTGGTCACAGGCCACTGTGCCCACCAAGACCGTGACTCCTGTCTGCAGTCCCTGGACACAGGAGTCCAGAGCGCCTGCAACAATTGGGCCTGTAATGCAATAGGACCCCAGCTGTTCTCACTCTTGGGGGCCTAGGACCTCCAGCCCCGCAGAGCCCAGAGTGGTGGAGGACAGGGAGCACCAGTCTCCCAGGGGGTCATGGGGAGGGAGGGTATGTGCAGCCATCCTGCCTCCACCCCTCGCTCCAGGGCCCACACATTCCTCTTACTGGGCCCACAGTGCCACAGAGAGAGCTCTGATGCAGCACACAGACCGCTTCCTTGCAGAGTACTACCTCCATGCCAGGGCTTCAGCTGCGCCCCCAGCTTACCACTCCAACGCTCTATCAGCCCTGAGGCACATAGACAGTGAGGTCTGGAACGCTATGGGTGAATTCCATGGCCTGGGCCCAAGCCTGCCCCTCCTTCACTGTGATTCCCTGAGACGACGTGAGATTCTGCCTGCAGACCCGACACTTGGATAGTGGCCTTGGCTGAAGCTCTGAGGCAAGAATAGCAACAACACCCAGAAGCGGTGATTATTCCTATGAGGACAAACTGTTGGCTCTTCTAGACAGAAGGGGCCTGGTGGGGTCAATCTGCCACCAAGTGGCCAGATGGTCTCCTTTAGGACTAGTGCCTCATCAGGGGCTGAGCAATGACTTTAGTTGCTGGCTGGTTGAATACTCGGAGGGACAGCAGCTAAACTAGCCTTGGTAAGTGGGAGTCCCTGCTGTTGAGGCCATGAGTTGCCTCTATCTCTGCCACCGTGCCCCCCAAGACAGTTCTCACCTTTCCAGGCCGAGGACCCAACTGTCAGGGAGGTTCCAACTCTATGGGTTCCTCTTCTATTCAACTCGATCACCACCACTCAGTCTCCCAATCTTCAGTTACTATCTATACACCAACAACTCCAAAATCTACATTTGCACTCAAGACTGGTCTCCCGAAACTCAAACGCCCATGTCTAACTGCCTGCCATACGTCTCCATGTCCATATTTCACAGCACTTCAAACTCAGCGTGTCTAAGAATGAACTCGTGATCTCCTCATGCAGCCTGCTCCTCCTCCACTCTCTCCATCTTAGTGAACAGTGCCACTATCCCCAGTTGTCCAACCCCTCCTTCTGCCAGACCCCTCGTCCCATCAATCACAAACTCTTCAACATTTCTCAATCTGTTCATGATCTCTACCTTAATCCAAGCCATCCTCATCTTTCTTGGACTACAACAGCAGCTTCCTAGCTGTTTCTGCCTTTAGTATAATCCACATCCAAACCATTTTCCATTTTGCAAATTGGGTGATAATTCAAAGATATTTGCCTATTTAAAATAGTTCAAGAGACAGTGTCTAATATCACCAACATGGGTGAAAAGGCCCTGTTATGTGGCCAGAATTGAGGAAAGTCTGGAAATCATAACTAATGAAAAATAGCTGAAGGAACCGAGATGGGATGTGTGGCTCAGAGAAAACTCAGGGGGAAGCTTTGATAGTTGTGAATTTTCTACGGCTCTGATTCTTTTTCTTTACATATTTACTTTGTCCAAATGTAATTCATTTGGGGGTATAAAGTGAGCGTCTAAGTTGACCTTTTAAAACAATATTAAAATTAGTGGCCGACTGTCGCATGTAGAATATATGCCACACTGAGGTGTATATAAAATACAAATATAAATAAATGCAAAATGAATACATTTGAAGCTTTCTGATTTTCAATTATTTATTTTCTTGAACAGGTATTTTTAATATTTTGTAGTACCAGGAGTCTCTCACCACTCTTTTTAAAAATTTCATAATTACTCATAGTCATACTCTTCTGAAGTATGTAGCAACTATAAATTAAGCATTTATTTCTCCGAGGAAGCTGGTAAGGTAGATGTTGCATACCCATTTTCCAGGTGCGGGAACCAAGAGCTTAGTTTTCTTGCCCAGGATCACAGAGCTGGCACATGACAGAGCTGGAATTACAGTTTGCACTCAAGTCAGCCTGTATCCAAAGAGCTGCCAACTGAGGCGGGGCGGGGGCACGTCTGGCTCAGTCTCTTGGGGCAGCGGCTCCACTCGCCTCATCCCAGCCTGGCCCATCCTGCTGCAATAACACCATGAGCCCTTGGTACACGTTACCTCATTTATTCTCACAACATGCCTGTGAGGTAGGGAGGGGCAGGGACTGTCCCCGTTTTACAGAAGAGGAAGTTGAGGCACACAGAGGTCAAATGACTTGCCCACTGTCAAATGACTTTCCCAAGGTCACAGACGGTGGCCAAGCTGGCATGGGGCCCCAGAGCAGGCCTTCGGTTCCCCCCAGGGCCCCCTCAGCAAGTGCTGGACACGAGGACGTCTCCAATGCCTAGTTGTATACACAGTAGAGAGCAGCCCTCGTGTACTGAGCTCACTGCGAACTGGGCCTCGCCCTCCTCCCCCCCACCCCGCAGGCCCGGGCCATTGCAGCTCAGGGCTCGTGACACCCTGGGAGGGGGGCTGGGGGGCAGGGGAGAGAGGATGACTGGGGTAAAAAAAAAGTAGCTAAAAAGAATCTGGGACATAGTAATCAATAAATAAATGTTAGTTGTTATTATTACTATTATTCCCTTATAGGTTTATTCTGTCTGATGAAATAAAATAATTTTGTCAATTCAAAAAAATACAGGGGGATCTCAATCCAATTTTCATTGATTATTTTAGCCCTAACAATTAATTCTGGAAAAACTGACATCTCCATAGTATTCATCTCCCTATGCATCAACATGGAATGCTTCTCTGTCTATTCTATCTCTTTGTTTCTGTCTCTCAGTAAAATAAATGATAGTTTCCCTCAAATAGTTTCTGTACTTTCCCTCTTAATATTATTATTTTAGGCAGGACTCACTGGCTTCAGTATACAGAAATACCATTCAAACTAACAAGAAAAGAAAGAGATTTTATTGTTAGAATGTATCCCATGGAATTCAAAAACAGAAAACACAATATAGACAAACATCACAAGGACTGAAACAGGATAATCAGGAACCAAGTCTCTTCTTTCTACCTCTCTCTCTCTGGAGCCACATGGTTTCTCCTCTCTGCTGTTCATGAATCTGTGCCATTCCTGTGGTTCTCTTTTCAGACCAACTTCTCTGCTTATTCATGGTTCCTGCTTCTCCATAATTTTAGTTGGCACATGGCTTTGGTTTGTCATGGCCCATTTCCACCCCTAACTCTGCATAAATTTTCACCTCTGCTCCCCTCCAGCAATGAACTATATAGTCTCTGTGTCTCTTAGTTCAAATTTGTAAGAGAGAAAATCTGATGTGCTGTTGGCCAGTCAACGGCTGGTTTGGGTTAGCAATTTCACCCCTGAATCAGCCACATTTGGGATCCAAGGGTAGTGCAGTGAGAGGAGCAAAGCAGCATGACATACTACGTAGGACTGCTACGTGTGGACAAGGCAGGTAAGACCTTTAGAAGTGCAGTAAGTAGGTCAGGAAATGATAAACCTATCTAATAGTGTTCCTAGACATCATACTTAAATTTGCTGATAGAAGCAAGATTGGCTTTTCACTACATTATCCACAAGCTATCCTTATATATAGCAATAATCTTGACATTTGTGTATTTATTATGTATCCAGCAACTTTACTCTACTCTTCAAAACCAATTGTTTCTAATTTGATTTCTTTTAGAGTTTTCAATCCTTACACTTAAAATAATGATTGCTTTTTGTCCTCTATTTTTAAAATTTATTCTTACTATCATGTCATTTTTCCAATTGCTAGGATTTTCAGAATAGCATTAAATAATAATGGGATTAAAAAGCATGCATGGTTTCTCGTGTTTTTAACAGAATTTATTCTAATGTTTCACTATAAAGTACCATGCAGGAAGTTAGGAAATGATATCACAAATGTTTTAGAAATGTAGATGAATAATGCGAATACAACATACATGAGACAAGGTAAGACATTGAGGACCAGGTTGTAATTCCTAGACCTTGAGAAGACAACATGAGAAGTAAGATGAGGAAGAGAGGTGGGATCAGATCACCAGATGAATTGGGAAATATCCCCTATTCACTGAGTCTTTGAGAGTGGCTACCCTGAAACCCCAGGTTTCAAACAATAGCACGTGAATCAAAAAGTCAGAAGCATTGATGAGGCTCCTCCTAAGGTGGTGGGGGCAGATCAGGAAGGGTGTTGGGCAGTGCCCTACTATGCCCCTGACAATGAAGGTAGGCCAGAGAGACGATGCAGAAAGCCAGCCCCTGGTGCTACAGTGGCTTCACCAACTCCAGCCATTGTAAGTAAAATTTTGGGGTCGAGGAGAGTATAGAAAGGATAAAAATTATATGCTGTGAAAACAATGACCCTGCCACAGAAATCTTTACACTATATACTATTTTGAAATTGAGTTTAAAAAATTACAACATGCTATTGGCCAAAATCCTTTCTTTTTTATAGTTATCAATTTACCATGTTTAAATATTTTTATTTTGTAGATGGGGTTAAGTCAGTTCAGTAGACTATAACATGATTTAATTAGTACTATCTGTTTCTATTGCCCTTCCAAATAGATTAAAATCTTCTTGGAACAGTAGCAATGGCTTACCCTTCTTTTATATTCTACATAGCAGCTATCATTTTGCTATAACTATGATAGGTATTCAATAAATACTTACTGAATGTAAACAAGAATTGTAGGGCCGGCCCCGTGGCTTAGCGGTTAAGTGCGCGCGCTCTGATGCTGGCGGCCCGGGTTCGGATCCCGGGAGCGCCCCGAGGCACCACTTCTCCGTCCAACGCAAGGCCGAGTCCCACGTACAGCAACTAGAAGGATGTGAACCTATGACGTACAACTATCTACTGGGGCTTTGGGGGGAAAAACTGAATAAATAAAATCTTTAAAAAAAAAAAAAAAAAAAAAGAATTGTAAAAAGCTACTGATAGCCCAAGACCCCACTATTAACCTGGGCCATCATCTCATCTTATGAATACTTCCCACTGGTATCAGGTGCAATTGAGTGCAAAAGAGTATGAATAGATGAGTACAAACCCATTATCCATCCCAGTTCAAAAAACATCAACCTGTAACATAGTCAAGAACCAGACAATGTGGTCAGGGGTATGTGTGTGTGTGTGTGTGTGTGTGTGTGTATACAAGCACAGGTAAATGTTGATTTTGTTTCATAGGTTTTTGTTTTTGTTTGGAAGAGAAATGGGGAAAGGACAGCCCCTACAAGGCCAAAGCAGAAAGCTTATAAAAGAATTCTCAGGCTTCGCTCAGAGTGAACTCATTTTTTCCTTTACAGATAATTTTAATAATCGTGGTGTCTGACAAGTTTTCACACTGAATGTTTTACATAATATACAAAAGTTTCATTGTTTAAATAAAATCCAAAAACATCTGCTATCTACAATTCTCTCACAAGAACTGCAGTGGTGTTTGGGACCAGAGGTGGAATAAAAACATTATTTCCTTGGGTTTATTTACATTCACATAAACCAGGAACACACATTATCATTCTTTGACAGTAGAGACGGAATGGGTAAATGGGTATCAGATGCACATGCGTACTAAACCAGGAGCACCACATTTTGGGGGAGGGGTGAGAGGCACGCGCGCTGGGAACCTCGCCCCGGAAAAGAGAGGCGGCAGCAGCGCACTCGCGCGTCGGAGCAATGGCCGGTCAGTCACATCGTCTTCCTACTCAGGGCACGTGTGCCACGTGAACACACTGACCCGCCATATTAACTTCTCCCAGGTGCAGTCTCGTGGGCCTGCTATTAGATTTATGACGTCTATTATTGAGTTGTAGATCAAGGTAGATATTACATGTCAGTGTAAACACCTTTTCACACTCTTCACCGTATAACTTGTCATTTTTAATCTCCTACATTGATGTTAAACATCTCCTTACCATCAAACTGTAAATACAGCATGGACCATATTTTCTACGTGACTAAAAAGAATGATTGAAGAGCTGATTGGAAAAAAAAAAATTTCCTTGATTTATTTCACCTGAGGTTCCCCAGGAAAATGCCATGATTTATGTCCCAGCACAGGCTGTCTGATTAGTTCACTCTGGGCTAAAAAGGCAAACCATTAGAGGCATTAAAATTTCAACAAGAATGTTAGCTCCACAGTAAGCACAAGAGTGACATCTTGTGCCTATGAACACATGAGTTACCAGCAGCTCTGCCATTCCTGTTAGATCTGGGGCCTGATGAATCAGCACGGAGCCAATCTGATGCAATTTAAGCACTGAAACTGTTTTAAAATGCTGCAAGGACCTCAGTATATGGATCAGCCCCCGCAGGTGGTTCCTGACTTTCCGCTTAGCATACATAGCACGCGAGCGTGGTCTTACAGCTTTTTTCATCGTGTGAGGATGTCTGGATGTAAAAGAAATAGCACTGGACAAAAGCCTAGAAGCCAGGGCTCCAGCCCTAGCTTGGCCGTTATTAACTCACTGTGCCATTTCCTCATCTGCAAAATAAAGGCCTTAAGTCTGAAGCCAACCACAGGAACACTTTCCTATTTACAATTCTTGGATTATTTTTATTACAAACATTGTCAAAAGAAAATAGAAAGCATAGGTCATTGCTAAGCACCACTTTTTGTGTCATATTGAGTTAAAACAAAGACGCAAGCCTTCCTTGACCACTGACAACGGTAACGGCTACATACAGCCATGATACTGCTGCATAACCAATGACCACAAACTTCAGGAGCACAAAATAAGCATGTATTTGGCTCATACGCCTGAAGGTCAGCAAGAGGTCAGCTGATAGAAGCTGGGTCCAGCTAGAGCGGCTCAGCTCTGCTCCGCGTGTCTCTTCCCGAGAATAGCCGGCTGTCCTGGGCCAGCTCGCAAGGCAAGGACGGGAGCAAGAGAGTAAGCGAAGCACACAGGCCTCTGAGTGCGGACTTGTGACAGGGCACCATCACATCTGCTTCATCTACTGGCCAAAACAAGTCAATGTCTGAACCCAAAGTCAAGGGTCAGGGAGGTACATCAGCCTTTCAGTGGGGGGACTACAAAGTCACATGATGAACCATGTGTTAGAGACAAGAGAGAAGACATCAGGCAAGAATGCAATCCATCACGCCAATACATGAGAGAAAAAGTGAATTGAAAGAGAGCGGTCCCAGTCCACATTTCCATTCTTCCTTGTGCATTGAACACTCCAACCCAACTACTGGAATCCACACATTTAATTTAATTTATTAAGTATTTGTTTTGACTACCTCTGAACAAGACTTGGTGTTGTGCCAGAATCACTGATCTGGTTCAATAATCTCCTAGCATCCTGGAACTCAGGTCCACGTACATTCCTTGCCTGGACAAGGTGAGCACATATGTGGTCAATAGTCAAAGACCTTTCCTTCTCGCTACACAGAATACTAGAAAATACACACAATATAAATACAAGTTCCATCCAACTACTCTTCCAAAACATAACTCCAAAATGCAAATGAATAATAAAGCAGATTTGTAATATGAATCAAAAAATCAAAAATTTCCCTTTTATAAAGAACTTTAGAATAAGAACCTAAATGTGAGAAACTTGGGAATACATTAGTCAATAATCTGTGGGTAAAATTATTTTTAATTTGTTGGGACTAAAGTAATCTTTTCTTTCCCAATACTAGAGCATTTTTATCCCAGCATATTTTTGTGAATTATAAGCTCAAGTTATTCAATATCCAACACATTTCCTGAGTGGACTTGAAGGGTCTACTAATGTCAGAGTATGGGCCTGAGACAATCTATTATTAAAGCATTTTAACAATTTAAAATATTTATTTAAGTGTTAGCTGAAGAGGAACAAATAAAATACACACAAGGTCTCTGGGGAAGGAAACTGAGAAATATGGTGCTAACCTGCTGTTAACAAGATGTACAGTGGCAGGAACAATGGGAGTGTTGACTGCACTGTGATTGGGGAATGTCCCTTTGCTATAAGTGCCCTCCTGTGAGCAGTTAAACAACGGTTATAGATGATAATGACGAGGGAGAGGAGGGGGAGACACACAATGGTATTTGCAATCCATCAGAGGTTGGTTTATTTCAAAGCTCTAAAAGACCCCCTTGGAGATGTGTGCTGAAGTATTAGAGAGTGAAGTGATATAAAGCCTAAAATTTACCGTTAAATGTTTCGGCACAGAAATTACATCTGTCTATGGAGCGAGGTAAGCAGAGGCAGCAAAGGTGCTCACAAGGCCTGATCCCTGCAGAAGGTGTCTGAGTGTCCCTTACAGCAGTCTCCAAACTTCACTCTGTGTTTGAAACTTTTCCAAACAAAAAGTTGAAAACATTAAACAATAAATAAATATCCTCTGCAGGCTTCTAGTCAAGATGTCATAATAGAGCCAGTTTTTGAGGAACCCACTCAGCCCCAAACACTTAACATCATGGATAAAATCTACTAAGCAGAAATCAAAAAAAGGCATGACCAAGCTCAAAACTAGCTAAATAGCTCTATGAACCAAAGGTGACACAGCTACAAAGCTGAGAGCAGGACCGAAGCCACAGGCTTGCTGGAAGTCAGGTGTGGAAACAGCCGTGCCAACAATGATTCAGCATCTCGGAAGTAACAGAGCAGAGGGCATAAACAAGTAAGTCATAGCCTGAAAGAAGACTTCTGCAATCCATAAAACCAACGAAAGACTAAAAACCACATTCTATTTTTTGAAAGTTGACACATCAATTTTTAAAAGATGATTCACTTTTCCAAGTCTGGGAGGCCTCACATTGCTGCACTAAAGACCCAGAGGGCCCCTTGTTCTGTCCATATTCACTTGCACATCAGCCAGTTCTTGCCTAAGCTCTGCTTTGTCTCCCAGTATTTGGCAGGGAGTAGCAAGAAAAGACCAACCCTCCAAAACTTCTATTTTTTCCTAAGACTGCTTCCCCTAGAGTTATAGGCTCTGTGAGCCCATGGTCTGCCTTCCAGGTTCTAGGTTATCACAGGCAATAATTTTGCCAAGTGTCTTCCCATGACCTAACAAAGCCACCATATTTATAGCCTACAATGTCTGTTTCTTCACACTGCCACTTGACAACTAAGCCAATGCACATATTTTAGGTTTTTGTTATAGCAGAACCCCACTTGCAGGCTAAAATTTCTGATGAGGTGACTGACCAAGAAGACCCCAAAGTGGGATAAATAAGACAGAAGCTTATTTTTCTCTTATGTCACAATCCAGACACAGTCTGTGAGTGGATGACTATGGCATGATGTCACACAAGGACCCAGGCTGGCCAGTCAGCTCTGCTGTGCTGGGATGTGACGACCTCTGGGTCCAAGACTGAGCTGTCTCCATTTCCTAGCCAGCAGGAAGGCAAAGAGAGAGTCCAAGGCAGGGGACACTCCTACTTCTGCGCGTCTTCCACTGCCCAGACTTAGTCACCCGGCCACACCTCTTGCATGAGTGCCTCAGAAATGTAGATTTAGCTTTCCAACCTCTCCAAAAACAAAAACGATTGACAGAGGTTGCAGGGCCAGCTCAGAGCACCACAGAGCCAATTCTTTGATCCCACAAATCATATCTCTTCCCAAGGAGGCAAGTTTGCCTAAGGAGAGCTGGGCTGGGCCAACCAGGTTGTGGTATTTGTTCCTTCACAGACTCACAGCCACATTCTTCCTATCTTCCTCCCAGACCACTGCCAGGCTGTCTACTATTCTCACCTCTTTCCACCACCAGGATAAATAGATTTCAGGAACTTAACTTTTCTGGCCCTTGATCTACTTCTGTGCCTGCCTTTTAAGCCCTGACAGGTCTCCCCAGCTTCAAATCCAGGGAAGAAAATGTTGAGTTGTTGGTTTCCTCCCAGAAGACCCTGGACTCCTTCGGCAAACAGTACACCCTCTCCCCAAACTCTGCATCTCAAGGGAACAAGCTGAATTAATATGTCAAACTGAGGTCCTGATATGCAATTTTGCCAAGGTAGGGGTAGAATTAAGAAATATTGATTTACAGAACAAAAAAGATTTCCTCTAAGGTAATAGAGGAAATTATTTCCTGCATTTATCCATAAAGAAAACAACTAGCAATATCTTTTGTCTACACATACACACATACGCAAACGCACCACACACCAGGCACCATACACACAGGCACATACAGACTCATACACACACACATACACACACACATACACCACACACCCACATGCACCATACACACACATACACAAACACACCACACACATACAGACACACCCACACACATACACACAAGCACCATACACAGAGACACATACATACACCTCACTCACATTCACCACACACACATGCACCACACACACTTAAGCTCTGATGATACCCCCCCATTGATGCATTCCATTACACAATAAATAATAAATACCACTCAAGGACATAAAAGAAGACTTAAATGAGAGAAGACACATTTTTTGTTCGTGAATGGAAAACTTCAGCATTGTAAAATGTCAGTTCTCCCTAAACTAATGACATAATTTCCATCTTTAGGAATTTGAAAATTTGATTTTACAATCCATCAGGAATCTTACATATATAAAAAAAAGAAGAAGAATTAGGGAAACTTGTACTACCAGATAATAAAACACACGAACGGCAATCGTAACAGTCTAGGACAGGTGAAAGAAATAGTTATATGCATCAATAGAACAAAATGGAGTCCAAAAATAGACCCTAGTATATATGGGAATTAAATATACAATAACAGAGGCATTTAACTCACTGTAGTAATGGTTCTTAGAAAAACTATATCGCTATTTGGGAAAAAAAATATGTCTGATCCACATCTCACATTTTACATTGAAGTAAATTATAGGTAGACTAAAAATGAAAGGGGGGAAATTAACACTGTAGAGATCATAGAAATAATTATGACTATTTCTATAATCTATAAGTGGAAAAAGGCTTTCTAAGACTGGCATCAAAGCAGAAATCATAAATATTCATAGACATGAAGATATAAAATGTCTGCATCCCCCCAAAAATACTATTTATTGATTAAAATGAAAATAGTAATATAACTATTTTGAAAGGGGTGGTATGGGTTATATAAAATAATTAAGTCTTCATCAATCATAGCAGGAAATCAAAAAAGACAATGTTCAAATTACTAAATCAAGGAATTGCGGTAAACTGTAATAGTAAAAATTTGGAGAAGGGAGTGCTACATCAGAGATTTGAGGAAAAGCGATGCTCTCCTTCACTGCTGGTAGAAATATGAGTTGTTGCAAATTTTTTTTTAAATAAATCTAGCAATATATAGAAAAATGTATATGTCTATCTACATCTACCTATCTTTCTATTCCTATCCCAAAGAGAGATATCACCAAGCGAAATTAAGGAAAAGCAAAATAAATGAGAAGCTATACCATGTCCACGGATGGGAAGGCTCAGTATTAGGATGGCAATTCTGCACAAATTGACGAACAGATTCAGTGTATTCCCAATCAAAATCCCAACAACATTTTTTTCAAAATTGCAAAGTTGATTCTAAAATTTACAAGGAAATGCAAAGGACCTATTTTAAAACAGAAGAACTTATACTACCCGATTTCAAGACTTACTATAAAGCTACAACAATCAGGGCAGCATGGAAATGACAAAGTAACAGAAATGTAAATCAACAGAACATAATAGAGTCTAGAAATAGACCACACTTATATGGTCAATTGTTTTGCAACCAAGATGCCAAGATAATTCAATAGAGAAAGAACAATCTTTTCAAGAAATGCTGCTAGAATAACTGGATACATGAACTTACCTCACCCCATAAAAATTAATTCAAAATGAATCACGGACCTAAACTTACTCTAAACTAAACTAAAACCATAACTCTTCTAGAAGAAAACATAGGAGAAAATCATTGGGACCTTTGGTTAGGCAAAGATTTCTTAATAGACATAGAAAGCTTAAATCCTAAAAGAAAAAAATTGATAAACTGGACTTCATCAAAAAAACTTTGCTTATCAAAAAACAATGTTAAGAAAACCACAGATTGGGAGAAATTATTCACAATACATGTATCTGATAAGGCCTGATATCCAGAAAACACACACACACACACACACACACTTCAATAATAAGGAAACAAATAACCCTAAAAAATAAATGGAAGAAGATGTGAACAGATATTTTACCAAAGAAGATATCACATACAAATGGCCAATGAGCACATGACAAGATGTTCAACATCATTAGCCCTTAGGGAAATGCAAATAAAAACTGCAATGAGATGCCACTGCACATCCATTAGAAAGGCTAAAACAGGAAAGACTTGCAACACCACATGTGGGTAAGGACGTAGAGCAAATGGAACTCTCATGCACACCAGTGGGAACGGAC
This sequence comes from Ceratotherium simum simum, assembly GCF_057802395.1. Lineage (NCBI taxonomy): Eukaryota > Metazoa > Chordata > Mammalia > Perissodactyla > Rhinocerotidae > Ceratotherium > Ceratotherium simum. The sequence continues at coordinate 108,651,303 of NC_141900.1, forward strand.
CATGGTGGGACCACTTTGGAAAACAATTTGGCAGTTTTGTGGGGCTTTCTAAATTTTAAATTTTAACGTCCTTACTATGTGACCCAGTAATTCTATCTTTGATATTATCTAACAAGAAAATAATATCTACACAAATGTGTGTACCCAAATGTTCATAACAGTTTCATTCATAACAGCCCCAAACTGGAAACAACTGAAATGCCCATCAACAGTTGAATGGATAAACAAATTGTAGTACATCCATAGTATTCAGCAATTAAAAGCAACAAACTATTGACATACGCAACAACATAGCAGAATTCTGAAAACATTATGCTGAGCAAAAGAAGCCAGACACAAAAGATTACATACTATATGATGAGATTTTTACGAAACTCTAGAGACGTCAAATCTAATTCATAGTGAAAGAAAGATCAGTGGTTGCCCAGGGCCAGGTGGGCTGGAGAGCTGATGCAAGGGAAGAGGCACAACGGTATCTTTTGGGGTGATGAGTATGTTCTACATTCTAATTCTGATGGAGTTACAGGGGTAAGTACTAGCACACTTAAAATGAATGTGTTTGTTTTACTTAAGTTATACCTCAACACAGTGTTTTAAAAAAAAAGCAAAGTACTTGACGCATCTTAAGTGCTCACAAAATGGTAGAACTGATCAAAACAATTATAAAATGAAGGCACTGGAGGGATAAACGCACTATTTAGTGATCAGGAACCAAGTGTAGCAGAGAGGTAGGGCACAGCCCCCGGGTCACACCCCTGTGTTAGATCCCAGCTCTCCGCTTGTTAACCGCACTCCCTTGGCAAAGTTGTTCCACCTCTCTGGCCCTCAGTTTCCTGATCTGAAGAAGAAGGCTCTTAATAGTACACACATCAGAGAGTTGCCTAGCTCAGTTCCTACTCAATAAACATTTATTGTTTGCTTGTGATGTTATTGGGGGACATCTACCAGGACCCAAAGCTGAAAGCGTTGACAATGGCGGCCCAAGGAGCAGAACTTGAGTCGGGAGGGTGAGAGCACGGGCTTGCCGCTTCCACCAGAAACCCTCATAGCTGCTTCCATTTGACCTGGGTGGATATAACACTTTACTGTTTCACGTATAAAAAGAAAGATCACTTAAAAGAAAGAAAGAAAAGACAACTATATCGACAGATAAAAATTGTGCCAAATACACGAATAAGCAGTTTATAAGAGAAGAGATACAAGGATTACTATGCACATGAAACAACGTCCAGCTGTTACACAAAGGATACAAACAAAATAACGAAGTCTAATTTTTGTAGTATATCCAATTGGCAAAGATCTAAACAATAATGCATGATGTGGGAAAGAATTTGAAGAAATGGGCATTCCTATATATTGTTGGGAGATGTGCCAATGGATACAAGCTTTCTGGAGGGAAATTTAATGACATACGTCAATTTTTTAATTTGTATAACCTCTGACAGTGACGGCACTCCTCACTAGTGCAGATAGCATGGACGTTCTACAAGGTGTCCAGCACCTCCAACCCGGGAACCAGACAAGTAGGAGCATTCAGGAATATCCACCACAAAGTTGTTCATGTTTGCAAAAACAAAAACTGGAAACAAACTGAATGACAAACAGTATAATTAAATAATATTAAAACAATATAGTTAAATAAATTAGAATATATCCATTACATTCACACAGTGGAATGACTAGTGGACATCAATAATGATGATACAGATCTATATTTATTGAATTAGATATTATGTTCAAAATGTAATAAATAAAAGCCAGGTTATAAAATAGTACACCTGGTATAAATAAATTTCATTTTCTTTGCAAGTGCCTTTGTATGTTTCCGTGGCAAAAAAAAATTGAAAGGACTTTTACCAAAATGCTAATAATGGTTATTAATGAATAGTAAGACCTGAGTGATTTTCCTTTTTTCTTTAAAGCTGTCTCTGCTATCTGAACTTTTTTATAATGATCGTACATTAATTTTAATCCAATTTTTACAATTTTAGTTATAGGTTTAAAGATATGCATGAGTATGTCTGAGTCCTTGCCTCTCCAACATCGACTCCTTATAAAAACCGGTGCTGTGAGAGGTGTTAAACTCAGCAGAAGTACCACAGCCTGTTCCTGGTTATTCTTTTGTGGCCACACTGACGCGGGGAGCACTGGCATTCCCCCACATTCTGATCTCATTCAGGCTCGCCTCTCGCCTGACTAATGAGTTGTGACATCATAGTTGGTGAGGATGCATATTTAAGCAGACAGAGGCATCAGGCAATGTTAAAGTCAGTGGAAGAAAAGAAAGACAGAAAGAAATTATAAAGCGCACAGAAGAAGGAAAAAACGTTTAGGCGTAATGATTTTTTCATAAAAGCATTCCAGAATTCTCAGTGCATGTTACAGCACCGGTTTCATGGATCATTAAAGTTCTGTTTATGATCATCTATACTTAGGAATAAAGTTAAGCAGGTGCTAGCCAGGATATTAGGATGTTTCCTATAAATGTGATTTTTCCTCCTTGGAAAAGAGAACCAAAAGGGGATACCATTTATGTTTACGATCCATCCAGGAAGTTTTGGCTTAACATACAAACAGGTAACTGTAGAGGCAGCATGACTTGATCAGAAAAGCGTGTTGAATTTTATCATCTTTATAATTTTTAAACTTGGGTCCTTGCATGAGATAAAGTAATAATCAAATAATTAGATTCTCACGTCTCTGATCTTGGGGGCAAAAGAGCCAGTGAAGCCAGCCCTGCTTGTGTAACGAGCCTTAGGCAGCTGAATGGGGCAAGAGCAGGCGGCTTCTAACGGCTCGGGGGCGGGCCGTGTGGGGAGTGGAGGCGTCCGCAAGAAGACAGAGACCTGGTCAGGGCCTTGCCCCCCTCCAATCACAAATGACTTTCTTTGGGCTCAACTTGATTCCATATTAGGAACTATAACCAACTGAAAATGAAGACCCAGCAACGGGCATCAGCTGGATCAATCTCTCATCAGTACGTCCTGGGAAGGTTGTCTTTTAGGCCACATTCAGTCTGCAATACCCAGATTGTACAGCCTTCTTAAGCGACTGATGTTCCCTGAAGGAGAGAGAATGCCTCCCAAGCTAGGTTCTATAGCTTAATAGAACCTACTGATGTGTCTAAAGGGAATCTACGAGCTTGGTTGACCATAAAATCCACATAAAAGTTGAGAGATACACTTCAGCTAAGCGCAACCCAGCACTGTCCTGGGCAGAGAAAGCTTTGAGAATCCAAGACCTCTAAGTAAAGGTCCCCCTAAGGTGAGTGGGGTGCTGGAGTTGTAGAAGATGGACTTCCAGTGTCCTCATCCCAGTGATGGGATCCTCTCTGTTGAATGTGTGTGAATCCCCTGAAGACAGGACTCACTGACTTCCCCTCGGATCTGTGCTCACCACCCCTCTGACCATGATTCAGTAGATCTGCCTGCAAGGAGAAAGTATGCTCTCCACAGAGACATTTCTAGTACTCTTAGGCCTCCAACTGTTGTTTGCATTGTAAGTTAATAAAGTGGCATTCTGGTTTTAGGTATATGTCTCATGAATTTATCTAGGGTAAATTTGTCCCTGAGATTTGCAGAACTCTAAAATTAGATCCTGAACCCCAGGAAGTCATGATCCATCTTGCAAGACTTCCCAGCCAATGGCACCTCCCTTGGCAATCCCCTTAATACTGCCACATAGCTATGAGCATTTTGAATTTCCACAGCTCCCCAGGATAAAATCTATACTCCTTTAGGGGGCATGAAAGGTCTTTATCATCTGGTCCAGCCCAGCTCCCCAGCTTCAGGTCCCATCTTTCTTCCACTGTACTTTTTAGCAACTCTCAACCACTTGTACCCCCACCCCCGCGTGTGCACGTGCACGTACATGTGCATGGGGGCGCACACACATCCTCACTCACAAGCATGTCTCCATGCTCTTGGCTTCCTGAAACCCCCAATCTCCACCTCATAAGCTCACTCAGGTTTCAGGTTTTAGTGATGCTGCTTTCCTCTTTGTTGTAGCCAACTCTACCCACCCCAGGCCAACTAGGAGCCCCTCCTCAGTGTCTCTGCTGCGCTTGGTACCTGTCTCCTCTACAACAATTACTTCATCATGATATTTGGTTTATCTGTCTCCTCCTAGATGGTAAGCTCCTAGAAATGAGAGATTCCATAATTTAACTTTTAGATCTCTGGGATTTACGACCTACTAAGTACACATACTGTAGGCATTTATCAAATATTGAATGAATAACTAGAATAAGATTTACCTACGTTCCAGAGGAAATCTCAGTGCAGTGAGTCTCCTGGGGATTTCTCACAGCACTAGCATGAAGTGTGGGAGAGAAGGTGGGGTGAGGCCTGAAGAAGCTTCATACGGGACCAAAGGTGGAGCTATGGGAGGAGGAAGGGGCACAGCTGTCCCGATGTCCCCCCAGATCCTCTCGTGAAGCGAGTGTGTGACGGGACATGTGGAAACAAGAGTGGGGAAGGGACTGACTCCAGGCCACAGTGGGCTCTGCAGTGATGAAGGAGAGAGAAGGAAGAGAGATTTCAAGTGTGACCACTGGAAGGGAGAGAAAATTCCAGGGCCAATCCTCTAGGCCAACTGTTCCTGGGGTCTGTTCATTTGTAAAAATACCTAGGTCTGAAATTGTCTGTAAAATTAGACATATTTTCTCCTGACAATTTTTCTAAATTGGGTAAAGAAAGATATTAAATCCAATTTATAATATAATAAATTTTCCAAATTTGAAAAACTACTTTATATTCTACAGGGGAGATTCAGGCTGGAGGAATCTTGCCTTAACATCACATGCTCCTACAGACTGCTTTTTGACCGTGAATATCTCATTTTATGGTCCCATTTTTCTAAATGATATCCTGAACGAAGGAATAATTTAGATAATAAATCCATTTCAATTACTGTCCATTAGAAGACAGGAAAACATTAAACCCCACCAAAGCTTGTGGGAATTATGAGTTGCCCTTTCAGGTGAAAATTAATTTAATGCATCCACAGGTAACACCTCTCTCCTCCAGCACAAGTTCTTTCTTATGAAAAGAGCACTTTCCATTCCAACGACGTGTTTCTCCACAGTGTTTGCGAATAGAGAAACCCCAGGCTTCCAGCCTTCCTAACACGAAGTCAGACTCCACCGCGGAAAGAAAAGCCAGCGGGAGTCACACACCTTTTCTGACTCCCTGGCCCTCCTCACTCTTTTCCCTCTCCTTTCTTTCTTCGATTTCCTTTTCTTGGCTATTCTACAGCTCATGAGATCTTCCTACACTTCCAGACACAAGCAGACAACAACTCACTTCTTGAGGGGTCCTCCAATTTCAAATCTCTTAGAGATTCTGATTGGCTGAGCCCAGGTCAGTGTCCACCCCAGTCCCATCCGAGGGGGCCATGGGTGATCAGGCCACATCAAACAAACATGTCTTGTATCCAAAGCACTGTGATGACTCAGGGTCTCAGAGAAAGGAGGCTGCCTCAAGGGTCAAGTAAATAACCCCAAAATGTCTCTATTTCAGTGATTTTCTCCAAATTTCCCCTAAAGCATTCATTCAGGAAAGGAAAAAAATACATTTGAACCAATGATTGACGCTAATGTCTATTATAAGATGGAGAGATTTATTTTTCCCATTTCACCGAAATCACGAGCTTGTGTGTATCTTAACCATCCTTTCCACACAGCGAGGATCATGGGCAAGGACTCTGCCTGACTCCGTCTTCTGTAGAGCCCTTATCATCCCTCCTGTTCAATAGGAGTAAATAATTAAAAAGCAATGATCACATTCATAATAATCATGGGAGATTCATTACGAATTTAGTAATTCCAAGAGGCTTTCAAGATGACTGATCAGAACTGGGAAGAAGGAATTGGTGAGGTTGATCAAAACGTACTTGTTTATTGTATTTGTTATTGAAAATTGTATTATGCACATTCTTCAATGCATGGAGAGTGGAGATGTACATCCCCCCAAGACGATGCTGCAGTCTTTCTATCTGGCTCTTCCTTCTCCCTCATCTTAATCCCACCAGCCCACTTCAAGTGCCACCTCTTTTCAATGAGTTCCATAGCCTAACAGGCAACCCATTGATTAAACTCAGGGAGTAATGGAAGCAGGAAATATAAGTGAATTTAAGAATGGTTGGGATAAAATGATAATATCCAATCCATAAATGGCTACTAAGAGAACCTAGGATATATTTAACCTTTAAAGATGCTGATTTGGGGTTAACCCTACAACCCATGTTCCTATAGGCAGGATTTAGTTAGTAAGTACATAGAAAGAGAGAAGACTCCAGACAGCAAAAACAGCAGGAATGAAATTGTGGAGACAAGAATGAAATGCTGTGCTCAGGGGCAGGAACTAATCTGTTGTATGGAAGAGACAATGATTTCCCTTATGGATGATGTTCCCGTCCTTTAGACGTCAGGCTAAAAGTCACCTCTTTAGAAAGATCTCCCCTGAGTGGCCAATGTAAGTAGGTGCTGGCCACTCTCGATTACATGTTTTCATCACTGCACTTATTACTACAAATATATATAAATATATATTTTTCCATCTTCCACTAGAGTGTGAGCCATGTGAGAATTTGAATAGTGTCCTCTGGTACATAAATAGGTACTCAGTCTGTGCTTATGGAAGGAAGGAAGTGACAGGGTTCAGGACATGCTACCCCAAAATATGGTGCCTCAGCATATTGAATATTTCAAGATGAAGGAGTTAGAGAAAGAGCCAGAACCTAGAAGTTCTCTCTGACCTCTCCTACTCCCCTGAAGCAGGTCGTAAGACCCTCGTGTAAGAGGTACCCTCCCTGTACCCGGAGGAAAGAAGCATCCTTATTTCCTAAATGGAGGGACCCTGAGAAGAACAGGGCCTTGCTGCCTCCCCCCTTACTGCACTCCCCTCACACTCTGTCCTGTCACACTCCTCACGGCTGCCCACACTTCCTCAAGTCCAGCCTAAAACACTCAGGTCTAACAGTTTCTTGGGTCATCATTTCTTATGCTCCTGTGTCATTTAAAACTTACGTTAAATAAGTTTGTGTGCTTTTTCCCCTGGTAATCTGTCGTCGGTTTAATTTTCAGACCCAGCCAGGGACCCTAAGAAGGTTGAGGATAAAGGTTTTACTCCCGTAGGGAAAGAAGGAAGAAAGGAGGGAAGGAGGGAGGGGGGTGGGGAGAAGGAGGAGGGAAGGAGCCTCTTCTACCTGAATCCGCCAGACTAATAGAACGGATCTACCAGCACAGACTGCAGAACGTTCGTTCACCATGTTACACACGATTCTAGCAATAGCGCTTGATGGCTTTACAGTGGCATCTTAATGCACTGTTGATACAAGACCCTGATACTCTTCTCTTTTAGCTTATTTTCCCAGTTAGTCATCCGAGCCAATACTTCACTGACTTGAATTTACTTCTTAATTGTCAAACCTCCTCGTTGTCCCAGAAACACATCCCCAAATTTAGTCCCTCTGTGCTTTTTCTGTCGCAGCTTCCTCTATCTGGAGCGCCTTCCGCCCCATTTTCCCGCGTCTCAGCACTGCACACATTGAAACCTTGGCAAACTCCCCAGCCTTCACCTTGGTCACCCGCATCACCTTTGTCACAAAGAGAGACGACGTTTCACTGAGAACAGACATTTCAAACTCATCATCCTCTACTTGGCCGCCCTCGAGTCAGCCTCAGCTTCAGATTCTACACTTCTAATCCTAAACAAGGAGACTTAGTTCCCAGCGTGTGGGAACTTTTCATCTTTATTGTCCCAATTCCTGGCATACAGATATTAGCTAATTCAATATCAGTCATTATTGAAGGATTCAATTATTTTTATTGCATCATACCAAAGCTTTCACTAAAACTTCAGATCATTAAATAATAGCTACCATTTTTTGAGCATCTCCTGTATGTTAGGGCACATTTCACCTAATTTAATCCTTGCAAGAACCCTTTGAGGCACAGATTAGAAGGGTAAATAAAAGAGATTAATTTGCCCGAGTTCAAAAAGCTGGTAAAGGATGAATTGGTTTTCAAATCCAGATCTTTCTGATTTCAGATACAAGTTAAAAATGAATGATCTTTACTGGTCAACTCTCAATTAATCAGAACATTCATTTGAACATGACACCCCAGTCCCTGAATGTGTAACCTCAAGTAGACCAACAAAACTTACCTGAGCTGAAGACACAAGCACACATCTCTAAAACTGAAGTGTGAGAACACACAATGATTCACCTTTCCAATCTGAGATCAATATGTTGAACCTCCCAGCTTGTTCTTCAGGATAAGGGAGGCTATATTTTTCATCTTGCCCTGATGGATAAAATGACAGCATGGAGACAGAGGTGTCCCAGACCTGTGATATTACACACTGGTTGGCAAACATGATTACTTAAAAATTTCCTTTAAGATGACCCTCCTTGAGCATACGTGGTTTAATGGAAGTTGGAAACAGGAGTCACACACAGAATTCTGACACTCACATTGAGTATCTACTACATATGAGTTTGTTAATATTAAATCATATCACTTTTTACATCTTAAATCTAAGACTGTCATTACAGCCACCCAGGGAAATCCTGGCACATTTTCAAGTTCCATCAGTGGTGCCAGGGGACACTTCTTCCCCATTAAGTGTCCCTCGGGTCCCTTCTATTCTGTATTAACCCCCACCCAGAGGTATCCCTGCCAAAGGTGTTAACTAATTAACTAGCTAGCACTGGTGTTGGTTCAGGTGAATTAAATAAACATGTATTAAGTGCTGGGACATGTAGATTCAGGGTTAGTTAATTGACAGGAACTGAAAGTACAGCCCCACCAGAGGAGATTTGCACTTTATTAGGAAACTTGAAGAACACTTTGATCTGAGGAACGAAACTCTGGACCCGGGTTGAATGGTTAACATCTCGGGGCCAGAACCCTGCATACCTCCTGTGAGGTCAACCGTCTGTTCCTAAGGCAGTGGTGAAACAGAAATGGGGGGGCACCAGCTGCCCCCTCCACCCTCCCCCAGTCTTAAATCAAGTGTGTTGCAGATGTAGCTTCAAGACCATGTCCGCAAGTTGCCGCTCCCCCAAACCAGGGGGTTGCCTCCCACACCCCACACCCCACACCCCTTCTGTACTAGGACCTCTGCAGCCTCCACTGCTCCATTTCAAGCCATTTGTAAAGATATTAAAATTTCCTGACCCATCATATCATTCCACAATATAATACATTTCTAGTTTAGAGAACATTCAAGCACAATCAGTAGTGAAAGTTAGCAACAAAGTACCACAAATTGTTCATTTAAAAAACTCCTGATTTCTCAGGTTAAAAACAACCCACTCACCAAAAAAAAATAAAGATATGTATATGTATTTTAACATTCTCATAATCAAGAAAAGTAAACTTTATTTATTTTAAAACATAAATAAAAATTCCTTTTTACCCTTAAGTAGAAAAGACACTTTTTGGCCACACTTTCCATCTTATTGGCATGTCTTGAAAATAAATTTAATTTTTAAATGCTCATTGTTGATAAATAGAGACAAAAAAAAAAAAAACCTGTACTAGAAAAGTCATAATGAGACTAATAGCTGTGGGCATCAAAAGTCGTGTAATTGAAGTAGAAACTGTGAACGAGCTCGGCTGCAGCAGAATCCACCATCTTTCCTCTGGAATTAATCCTACAGAGACCCATAAAAGATTAATCAAGACAAGCAATCAATAACTTCTCAAGTGCTAATAAGCACCGCCTTGTTCTGTGATATGTTGAGCAGTTTATCATGTTTAGCCACATGAAGATTTATAGAAAATCCATAGTTAAAACTAAAGGATGAGGTAATGCAGCACTTAGTAAATGAAGCCCAATTAAAATTTATGCTTGATATCATGCGTTCCAAGGATCTGCAAAAGTCATTTTTGATCACCCCTTCCTTTTTTTTAAGAATAAAAAAAAAAAAAAAAACAGTGAGTCATGTCACTTCCCTGGTGTTGTTAGGGGGATAATTAAGAAAGTGTAATGCTATTCAAATGACGATCTGCCTGTTTGGCAGTGGGAGGCAGTAAAATGCCTTGGAAATTAATGAACTTTTTTTCTACTCTTTCATCCAAGGATCAACTTTTCCTGGAAATTTTTTGAAAGTTATGTAAAATATCTTTTAGGATCATTTAGGTCTCTGCTCTCAATCAAGCTGATGGATCAACAGGTCAAGTGAGTGGATGAGTTAATGGGTAATTAATAGTTCATAAATTGTAGGTCTCGACCATGAGGTTACATCACTGAACTTCCCACTATGGCAGGTTATTAATTAAAAGCATCAAATTGTATGTTTTGTAAATTAACCCTTGAAGCAATATTATAATCACAAGAATATACCTAATCAAATAGATGAGCCACAGTAAGTGTTTTCACAAATTTGGAAACAAACTAACTGTGAGTAACTATAAACAAGTAGATTTTGTGGGGGAGGGGTCAAGTTTCTTCAGGATCAACAATTAGAAAGACCAGAAAATATACATAAGATAAATAGGAAATCACCAATTGAATCAAGGTTTAAAATGTATATGAAAAATGTGAGAAAAAAGCCAAATTTTCTTAATAAAAAATAAAGTTAGCCACCACACCAAACTGGTAGATAGTACTTTTAAAATAGATAACGTGATAGATCCTCGAAGATGAGCAAGGAATTTCCTGGGGAAAATTCTGATATTTATAATGCTTCCTGGTCCTATTACATTGTGAATTTTTTTTAACTCAGAAAATGCCGGCGAATAATGAGATAAACGTGTCATTTAACAGGCTACTAACATGAGTAATCCCTCATACACACTGAAACGTAACCTACACACTAGTTCTACTTGGGCCACTTGTAGAAATTTATTTGAAATGCCTTTTTTGAAGTGTCCTTCAGAAGGTCATTTGATTTGACAGTTTCGATAGTGTCGAATCTCTTTCCATTCACAATTCAGTTGAATTCGGGACTGGCCAGAAATCACACCACAGCAAGTGGAGCAAGTAAGTAGGCTTAAGAACCGAGGGTACGTTTCTACCCATCAAAAGTGGCCAGAGGACAAGGCTGAGTGCTGGTTGAACATTATTATTATAGTTAGCATGCCTTTGCCTTCAAATAACAGAAAAACTCAACCTGCAGTAGGAAAACGTCCAGGTTTGTCTGGGCTTCAAAGTTTAACCCGATGGTTCAACGACATCACGAACCTGTATGATTTCCCTCTGTCTATGGCACCCATGGTCTTGACTTCAGGTTGGTTTTCTGTGGCTGTGAGATGGATCATGGCAGTGACCTTGGCTCTGTGCTTTCCCCTTCGTAAGCACACCACGAAAGGAGGGGAGACTTTCCATGACTCCCAGTTAAAAGTGAAGAAGAGCTTTCCCTACAGCCCCCAGCAAACTTCTCCTAAGTCTCACTGGCCAAAATTGGGTCACATTCCCTGCCTCAGGTCAATTCCTGAAATGTGGGTGGATATCCCATGGGCTACGCTCTTGAGGAAGAGCACCAATGAGGGCTGATACAAATAAGTTCAAAGCACACAACAGTGCTGTCAACAGTCAAGGCTCAGTAGTCTCAGGAGAGAGGGTCACAGAAACCAGCCCCACTCATTAACGCTTCATTAGAGAGAGAATCGTGATTTTTATCACAGCTCCTATGGACTTCAGTCCTGATGTGCATGCAGTTCGCCCACTCACCTAGCAAGATCTGGCTCAACAATTTAATTACATCAGAAACTATAATTATTCAGGTACAGTTCATGGTCACAGCCTCATAATCATAGGATAATTGTCTTTGCTGTGTAAATCACATCATTTTGATGAAATATAAAGGTTACATGGTAAATAAACATCTAATTACTTAGCAAGTTCAATGTAATTATTATTAAGTAATCTATCAGAATATAAAATCTCTACTCTATGTGGTTATAATGGTCAGCCTTGTTATTGCCGAAAGTTTCACATGGCTACTTATGTCTTGTAAAAGGAAATGATTCTACAACAGCACAGAGCAGTAAAAAACAGAAGTTTTTTATTGTGTTTTTTGTTTTTTAGGTTTGGTGTTTTTGTTTCATTTTGGTTTTCTACCAAATAGAGTCATAAGTCTTTTCATTAGGGTTCACTTCATAGCAATTTAGAACACCAAAAAAAAAAAAAATGCCACAACGCCGAAAAAAACAACTAAAGGAACATGAAGGAAAATAGATACAAACAAAATCTCAGATTAATAAAAAAGTGAGGTGAGGGCTGCAATTAAAGAACTGTCACTAATTTTTTCAGAATTTCAGGATGCAAAAAAGGCTTCCATTTTTCCTCTCAAGGGAGAACGGTAACCAGATTATCACAAGCCTCTTTATTAAAATCAATTACAAAAGGAAGCTCAGGGCTCACTAGTCCTGTCTTTATAAGGGCCAATCACACATCCTTTTTATCCCGGCTCTGTTCTTCCACAAAGCAGGAGCAAACCAGTTTCACAAAACTATAACCTACGACCAATTGCTGGTATTTATGCCCATCCCGACAAGTAAAAAAATTAAAATACTTGAATTTCCTCAGACTGATCGCCTCCATAAGCCCCATTTTGTTGTAATTCTTTTCTTTCTATTCTTCATCACTTTCCCCCAATTACTTTACATTCTCATTTTCCTAACCCCACAGATATCATCTATTCTAGTTCTCATCCATCAACTTTGGATTCCTGAAGTTCTGTGTATTTGTCGTCCATTTGAAAGCCTGTGTTTACCATCTCCCTGTTACTCTAAAGGCATTGTTGTCACAGAAAAATCAGATTCACATTTCAAAAGTCAACCAACCCTGAGAAAACAGAGTCAGCAGTAAACTGGAGCCTGTTCCGAGTAAGGCGGGGAGAGGTGGGGCGGAGGGAGTGGAGACTCCGAGGAAGGCAAGCACACGGGACACAACACGGTGACGTGAGGACCACGGAGCAGCAGCCATCCCCATCTCCCCCGGCGAGCCCCCGGACTTCGGCACCAGCCCTCGCCTCCTCCAGCAGGGCCTCTGTCCTCCCGCCCAGTCGGATGGATGCAGCCTGGCGAAGTCCCTCTCCCTCCAGCCCCTGTGGCTTCTGACTTCTTTCCTGCCATGCTAGACCAGAAGAGAGCCTGCCCTGACCCGGGAAATTCAGCCGCGCAACTAGCGCCTGTGAGCCAGCCTGCCCCACACAAGCCAGGATGGCCCGTTTGCTTACTAAATATTGAGGAGCTGTGTAGACGCTGATTATGCCTATTCATCATACATGGTTTTTTCCTTTCCTTTTCCCTAAATTCAAGACCTATTTTGTTATCGGGTATCTCTTGTTAATGTGGCAATGAAGGGCATCATTACCTTATTCCTCGTTGCACTTTTTGTCACTCTGCCTCCCACCCTAACACTCTGCTCTCTTTAAGGTGGTCAATACCTTCTTGCCAAGTTCCATCACACTTCTTAGTCTTCCTTCGTCTTGAGTTCTCTGCAGCATTTAACCTGATTGGGACCCCGTTCTCCCCTTCCTAAATCTTCCCCTTTATTTTCTCAACACTGAATCTTTCTGCTTTTGCACCTCCCTGACTCCAAGTCCACATGTTGAACGGCGACCATCACACCCCGCCAGCACTGCATCCCAGCCCTCTCTTTCACAGGCCCCTCGTGGCCTGCTCACACCCTCAGCAGCATCTTCAGCTCCTTCCATTCGCTCTTTGTTCACATCAAATCCGGCTGAGACTCCTGCTCTCTTCTTGACAAGTCTGTGCCATCCTTCCTCCTCCATTTCAGACACCCCACACCCTCACACTCACCACCGTGGTAACACTTCACCAGCTGGGGGTCCTGAAAAGTCTTTCCACATATGTACACATAATAGACTTGTCTTCCTAAAGGTTCTACATTGATTATGTAACGCCACTGCTAAAAACACACCCCAAAAGTCCCCTTTGTGTAGGTTAAGGTTGAAACACTATGGCTCTCCGGGAGTTAGTCAACTTTATTTCATCAATTCACAATCAACGTGGTCTCCAAGTTCCTCATCAGTTCTCACCTTTCCGGGAAACTTTCTTTGACCACGATGATGCACATTAAACACCTTCCTCTCTGAAATCTTGTTGCACTTATTGTCACCTTCGTATATTTGGTATTTAATTAGGTATAGACCTGTATTGTTACATAACTATTTTATTTTTTTAATTTATTTTTTGTCTCCACCAATGAAATGGTTAACCTAAACTGTAATTTTTATTATTCTTATTGCTGAACATATGGTAGGTATTTAATAGCTATTAAACACTATTTTATTCATTCAACAAATATTTACAGAGGGCTACTAAGTCACTGGTATTGGGCTGAGCACTGAACACAACGACGCGCAAGAAAGACATGATTCCCACTGTTCAGAGGTTTCAATGCAACAAGTGGGTAAAAAAGTAAGTGATCGCAGAAGACACCTCCTTGTAAATGCTGTGACAGGGAAGTCCATGTGCCACAGGAGCCCCGAAGAGGAAATCCTTGGACTTGGGGAGACCAAGCAATGTTGACATATTAAATAATCCTTCAAGCTAAATGATCCTTTCCATCACTGTCTCTAGATCAATAAGCCATCTGCCTCCCTCACTCAAATCCCCCACTCCTTTAATCCCAATACATTCATGTTCTTCCTTCTTTACGGCTTTGTCCTCCACAAACCACCAAATCCTTCTTCCCAGGTACCTTTTATTCCCTAAACAAAATTGTCAATACATATTGTGTTATCTCTGCAAGGGGCTGGCTTAAACTTCTGATCATTAATCATCTACCAAATTCAGTCACCGTGAGCAATTTCTTTAGCTTCATTCCATTTTACACCTCTCAGTGTAACGTCTTTGTCTCCACCCGCTCTTCCTGGTTAGTGTTCATTATTTTCTCTCTTTCCTTATATGCTCTAATAATAATAATCCCCTACATAATCTAAGGAAAAAAACTTCAATAGCATATACATTTTAGCCTTCAATGGCATAATAACTTCCTCTACACTCTTTTCTTGGGATGTACTAGAAGATCCATAGATAAGACCTAAAATAACATATACCTTTTCCTTCTCTACCCCACTCTCGGTTCCTGTTAGGTACACACTAGGCCCCCCTTATCCGCAGGGGATACACTCCAAGACCCCCAGTGGATGCCTGAAACCACAGCCAGTACCAAACTCTACATACACTGTTTTTTCCTATATATACACACCTATGGTAAGTTTAATACATACATTAGGCACAGTAAGACGTTAACAACAATAACTAATAATAAAATAAAACAATTATAACAATATACTGTAATACAAGTTACTGTAGATCTTAGCAACCTCAGCACATGATTTTTTCCTTCCTTATTAAGTTGAGAACTTTCACCTTTTCACTTAAAGGAAGCACATTCTGCTCCTCCTTAGCATATCCGAATGCCAGCACCACTACTCTTACGCTGTGGGGCCATTATGAAGTCAAATAAGGGTGACCTGAACACAAGCACTGTGATACCACGACAGTTGACCGGATAACCGAGAGGGCTACTAAGTGACTAACGGGCAGGTGGTGCACACAGCGTGGATCCACTGAGCAAAGGGACGATTCGTGTCCCGGGCGGGACAGCACTAGATTTCATCAAGCTACTCAGAATGGCCCACAATTTAAAACTTATAAATTGTTTACTTCTGGAATTCCCATTTATATTTTTGGACCATGGTTGACTGTAAGTAACTGAAATGTCAGAAAGCAACACCGCGGATAAGGAAGGACCACTGCATTTGTGCCTGTGTGTGGTAACCCCGTCTTCTCAGTTTCTGCTTTTACCAAAAGAGTGGGTAGTGATCACATTTTCTGAGCTAGGAAAGACTGATATAATTTCAGGTTAAAGTGGAGAAAAATCAACAATTAGGTTTGAGATGTTAAATTTGACGCGTTTTGGGACAACTGAGTGTAAGTGACAAGTAGCAGCTGGATACACCACTCTGGAACCCTGGAGGGAGATGTGGCTGGAAGTAACAATCTGGGAACCAAAGACACACAGATAATGTACAAGAGCAAATGCTCCCACCTATACCAGTAGGGTGAATCAGAAAACACGTATGAAAGAGGAGAAATCAGAAGTTCCATTTGAAACTTCTCTTATTAGCAAAGCTGGCCACTGGTGTAAGAAAACTAAAAGGTTAATGGCCAAAACGTGCAATGGTTACATTAATTTTAGGCACAATTTTGAAAATCAGAAGGAAAACCAAGTAAAATGTCATGGTTTTTCTTTAGATTTTTCAAAACCTCCAGATCCGTACTACTTCAACCTAGAGTATTTGCAGTAAAACACAAACAACAATAGTAACAGTAACAAACTACAAAGTCGTGACCACACTCGACAACGCCAAGGCCGTGTGCCCGTTGTTCTGCTTCCCAGGGATGATGCACCAGGAGGATATATTTTGAGAAGGGTGAAACGGAACTCAACAACACAACTCTCATAACACTAATAAAAACCGCAGTGTCCCAGGGCTGGCCCCGTGGCTTAGCGGTTAAGTGCGCGAGCTCCACTACCGGCGGACCCGGTTCGGATCCCGGGCGCGCACCGACGCACAGCTTCTCCGGCCACGCTGAGGCCGCGTCCCACATACAGCAACTAGAAGGATGTGTAACTATGACATAGAACTATCTACTGGGGCTTTGGGCAAAAAAAGGAGGAGGATTAGCAATAGATGTTAGCTCAGAGCCCGTCTTCCTCAGCAAAAAGAGGAGGATTAGCATGGATGTTAGCTCAGGGCTGATCTTCCTCACAGAAAAAAAAAAAAAAAAAAAAAACCACGGTGCCCCAACAGCATATTTCTGATAGATTTACAAAGTGAAAGTCAAATTCTGTCCTGACACATCAGTGATACCAGGGTCTGGTACCCTGATGGAAACATCTGCTGGTAAGGAGACAGAAGCTCTGTTTCTGAAAAATGTCACCTGCACTGTGTGGCATCAAGGTGAGTCAGGCTGGACAAACTTGAAAATCACGCCTCCTCCACAAGCAAACACCTCCTCAGACGTAGTTTATTCAGGACACACCAATGGGCTCTGGACTTGATGTGTGCAAGTCACTCTGGATTGCATGGTATCGCACAGAGTGTTTCCCTTCACAGGGCTTTTCTCAGCTTAATTAACAACGATCAGTACAGTTTTCTAAGTAACATCTGTCTCCCAGACTGTAATCAAATCCCATGGGGTAGGAACCATTTCCTTCTTGTTCATCATTTCATTGACCACTGCCTAGCACACAAATCTTTGTTGACTAAAAAACACAAGTGTGCCAAATTTCATGGGGGTGGGAGTGGGGGGGTGGCATCTAAAGAAATATAACACAGCATCCCTATCCTCAAGGAGCTTACAGACCTAGTTGGGTAGAGAAGGCATCACAGAAGATAAGACAAAAGATAATTTACAGAATAGATGCAGTATAAGATAAATGACAAATGAATAATTTAAATAATAATTTTAACAGACCTTTCACACATTAGTACAATATACATCTCTGTGCATAAAGCCCATATTGTCTAGAATTACATTCTTAAGCAATACTCCCAGAATTGGAATGAGTTGGTAGCATTCTAGAGAAAAATAACATTAACACACTTTTTTGTAAAAAAATTAATTTAAAAAATGTTAATATTAGGGGTATCCTAAGCAAACTTCCTGGTTAAAGTGTCTATAAGATATTTTAATGGAAAAATTATTAAAACACATGGAAAACTAGACAAAGATAAGGAACAATTCCTTGCCACTCAGTAACCGTTATTACCCCAATGTGTAAAGAGCTGACAAGTTGTTCCTCCTGCCCTTACGACAAGAAAAAAGCTGAACAAACTGAAAACCAATGACCCTTCTTGGAGCCATCCCAGAACTGTGGTCACAGGGCAAACCACTGCCCCCAAAACTGGAGACAGAAGAAGAAAGAGAATCTCAGCAAGATCAGCTTAGCTGGAGCAGGAGTGCTGCAGCCATGACTGGTGGGAAGTCTCAAGCAGTGATTTTGATGAATGCTGGGGCTACATGTGGACTAGCTCGAGAGTGAGAAATTCCTGGGGGCCACAGTCTTAGGGGGCACCCCACACTTTCATGGGTTGTACCTCCAGGATGCCCACCAGATTCTCCGGTGAAGAGCCAAGAAAAATCCCCCTCTGTTTCTGGCAGGGAAAGAGGAAAAGTAACCAGTTTGAAAGGCACCTGGAGCACTCACCATTAGAAAGGCTACTCTGCAGGGAAAAGACTTGTCCCACCTGGGGGAAGACATTCACCCACTCTAGCCCCCTCCAGCCTTCCTTTCTCACCTAAGGAAGACGGTAGAGGGCAGGAGCTCAGGTCTACTTACAGAAGGGCAGAGCATCGGAGAAGGAATCAATGAAGGAAAAGAAAGTATTTTTTTCGTATTCTTAATTGATCTCATAGATAACTCTTCAAAGTAATCAAGATAGCTGTTCAAAGTAATCATCGTAACAATGCATTGGGTGACTATAGCATATGGGTAAGTGCAACGAATGACAGCAGTGTTATAAGGGATGGGCAGGAGGGATCAGGAACACTTTGTTATAAGGTACCTGCCCTCCTCATGAAGCAGGATAGTGTTATTTGAAAGTGAACTTAGATTAGTTGTAAATGTATATTGCAAACTGTAGGGTAACCACTAAAAAAAATTTTAGAAATAAGTATAATTGATGTGCTAAGAGAGGAGAGAAAATGGGAGCATATAACATTTTGATCATGTAACATAATTAAAACCAGAGAAGGCAGAAAAAAAGAAAGAAAAAATAAAGAACAAGCAACAAATGCAAACATGATAGATATTAATCCAACTATATCAATAATCACTTTAAATGTGAATGGTCTAAATATACCAATTAAAAGACAGAGATTGTCTTGTCAGAGTGGATAAAAAAACTAAGACCCACTAAATGTGGTCTCCAAATACCCAGTGTGCTTTCTGATTCCCTGACTGATCACAGCACTGTACCTAAGCTTGGAGCTCTGCAAGCATGGAATCTAATTTGTTTCAACACATCTCAGCAAAGGGATAGACACTAAAAAAATAATAATAGTGATACCTACCATTGATTAAGTATCTACTATATGTTAGGCGTTGTGACCTCAGGTTGTAGAAGTCCTTAAGGACGATTTGGTGAATGGATGGATAAATTAATAAACCAGTTATTTAATGAAAGCCCCAAGCATGCTGAATTCTCTCTTCATCTGTATCCATACTGAACTTTCTTTTCATGAGATCGTTTCAGATCGGGGGTATATGAGCTGCAAAGGAAGGGGGAAGAGCATAGATTTTAACCTAATATTAAGTTCTCCATGAGGAAACTATTTCAATTCAGTCAGTGAACTTTTCACCTTTCACTGCCTTGCCATTCACTAACACTGCCGAGGACTGGTCTCCCTGCTGCTTCTGTCCCCGTGCACTTTTCAGATGGAGAACAGGAAATGGATAAAAGACACAGCCTTGTTGCTTCACCAACTGGGTTATCACTGTCCAGTAGAGAACTATATGCCTTGGGAATAAAAGTCTCCAAAGTAATCCTGTCTACAGGGATCCTATCTTCCCTTCCAAAAGTCATGACTTGCACAATCTGGTATGTTACTTGACACCCAGTCTGAAGATGGGACTGAACGTTTGGAACCAGACCATCCTGGAAGCCCACTAATAAATGGTCACCAAGCAAAGATGGCGGCATGGGCATCAGCCTGAGCATCAAGAAATCCAGGTTCTTGGTCTGATGTCTTGCTAATTAGCTAGTAATTAGTCTATACAAGTTTCTTCACTTCTCTGGCCTCAGTTCCATCATCCATAAAGTGAATAGACATACCCTAAATAATCTCTACTATTCTTTCCAAATTCACAATTCTATAATTCTAAATTGATGATAATAATACAACAACAATTAAATGCACACAACACTCTACTGTGCAGTTCTAAACTATATGTGAATTTGCATACAGAGACAACACAAAATACAGTAAGATAAGTTCTGTTGCCATCATTAACATTGTTTTATAATTTGAAAGCCAAATGGTAATTATTTTTATCAAATGTAAACACAATGTACATAATAATAACCCCATTCCACACTACATTTGTTACCTCTCTTCACTCCTAAACTTACTTACGTTTTAATTAACACCACGTTTCTTGACAATGAGCCAACTTTCAAGCCTCTCCACTGTTTGTCCTGAATTTCTGACTCTTGATTGTACTGTTTTAAAGCCAAGAATCCTATCACGTCACAATAATACCAATATGAATGAATACCACTTATGTCACTATACTGTACACTATACTTGATGGTGTACACACTGCGTCATTTAATCTTCATTACAGATCCATGAAGTAGGTATTATCCATATTTAATTCATAAAGAAACTGAGTCTCAGAGAGCTTAGGTAAGTTGGCCCATGTTATAAGTCCAGTACGTTTCAGAGCCAAAATTCAAACTCAAATCTGTCTGAGTTCATATCCATGTTCTTATCACTTTATCAGAGTTTTCAAATATCTTTAGTAGCAGAACACTTTTCTGAAAAAAAAAATGTACATAGAACCTCAATATACAAAACAAATAATAGTGATAGTATACCGGACGTATATAATGCATAAATAAATATATTAATACCCTATTATAAAGTAAATCAATGAAAATAATAATAAATTCTGGTGAACATTTGAAATCAGGAGTTGCTGGTTACATTAGCAATTTTTTCAGCTCTATGTCCAATCTACTTTTGTATTTTGTTTGGTTGCACAGCACCCTACTTAGCTGAAAATAGCAATGGGTTTTTCACATTTCACCTTGCAGTCTCGGGCTACTCTTGAATCAGCCTGAGCCAGAAGGTTGAAAGAAGATGAGTAGAACAGTATAAAAACAAGAAACGAAGTGCCAGACTCACAACATATACCACCCTCACCTAAGATACAAGAGCATGACGCCAAGGTGCACATCCACTTGTCACTACACAACTGGCTGGCGGGTCCTCACCAGCTCAGACCCAGATAAACGCTTCTGAACTTCCCTCACATCTCACTGAGCCAGTAGCCAGTACAAACATATACCCATGCTCGGCTAACATAATCTTTCATAGAATTTGATGCGAGTAGGAACCACAAACCCAAATTCAAAAAAAAAAAAAAGATCATTGAAAAGCTAAAACTTTTTAAATTAATGATAGAGCCATAGAGTTATAAGAAGTGCCCCCAAATGGCAGGACATTCTTTATTTTAAAGTCTTCCCCAAAGAAACTAATCTGGAAGCATAAATTAATGTCTTAATGGTTTGGTATTTTGTAACGTGTTAAAATATGGAATATATTGCAATTTGAGGATGTTACTTTTACCACTGTTTTTAAAAATAGTTTCAATTCCACACGAAGATATGTACTCATATACACTGTACTAACGCACACTGCCTTGGCATCATTGGGGTTAGTCCTGATTGCGAGACGTACAGAAGGACCATCGAACACCAAATGCCCAACAGGACTGTCAAGATGCGATGAGTTCTTCACAGGAAGTCAGTGGCCTTGCTTTGTTGGTGCCTCTCCTTACTGGGAAGATAGCACAGCGATACTGCACTGGGTATCTTTTAAATGCTCCCTTTGAGGTGCGTGCTAAACTGGTATTTTGTAGACTAGTGACGTCTTGCCAAGTGTCAAAAGTAAAACAGCAGAGTGATTGGTTCCAAGGATTTTGTTAAATAATATACAGTTTTTGTGCTGAGTAATTTATTAACAAAACTATTAATACCTGAAATGTTTTTGTCAAGTTTTGCAAAAATGGCATAAATGTTTAAGATGCCATCCACACAGGCTAAGTGCCAGGAAAAAGCAGTCCCATTATGTCGGACTTTATGGAATATTTATAAGATACAATTTAAAACAATTCCAGGCAGTCTGCCAAAGTACAAGATAGTTGTTTCATTTTTGTATTTTAAGCTTTTTATGAAATTCAACAAAACAGAAAAGGAAGAGAATTAGAATAATTTTAGGTGCCCCAATAATACTTCTCTTGGGATTGTTCAATATACTCATAGATATATTTTTATATAGTTATCCATTTCTTCCCAAAGAACCCCTAGATGTCTTCAGAATTTAGTTCTGTTGCAAAAATAGTTGGTCCTTGACGGATTTTCAGTTTAGTCAACATATGAAAGAAAGCAGAGGGATTGCATGAAAAGTCAACAGACAGAAACAGGTCCCTGGACATGGGTATTGGAATTATTAGACTATTAGACAAATTATATGTGTGAAAAGTTACAGTGGACAAAGCCCCTAAATATGATGAGCCTGACTTGCCCAGCGAGGAGGACACTGTCCACCAGCTCAGCCTTCTAGTGTCCTCGTCCTCAAATAAGACCAACGTGCTGTGTTGAAAATAGCACATCCTTCAGCAGGAAATCACGATTTAATGAAGAGGGAAGATGCTAATGCCAGGGATTTTGCTACAGTTCAACTTTTCACTGGGGAAAGGACAGATTAAATGAATTATATGAACTATTTTTTTTTTAATCCAGACTCATTCACCCGGGGCCAGTTGAAGGGGTGTCATTTACATCATAAAACAAAAATTGTGCTTGAACACAGCCCTGATGAGGCTGAATGCTGTGGCCTACTTCCAGGAATTCAGGGCTGAGACTGATACAAACAGGGCATCTCCCACTGTATCACACGGAGAGCCAAGTTAAGGTAGAACATTTAAAAAATAGAGAGCTGAGCTCAACAGAAAGAACAGAAAACCCCAGAGGCCAAGACTAGAAAGAGAAGCCAGGGGAGGAAGTCTGCCAGCCAATACTTTGGTGACCCAAGACCCCAGGGACTGAAGACAGGGCTGCCAGGGCCTGCAAGCTTCTGAACGTGCGGCCTGGGTCAGACGCGGGGAGCTGGGGTTGAGCCCTGGGGATGAATCGAGGACCACCACCAGCACCGAGGAATGGGGGGCAAAGACGCTTGCCGCCTCTCCAGGGTTGGGAGAGGTAAATCCTCAGCCATAAGACGCAGAGTGGCCAAGTCTGCAGTGCAAGAAGGGGGCAGAGCCTGAAGGTGCTGCCCGCAGAGCATGGGGTTCCAAGCAGAGAAACGACCCGCATTCTCGGACTGAACCTTGTGCCTCATGGACCAGAAGAGCCACAGGAAAAACACTCTGGATGGGGAGCTTCAAACCAGGACAGATGGAGATCACACACCACACACTCATATGCTCCACACTCACACACACCACACACACTCACATGCTCCACGCTCACACACACCACACACACACTCACACGCTCCACACTCACACACACCACACATGCATACGTTCCACACTCACACATACACACTCACACACACCACACATTCATATGCTCCACACTCACATGCTCCACACTCACACATGCCTTATACACACTCACACGCTCCACACTCACACACTCCACACATCACACACACACATGCTCCACACTCACACACTCCACACACACACCACACACACTCACACACACTCCACACTCACACATATCACACACACACTCACATGTTCCACACTCACACACACCACACACGCATCGTTCCACACTCACACAGTCCACACTCATACACACCATACACACACACCACACACTCATATGCTCCACACTCACACACTCCACACTCACACTCTCCACACACATGCCACACACACCACACACTCCACACTCACATACAACACACACTCATACACTGCACACTTACACACTCCACACTCACACAACACACACTCACACACACCACATACTCATATGCTCCACATTCACACACTCCACACTCACATACACCACATACACACCACACACTCATATGCTCCACACTCACACTCCACATTCACACACTCCACACACACCACACACACCATACACCACACACTCACATACATCACATCACACACACTCACATACTCTCACAATACACACTCATTTTTAAATTTTAAAAACTCAGTTTTTAAAACACAATTTTTAAATCCAACATTTAATCTCTACACTATTGCACTCACACAGCTGAATGAGATAGGAGGAAAATACATGGCCGGGCCAACAGACGTCACTTTGAAGGGAAATTACAAACTTAGAATCAAATGAAAATGGATGCACTATATAACCAAAATTTGGGAAAACAGCTGACATGGTACCTGAAGAGAAATACTTAGCCTTATGTGCATACGTGAGAAAAAAATTAAAAATTAATGAGCTAAGAGTCCAACTTAAGCTTGCAAATCCTCAAAAAGGAGAGGGAAAGTGATATGGACTGAATGTCTCTGCCCTCCCAAAATTTATATGTTGAGGCCCTGACCCCCAGTGTGACTGCATTTGGAGATGGGGCCTCCAGGGAAGTAATTAAGGTTAAGTGAGGTCATAAGGGTGTGATCCCCATCCAATTAGGATCAGTGTCCTTATAAAGAGAGACACCAGGGGCTGGCCCTGTGGCCTAGCGGTTAAGTGCGCACGCTCCACTACTGGCAGCCCGGGTTCGGATCCCCGGCGTGCACCGATGCACTGCTTCTCCGGCCATGCTGAGGCCACGTCCCACATACAGCAACCAGAAGGATGTGCAACTATGACATACAACTATCTACTGCGGCTTTGGGGAGAAAAAAAAAGGAGGAGGATTGGCAATAGATGTTAGCTCAGAGCGGGTCTTCCTCAGCAAAAAGAGGAGGATTAGCACGAATGTTAGCTCAGGGCTGATCTGCCTCACCAAAAAAAAAAAATCAGGAGTTCCTTTTAAAAAAAAAAGAGAGAGACACCAGAGAGCTCCCTCCCGAACTCACCAAGGAAAGGCCATGTCAGGTCACAGGAGAAGGCGGCCGTCTGCGGCCCCAGGGAAGGGGGTCCTCACCAGAACCTGACCCTGCTGGTACCCTGGTCTCGGACTTCCAGATCCCAGAACTGTGAGAAAACAAAAGTCTGGTTGTTTAAGCCACCCTGACGATGGTATTTTGTCATGGCAGGCTGAGCTGACGAAAACAGAAGGAAATAAAAGCAAGAGCAGAATAACCGTGTGGAGAATAATGAAATTAGACACATTTTACAACACGTGGCCTTCACAAACCTCTTGGGCCATTTTAATCTACGAGATCTTGGATGTTTACAAGATAGGTCATTCTCCAACATTTTTTCTCTTCAGAATTGCCTGGGCTATTCTTGGCCCTTTTTATTTTCATATAAATTTTAAAATTAGGCTATCAATTTCCACAAATATTGCAGGACTTTTATCGGAATTGCACTGAATCTGCAGATGTATTTGAAAATAATGACATTTTTACAACAATGTGTCTTCCAATCCATGGATATGGCAAGTCTCTCCATATATGAGGATCTTCTTTAATTTATTTCAGTGATGTGTTATAATTTTCAGTATAGAGATCTTGCACATCTTTCATTAGGTTTACTGTTAGATATATGTCTATGATGCTACAGGTAATTTATTAAAATTTTATTTCTAATTATCTAATGACAGTATATAGAAATGCAATTATTATTAACCTTATAACCTGCAACCTTGAAAACTTTACCTATTAATTTTAATAGTTTACCTGTAGATTCTTTTGGATTTTTCTATGTACACTATTCAATGCAATCTCTGAACACAGTGAATCCAATATCTGAACTATTTTCTATTTGCGGAGTGACTCCCTCAGTAGCATTGATGACTCTATTTTTTAAAAGAATATTCAAGAAATATGTTCCTGTTTACTTCAATTTGATTACAGTATATTAGAAGAACTAGAATTCTTCTCTGACTGCCCCACCCTTCAGCCCAGGCTGAACTAAACGCCCTTTCTGCGTGCGTGGACAGCATATTGTGCCCATATTTATCTTTATGAAATGATCTGTGTATGAGATCATTTTCCCCTTCCTTGTCTTGAAAACAAGGTCTGTCTTCTTCAGTTTTCCATCCCTAACACCTACTAGAAGATAATAAGCTCTCAATAAATATCTATGGAACTGAAGAGCCCAATGAAATTGAGTCCATTATGACCAAGAGTTTCACTGCATGATCTTATATGATCTTATTCAATCTTCATGAAAACCTATGAGGTAGGAAGAGCAGATATAATCAACAACCAGGCTATAGGAAATTATGGGTCAAAATAGTAATTAAGTAGGAGTTGTCCATGGTTGCAAACCTGGGGCCGATCCAGGGCCAGGAACTCATGTACTTTCCCTTTTGGTGTAAATGCTGGGAGCATGACCCGGGTCAGATTTTAGAGTCATGTGCACATAAAAGAATATGCTTTGGTTGAAGTCATTACTGACTTACATGTCTGTCCCTGGCATCCAAGCCTTCAGGAATGAAAGGGCCATTGTAGCTGGCAAGAGAGTCTCCTGCTCTTATTGAAAACTGATGGTAACTAGGCAACATGGCTCAAATATACAGATCATTATAGTCACAGTGGGCTGTTATCAACTGAACTGTGTCCCCCTAAAATTCCTATGTTGAAGCCCTAACCCCACATGTGACTGTATTTGGAGACAGGGCCTTTGAAGAAGCAATTAAGGTTAAATGAGGTCATAAGGGTGGGGCCCTGATCCAATATGACTGATGCCCTCACAAGAGGGAGAGACACCAGGGAAGCACACAGAGAAAAGGCCAGGTGAGGACACGCAGAGAAGGTGACCGTCTGCAAGCCAAGGAGAGGCTTCAGGAGAAACCCCACCCGCTGACACCTTGATTCTCAACTTCCAGCCTCCAGAACTGTGAGAGAATAAATTTCTGTTGTTTAAGCCGCCCAGTCTGCGGTATTTTGTTATGCAGCCTGAGCAGACTAATACATGGGCCCTTGGCAAAACTATCAGACAAAATCGTCTCCCATGTGTTTGCATCTCCCGTGCTTCGTCTCTCCCCCGCCTCTCATGTGCTCCCTCCCCTCCCCTCCAGGCACCCAGGAAGCTCTGAAGGATAGCTCTTCCCACTCACACTTGTCCTCTCCAGCAGAACCCGACATCGGACCCCACTCTCAATCCCCAAACATAGCTATCCTGTGTGTACAACTGTCTATGTGGATATATGAGGAGCCAAAGCAGAGGGGACAAAGACAAGCATTGCTACCATGACGAACAAACGGGACACTATAAGCAGGACTCACCATACACACACAAGGAGTGTGGCTAGCTACATCGATGACCCCTATACACCCCAGTCTGGGCACCTAAGGCTTCTGGATAACGGTAAGAGGAGAGGGCAACACCCAAGCAATGGATTCCCAGCTTGTTCTGATGTGAGGCCGGCTCACTCCATTTCCCAGTTCATGGTTTATTCAGCGCAGTGATCACGGTAGAATAAGCAAGCAAAATGGATTTGCAACTGCAAGATTTATGACCAGTGCTTTCTTTGATCAGTCTCTGGAGAAGCAGCAGGCCCGCTGTACCCAACACGTCTGCATACACTATGCTTGTATTTGTATATTTACGCAAAACCCTAAATCTTTAAAAATACTCAACTTCATACAAAAGTTATCATTCCATGGCTTCTTCCCTTGACTTCACCCAGGTTCCCACCTACTACCTCCTTCAAGACACTCACATAGTAGCCCATCCCTGGGGTCAAATTAGGCTCGCATTTCTAGTTACTTCTATTAGCATCTCCGTACAACATGAGAACCTGTCTGCGGTTCTGTGCCGCCTGTGGAGTCTGCCTTTGGTGGTAACATAAGGGCAGCTGGTCGTCTTCCACCTGTGTGCAGACCATATCTTGCTTCTAGAATCCAAACTGTGCAAGAACCTCACATTTTGTTCCAGCTACATCTCACCAGGTCCCTGAACTAGTAGAATCCGGTAACCTCTGTAGTTTAATTAATAGCATTGTGCCCGTGTTCATTTCTTAGGTGTTTTTGTTAGTTCTGATTATATGATGGTTATACGTTAACCTTGGAGGAAGCTAGGTGAAAGATATATGGCAACTCGGTAATATTCTGCAACTCTTCTTTAAGTCTAAAATCATCTCAAAATAAAAAGTTAAGCAAAACAAAAACACTGGCTTTGGAGTTGGCCTGGAAATGACAGTGAAGAAAACATTAAAGTTGTTGCCTGTTTTCCGGTTCAGGAATTGAGGGATGGTGGTCTCACAGTTGTTAACAAGGAGCCCTCTATTTATTAAGAGAACATTGGCATCTGTCACAATCCCCAAAATTTCCATGGCTCAACACAATAAAATCGTATTTCCCCCTCAAACACCAGTATAGTGGAGGCTCTCCCATCTTCAGTTCATGGCTGCTGAGGTCTCTCGGGGTGCCAACATTAGTGGCAGATGGGGAGAGCTCAAAGGCTTGCCCATGAGAAGTTTTCATGGCCAGACGGGAAGCAGGACACACCACTTCTGCTTAAATTAATCGGTTAACACTCAGTCACGTGGCCACACCCAACTGAAGGGGAAGTCAGGACGCACAGCCTTTCTGCGTATCCAGGACAAACACACAATGAATCCAGCAAGCACTGGTAGGCTCTGCCACTCCCACCCCTAGGCGCTGTTCAATGACCATCACAGCCTCACACGGAAAAGATATCATCTCCGATGGCGGTGGGGCAGCCAACAGGGCCCTGCTCTGAGTGGTGCCTCAGTTGGTGCCACAACAACCGTATGTTGTTGTGATGGAATCACAAAGTCATTCCTGAAGTTCTTAGTCTGGGTCACAGGGTTAAGTAGTAAGGACGCTGCAAAATCATAATTAGCCAAACTCGGCTGGCCACCATAAATCCGGTAGTTAGGCGAAAGCAAGGATAAGAGGGCATAGCCCATGGAAAAGTCTCTGAACCAGCTCCGATTATGAGAAAAGGGAGGGCCTAGTATTTACTAAGCCCTGTAACACTCTAGGCTGTGCGCTGTGTGTGTGACATATTGATATCTGCTTTATTACTCACTCTCCCCGCCCCCCCCCCCCACCGTGAATTCAGGACTGATATGCCCGTTTTAGGACTGAGAATCTGAGGTTAGAAGTTCCTGGGAATCCACAAAAGCAGGAAAAGACAGTCCCTGGTTCCTGGGACTTACATTCAGTTAGGGATTCCAGCTGACACGTGTGAAGGGAGCACATAAATCATATTCCAGAGTGCCAAGGCCTCCACGTCCATGCCTTTCCACTGGTGACACACTGCCCAAAGATGTCCCTGCAGGATGCTGGCAGCTTTAAAGTGGCGGCAGTCCTATCTTATCTGGTCAACCCCATATTTTTAAAAGACCCACATGATTCTCCGACCAGAATTTTTCACTTCACCATTGCCTATAGATGCATATTCTTTGAGAACTCCTACAAGAAATGTTAACACCATGCTTGAAAACTTGGCCCCAGGACACCTCCTTGTCATTATTTTGAACTTTTCTTGGTGAACTCCCAACTTTGGACAGCTAAGGACCTAACTTCACTGAGTTACTGGAAGTAACTACTCCTTAAAAAAAAAAAACTATTGAACGGAGAAGAAACTCAGTGTCCACACCTTACATTTCCCTCCTGGCTCTCCTGCGTCTCTCTGACATAACGCCAGTTTAAATCCTAACACTCATCTTTTGAAACCGAAACAACTGAAGAGCTGGCTTGACCACCGTCTGCTGGGAGGGCAGCCCACTGCCCTTGGTCTTGCGCCCTTTCTCCTCCTTCAGAATTCCTTTGGGCTTTACATGCCCCTCCCAGGACCAAAAGACTTCCAACCAAGGGCCCCACGAACCTCGAGTCCTTTCTTTCCCTTTCCTTTCTTTTTATGGGCGAGGGCCGAGTGACTACAGCGCTGGCAGAAAGTGAGTGCTGACTCCCCAACAGCCTCCTTCAGGGCCCAGCCGCCCAGCAAACCCACCAGAACCTCCCACAAGCTCCCTCTGTTCAATGGCTGATGGTGAGATTCATCATTGCCGCTGGCGCTGGGGCAGCCACAGGGATGTTCCATCAGCCACTTACAAGCAGGACTTACACATCACAAGTGCTGAGACCTTGAAAGAACCCACATTCCTGAGTGATATTTGTTCCTATGTTAATTTGATTTTGGGAAAACCAGGTTTCCCTCCCAAGGAAGGCAAGTGCCGAAAGAGGAGCGAGCTTTTAGCCAAAGTAAACGGGCCAAGAATCCAATTCCATTTTTCCTCGTTTCACAGACCCTTTCCAACGTAGGGATTTAAAGAGGTTCCCCTCTCCACTTGTTTGTCCCTGTGACTTAAGACAAAGCCAGCTGACAACGACAAAGCACTTCCTTTGTCCCCACATCAGTTAATTTCAAGGGGACATGTTTACTACCAGCTTAATCTCTTTAGTGCAAATACTCTTCTACATTCTTCTCCTCCATCAAAAAACAAAAAAGCCTTCAAAACTGGCATGGAAACTTCCGAAGTCCTGAGTTGGCCGTCATAGCCACATGATGGCTGTGTGCATCCTCCTTACACAAACAAACCTTGGTCAGGTCCCCAAACTTCCTCCGTCCATGAAATGTCGGGACCAGAAGCTGGCGCTTTGGGTGGCTGGTCTCCATTTGCACAACTTCTCACCGCGCAAACAATGACACAGCCACGAACGCTCACTTTGATCCAAAGAAATTCCTTCCTCTGAGAACCAGCTGAAAGGAAAGCAACTTTTACGCTCCGCAGAAAATTGACAGTAAGCTTAACCAGACTTGATATATTTAATAAGCAAACAATTGCTTGTAATTTCACAAACAGAAATAAGCCAAGTTTATTTTATTTCACAAACAGAAAAAGCCACGTTTATTTTTCTCTAGCTATTATGTAATTTTATCAGGAAACGTTTATTTGTACCAAAATAATCAGGCACATGGAAGTTTTAACATGGATTTGCAAGAGAGGTACAGTATGATTTTAATACTGTACTTGCTTATATTTTACTTTAAATACAGAGTAATCTTTTACATTGAATTTAACTATAAAACTTTCATAAAATAAAAATGCATGATCTCATAAAATCAAATCAGTCTTTAATTGTAATAATAAAAATTACATTTAAGTAATGGTGTTTCTGAGTTAATAGCCCCATAAAATAGCAGCTGAAAAGCCAATCGTTGCTACCTGAGCGATTATTTTTTTAACATTTCTGTAATTAAAAGATGAAGTTCTGATACGGACTCAAATTGTGCCCTGACTTGGCAGAACTCCTGTCTGGACTGAATTCCCAACTAGCTCAACAGTGAGTGGCGAGAGGGACAGCGCAGAGCCGAGACACGGCACCTTGGTCCCAGAAGGGGTCACTCATTTTCAGTAGACGCCAGAAGAAAACGGCCACATTAAGCCAGGAAATGTAAAAAGAATCTGTGCAACACTATACTTCTTCATCAAGAGATGGAAGTAATCGTTTTTGTTGGTGTTTTTCACTGCACACCAGGAATAATATTTTCCCAGTATTATACACCATTATTGCTAATTGGTGGATTAGGGGATTTATAGGTATGTTCTCCATTTTTTACAGCATCATGAAGCAAGCCAGCGAGGAAATTCTACTTTACAAAAGCATTTATGTCTAAGAAAGGCTCCTATTCGTTTAAATCTTCAAGGTAACGCGTGTTACTTCTGTGCATCAAAGGAGGCTATCCACAGTTAAAAGGCACCCACGGAAAGGGAGGAAATATCTGCAAATCGTATACCTCATAAGGGATTGATATCCAGAATACAGAAAGAACTCCTACAACTCAACAACAACAAAAGAACCCAATTCAAAAATGGGCAAAGGACTTGAAGAGAAATTTCTCCAAAGAAGATACCAAATGGCCAATAAACACAAGAAGCAGCCTTGTCTGTTAAAAAGTTAATTCCCCTTTCCAAGGTTGTCAATTTTCTATCCACCCAATTACTGAGCAAAATTACTTGCAAACAGCAGGACTAACTAGTGACTCTGATAACTCAACAGCAGACGCTGGGCTCTGAACTACCTGGTCATACCGCAAGAGCATGTTTTCCATCCTTGTTGGAAATAAAGGGACCACGGGGGCTCTGTGCTGACCTTTGGGCAGGGGACCCGGGGTCACTGAGTCTTGCCCCTCACACCACCCTCAGGCGCCGTGAGTCCTGGAGGGAGAGGTACGAGCGAATCAGGCCAAGAGGCACCGCACCGGGTCGTTGGCCGGCAGCCCCGACCCCAGTGTACAATCCCATAAATCGGGCTGGACACGCAGATGCCTTTTTTTCTAAGCTACTTTGGAATAAATGACTTTAAACCAGGAAAATTCGCGGCTGCCTCTCTAGTCTCTGTCTCCACCCTCCCCACCTCCACCTCAGTCGTGGAGCCGCAGCCTGATCTGACCCGTGTGACACAAAAAAGGCCATGCGGTGACACCCACCATGGCCAGGAAGGCCGGTGGCCTGCCCAAACCGTCATCCCCTCCTCCTCGGGGACAGAGCCTGGTGTGCGCTGGGCGCTCGCTCCCAGGCATGACAGACTATGCTGTCCACCCTCCCTGAACATGGTGTGGCCACGTGACCAAGTTCCGGCCAACGTGTGTGAGGAGAAGGGCTCTGACGGGCCAAAGGCGGCTGCAGAGGGCTCCCGTTTCCTTCCTCCTTCCCTGCCTCTGCCGGTTTTGTCAGGACAGCTGCAGCTTCGGACGAGGTCGACTGTGGGAATGGACGTCACTCCAGCAAAACAGAAAGACAGGAGGATCCTGAGGGTCAGATTCTTTTGTGGAGCTGCCACACCAGCCTCTGTCTGCCAGATTTCCTGTGTTTTAGTTCCTGTAATCAGAGCTCCGTTATTTGCAATGAAATATCATCCCAACAGCGCCCTCCACCCCACCCAACCCTGCCGCCTCCAAGGGTGAAGAACGAGACTGAGACCAAATCCGCCCTCGGGGTCTGTGGGATTGGGGAGGAAGACTTCCCAAAAAGAGCTCCTTCCCACCCCACCTGCCCCTGGAGCACTGCTCTATGCAAAACGCAGAATAATACACATCATTGCTTATTACTGATACCATTAACTCACCCGAGGAATCCATTTTCTTCTCCTTGGGATGGAATTAAGCAAGCAGAAGGCTGTGAGGATCAACTCGAGGTATTTTGGTAACAATCACCTGACTTCCGAAACTAACGTTTTTTTTCAAAGTGCAATAAATCCTAAGTGAATGGTCATATACAGTGAATTCTGAAGATATTCAGAGGAAAGGATTACTCTAGGATGCACATCAGAAGGTAGGTGCAGAGGCTCCGACCAGACGCCATGGAGATCTGACCTGGGATGCCGGCAGTGGAGGGAAAGAGGGCGGGGCTGGACACGAGCGGAGACAGGAACTGCAGGGTCTGTGGAGCCACTGCGTCTGGTGTACACAGGCAGAGGGGTCAAGGACGATGCCCAGGGTCTGGCAAGAGCAACTGAGTGGATGGGCTGCTGAAACTAAAGCAGGGGCACCCGGAGAGAACCCCACATAGGAGAGGGCCGTGAGTTCAGCGTTAGGAGACTGTGAGCCATGCACAGGGAGATGCTGTGTAGACAGCGTGTGGGTCTGGAGACCAGCAGGCAGGTGGAACCTGGATATGAATCTGGGCAGACAGCAGTGGCAGCACAGGAGTTGATGGGATCACACAGGGGATGTGACAGAGGGGAGGCAGAGGACCGGGCCAACCCTGAGCAGTGCCAGCATTCACCAGGTGGGCAGAGAGAACGAGTTCCCGAGTGCTGCCAAGGAGCGCCAGCCAGGCAGGGAGCAGAGCAGGGGAGGGGGCCCAGAGACGAGGCCCCAGGGCAGGCGTCCACCACGTCCAAGGCTGCTGTTCCCGAAGCACAGGATTCAGGTTCACAGAAAAGAAGAACACGTTGCTCATTCAGTTGTGTCATCACTGGTGTGGTCATAGTTTATCGTCTTATCCTGCATCTTGCAATGTTCAGTATTTTTGCTGCAATATTAGTTAAATGAGCTTTCTTAACTAACCTTAGAATCCAAGTATAACTTACAGTTTGTGTTACAAGTTCCCCCAAAAAAAGCCAAAGCCAGACTTACAAAGGTGTTCCAGGAAAGATGTCCATGACGGAGTAGAGACTTCACAGAGTGAATCCAGTCAAAATCATATTTAAGGAAAAGATGGGACCTCTCACAGAAAGCATCTATAGCTAGATCTCAGCCTAAAATTAAACAATAATACAGCTCCCAGCCCACCACTGCCATTTTATAAGGCTCATAACCTCTGTGCTCTATTTGGCCAATTGTGCCTTTAAACCAGTAGGAAGGTTCAAAGGACCTAACACAAGCACCTTTCAAGGACTTGCCCATCGATGGCACTTCTAAAGTGCATGCTCAATGAAATGTGTTCAAAGGCAAATGTGTGTGTGTGTGTGTGTGTGTGTGTGTGTGTGTGTTTATACTGAACTTAAACATAATGAGTAGTCAACATCTAAACAACAATGTAACTGTCATTGTTTTCATCCAGTATTAACTGGGAGCCATTGACTAAAGAAGAGAAATTATTTGCATCTATCTACATCAATGAAGTTTACTTTCTCTTTCACAAATCAACCCACCTCTTTGCCCCTCCCCTCTCTTTCTTTCTCTCTCTCTCACACACACACACACACACACAGACACTTTATCACTATCCTGAACTGAAATGCTAAGTGTCAAATGAATGGGATAGGACTTAGATGTTATAGCAATGAGTACTGAATCGACAATGCATTCATTGCCATGAGAATTTCTGTAGCACAATTTTGCCCACACTGGTAAACTACAGAGTTTCAGGAAGGTTTTTCTTGGGCTGATATGCCCACTAACAATAGTCGGATCCCATTGTCCTTTTGGCTAAGAAAAGCAGTTTTCAAAATAGTTTCACATCTAATTCCAATAGATCTTGTTCAGAGATTATCAGGAAATTCAGTGAGGGTTCTTTTTAGCTGACTCACCTAACTAAAAAATTCTGTTTTATACGTAAAATACGAAACAAAACAGATCATAAATTTGAAATAAGCAGGATAACTGAAGTCTACCAATAAGAGCTAAAACAACAGGGAGAGAATCCTAGATGGGAGGAACTGTGAACGTCCTCTTAGATTTGGGAAGGCCCTCGTTACTGCTGCCAGTAAATCATATTCTCTTTGCATGAGGCCTTCCTTTCTGGTTCTAATATTCTTTTTTTAAATCACTTTATTGGGGAATGATTAACATGTAAAAAGCTGTACCTATTTAATGTATACAACTCGATGAGTTTGGAGATAAGTACACACCTGTGAAACCACCCCCACCATTAAGGCCATAGACATATCCATCTCTTCCCCAAGTGTCCTCCCCGCCCTTTATTATTTGTGTGTGTGAGTGTGTGTGTGTGTGTGTGGTAAGAACACTTAGCATAAGATCTGTCTTTTTAGAAAATTTTAATTATACAATACAGTTTTGTTAGTTATAGGCACTATGCAATATAGTAGATCTCTAAAACTTATTTATCTTGCACAATGGAAACTTTATACCCTTTGACCATAAGCAACCCACCCCTCAAGCCCCTGACAGCCACCATTCCACTCTGTTTCTATGAGTTTGACTGTTTTAGATTCGACATATAAGTGGAATCATGCAGTATTTGTCTTTCTGCATGTGGCTTATTTCACTTAGCATGATGCCCTCCGGGTCCATCCATGTTGTTGCAAACGGCAGGATTTCCTTCTTTTTAAGGCTGAATAATATTCCATTGTATGTATATCCCACATCTTCTTTATCCAGTCATCTGTCGATGGACATTTAGGTTGTTTCCACATCTGGGCTACCGTGAATAAAGGTACAATGAACATGAGAGTTCAGGTATTTCTTTGAGATCCTGATTTCTATTTCTTTGGATCAACACCCAGAAGTGGGATTGCTGGATCATACGGTAGTTCTATGTTTAGTTTTCTGAGGAAACTCCATACTGTTTTCCACAGCGTCTGCACCAATTTACATTGCCACCAACAGTGCATAGGGTTCCCTTTTCTCCACGTCCTGGCCAACGTTTGTTATCTTTTGTTTTTTTAATAATAGTCATCCTAACAGGTGTGAGGTGATATCTCATTTTGATTTTGATTTGCATTTCCCCGATGATAAGTGATGTTGAGCATCTTTTCGTGTACCTGTTGACCATTTGCATGTCTTCTTTGGAGAAATGGCTATTCAGATCCTCTGCTCATTTTTAAATCAGGTTATTTGTATTTTTGCTATTGAGTTGTTGGTTCTAACATTCTTAACGTACCCAAAATTCAAAAATAAGCTACACCCATGAGCTTTTAAGAGAGATTTTTGACTTCATATCCAAACTTTAGAAGAATGAACCTTCACACTTATGTAGTGAACGTCCAATTATTTTTAGCAGCTGAACGCTTTCTTCAAACAAAACCTGATGTGGAAGCCCCAGTTTGCCCTACACCCAACAGCCCGCAGACCCTCTCTGGGTGAGGAACGCAGGTGGCCCGTGCCTTCATTCGGCTGCTCACTCGGCCTCTAAGCTCCCAACGTGGCCACAGAGACCCCTCCACTAAACGCCCGGGATTTGGAGAACCGTAGCTTGAAACTCCTAATCTGCTCCAACACTCTACCTCACAAACGAAGCCCAAAGTGGGGAGTAACTTAGCAAAACCGCACAGCGCATTGTGGCGCCCTGAGCCGAAACGCCACCTACTGCCTCTTCCTGCTGTGCCACCACGGAGAAAAACTGACGAAGAGAGGTGACAATCAGAGAAATACAGTAGGACTGGGAGCCTCTAAGGGGCAACTGTGGAGGTCACGATGTCAAAACTTCAGGCTGGGAAAGTGTAGGAGGGCTTCTTATAACAACGCCATAGGAGTGTTAGGTTAGTCTATAAGACAACCTCGAAAAGACGAATGGATGACAGAATATGAAAGAAAGATTTCATGGTGCAGGTTAGAATCATATTATCCTACAGGTAAGAAACAGGTAATAACTTCGTGCTGTCTTAGAATAGAGATTACTGCACCAGCGCCAGGCTGTGAATTTACCGATCACCTGTAAGTGCTCAGCCAAGGCGATGGAGATGAGAATGAGGAGGGAGAGTTCCACACCACCTATGAGAACTGGACCCGTTCTACCGACGAAGTGCACGGGCACGCACAGACAACTCACTCAGAGCTCTAGGATGAGCGCCACTGACACGAGTCAGCTACCCACGAGGTATAATGTGGACGGTACGTGTCGTGTTTCAGTGTTTCATAGCAGAACGCAAGGTGGAGTTGGTCTCGGGTCTGACTTGAGAGGGATACGGAGGTGAAGTACCAACATATGCACAAGCGGGTCTGGAGAAACATGGGCAGCACGGCACAGAGGAGGTGGACGGGACAGGGACAGGGTCGGCTCTGCGTGGCCCTGAACGACGTCCAGCCATCCCTACCTCTAGGACACACAGCCCTCCACCACTGCCCACCTCGAGAACATCAGGACTGAGGTCACTGCACTTTACCCTGGCTTATCTCAGCCACCCCCAAAACCCACAGCTCTCGGGTGGTCCCTAGCCCCCAGACCCTGGGCCCCGTGGGGCTGCACATCCATCTCTGACTGCACCCTCACCGATTCCTGAGTCCCTACCCCTGTGCCTGTGCCCTGAAGCGCAGCCAGCAGCATCTCCGAATGCTGTCCTGACCACATGCTCACAGCCCCCGCCCTCCTCAGCAGCACCCACCACCCTCCAGGACCCCTTGGTCCCATGCTCACGTCCTGGAGCACCTTTCCAGCTGCTTCGATGAAAAATCAGCTGTCATTCTTGCCTCCTCTTTTCCCCTCACCCCATTCCCACAATATCGGCCAGTCCTATCAGCTCCACCTTCACAGCACGCCTGAGCCGATTCTGAGGCTCTTCTTTTTTTTTTTTTTTAATTTTAATTCTTTTTTTTCCCCCAAAGCCCCAGTAGACAGTTGCATGTCATAGTTGCACAGCCTTCTAGTTGCTGTATGTGGGACGCGGCCTCAGCGTGGCCGGAGAAGCTGTGCGTCGGTGCGTGCCTGGGATCCGAACCCGGGTCGCCAGCAGCGGAGCGCGCGCACTTAACTGCTAAGCCACGGGGCCGGCCCTCTGAGGCTCTTCTCACGGCCTGCGCTGCTGCCGCCAGGCCCAAGCACCGCGCCCCCCAAATGCCCCTGGTCTGCCCACCGTCCATTTTCAACAGAGAAGCCACACTGATCCTTTTTACAACCTCAGCCAGATCACGCCACTCCTCTGCTCAAAACCCTCCAGGGGCTCCCACCTCACTCGACACAAAAGCCAATATCCGTGTGATGGCCTACAAAGCCCCCAAAATATACCCGATGGCCGTCTGACCTCATGAAACACTGTCACTTTTGGCATCACGCCTCCCAGCCTCCTGGTCTCCCTGTTCCCCTTGAACAGGACAGGTGCTCTGCCACCTCTGGGTCTGTATATTGGCCGTCCCTCTCCAACATCCCTGGTCCCTAGAGGTTTGTTCTCCAGGGAACGTGAACCAGAGACACGGACGACAGCGGGGCCATATTTTAAAACAGGGAAAGCAAATATCTACACACTGGGTGGCGACCTTCTCCCACTGGTTCCCGAATGCCCGCAGCCAGCTGCCACCCCCAACCCACACCCACAGCAGAGGGAACTAGAGAACTCTTTCCTAGAGAAGCCAACCAGCCACAGAGAGAAGGCCTGGAAACAGAGATGCCTTGGGGTGCCAGAACCACCCCTGGTCCTCAGAT
Source organism: Ceratotherium simum simum (assembly GCF_057802395.1). Classification (NCBI taxonomy): domain Eukaryota; kingdom Metazoa; phylum Chordata; class Mammalia; order Perissodactyla; family Rhinocerotidae; genus Ceratotherium; species Ceratotherium simum. The sequence goes on from NC_141900.1 coordinate 108,689,932, forward strand.
GGTAAAATAGGTCCATACACACCGAGTTTCCAGTAAGTCCTGTGGTGCCTCACTCGTAAACATGAATGGAGAATCAAGGATCACCAAACATTTAAGTGAAGCTTCAATAAAAAAGATGGAGACAAAAAAAATAAACAGGGAACAGAAACTTAGAATAAACAGAGACAGTGTGGGGGTAAGAGGCTAGCAGAAGGGGCCCGGGGCCCCAACAAGGCTCGACGGGAACAAGCAGGGGGTCCTGAAAGACCCTGGAGAGCAATGTGCCCACCAGGGAAGATGCTCAGAGCTCAGGAGGGAGGCCACGCGGGAAGACGTTCATCATAACAACACACATACAACACCCCTGAGAACACGGCGGAGAAGGAACATGGCCTCCAAAGTCGGACAAACGCCCGTTGAATCCACGTCCACTTGCCACGGGCTCTGCATTCGGAGGTTCATTATTTGAGACCAGCGGGTGTGTGGAAAAACTAGATCTGGATCCGAACCTCAGCTGCACTTGGCCTTTGTGAGCTTCGGCCTCCCCATCTGTAAATGGACAGTGTTAGCTGTGTCCGGCATGAGCCAAACCCTCTGACGTCTCCTGGGTTCCTGGGTGAGAAACACACGCTGAGCCCTCACGAAGGAACCCAAAACTGCTGTGGCCCAGGTTCCTCCTGGCACGCCACAGCCCAGCCACAGCGCCTGAGATGCTTTTACACGAGGTAACTGGTTAGGACCCTTCCCTCTGTCCTAACTCACCAGGTTTACAGTTGTCCCACTCTGACCTGCAGATTCGTCTACTGAGGACTAGATAGCGAAGTGTCTGCGATGGGTTAGAGGAGAGGAGGGTCTGTCATTGTTTTGTTTTGTTTTGTTTTGTATAATGTAAGACCCATTTCCCATCTAACAATCTAGAGGAGTGGTGGGAAAACTGAAATACAAACACACACATACTGTGACGGTGAATTCTACGTATCAACTTGATGGCCACGGGGTGCCCAGATTAAACATTATTTCTGGGTGTGTCTGCAAGGGTGTTTCCATATGAGGTTAGCATTTGAACGGGTGGACTCAGCAAAGTGGACTGCCTTCCCCAGTGTGGGTGGGCGTCACCCACTCCATTGGGGGCCTGAATAGAATAAAAGGCTGAGCGGGGACATCTCACTCGTCTTCTCCTGCCCTCGGACTGGGATTTACACCATTGGCTCCCCTGGCTCTCAGGCCTCAGGACCCAGACTGAATTACATCACCAGCTTTCCTGGGTCTCCAGCTTGCAGACAGCAGATCGTGGGACTTCCTGGCCTCCATGATCATGGGAGCCATTTCCTCAAAATAAATCATACGTATATATAGAATTTAGGATATATATATTCTACTGGTTCTGTTTCTCTAGAGAACCTAATACACACACACACACACACACACACACACATACATATATCTCCCTTGAATGAGACCTGGTGATCCATCCACAGGTGTCCACATTGCATTATCTGATTTGCAACTTAGATCAGATCAACCCCATCCAGGCCTTCCCTCTGCTCCCTAAAGCAAAATCTCTTCTTGCCCATGACTGGCAAGTTAAATAACTGTTAAATGTATGCTTTTTATGATAAAATATAAAAGTGATACCAGTCTTGAACAATTTAGGTTCACATTTTTGAAAGTCTAAAAACTGAATACTCAGTAACATGATAATGTTCTATCGAAATGTAGCTTATTCTGGCCTGCCAACACCAGGTGCCTCCAGGCAGACGTTTTCGCCTGGGGATGAGGAGAGAGCAGCCACTCCCCAGCTCTCCACCTCACCAGTTCACGGACCTTCATCTGTCGGCAAATTTTGAAAAGCAACAGTGTGTCACAGAAACAGAAGCATTTCCCATTTCACAATTCTGGTGCTGGGTGCTTGATTCTGTACTCCCAACGAGCCAGAAGCATGGCGTAGGCTTGGTTTGGGGATATTTCAGTTGTTTCTTTAATTATTTTCGTTTGGAATAAAATGGGGGAAAAGCTATTGAGTTTTGATGCTAGTTTTTAAAAATCCTGATGCAATAAAATTGCTTTCCCTAAGCCGTAAAGAGTAAGTCACTAAATATCCTTAAACATCTCCATTGTAATTGGAAGGATACGTGGTAACTTGCCACTCTAATATTTCCTAATGACGTCCAGAACGATCAAGGTAATAATAAAGCAAAAATCGATATTCATTTATGTTAAACTACTTAGATGGATTAGCTAATTTAATTTGCACATCAAATAACCCAGTAGAGGAGGTACTATTATTATCTCATTTTAAAGATGAGGGAGCGGATATTCAGATTAAGAAATTTGACTGAAGTCAGACCCTTATTCAGAAGCAAAGTCTGAGCACCTAACCCATTTCTCCCTCATTCCAAAGCCCATTCTCTTAAGTAATGATTTTCAAACTGTGGTTAAAGTCGAGTTCATAGACCTCCACCGGCACTTTGCTTTTAGCGAAACAAAACTGGAAGGAGCTGGAAGAGAACAGAACAGAGGATCCAGTCGCGTGGAATTCATGTACTCACATCGTCGCACGTTTGTGTGTGCTGAGCCTCGGGGTGAAGGGCCTTTCCTGCTGTGCTCACACTCAGAGGGCCCGAGGGCCGCAGCTCTTGAAGACGGCGTAAGGAGTCCTCTGGAAAGTGGGGTAACAGTGCGCATCTCGGGCTCCTTCCCAGAAACCGTGATTCTGCAGATGTGTGGTGGGGCTGCGGGACCTCTGTTCTCAACAAACACGCCAGTGCTGCTAAGGGAGTCAGTCCCTGGACGCCCTGAGTCAGTCGCACAACGCCATACTGTGCCTACAGAGTTGTCAACAAACTGTCCTCTACTCCAAATGCAGTTTGGGTTCAACTGACAAAGACAACCTGAGAAATACTCCTGCCGGAAATGCTGGGTAAAATATGAAAAAAATTCTTTTAACCTTCAAAGGGTTGCACAGTAGTGAACAAAATGAGCTCAGAAAACTCTGCCCATTAGAGCAGGAAAAAACCAAGGAAGCTCACCTGGCTCAGCCAGGCTCTAGGTAAAACAAGTCTCCCTCGGAAGGTTTGTGCCTCATGTGAGCCGGCATTTGAAACTTCACAGCCCATGTGATCTGAGGACCCTCAGGGCCAGAAATTAAAATAAACATTGTCCCTGTGCTTGTCAGACCCACAGAAAACCCAGGGGAAATACACAAAAAAAATTCTAGAGACATGCACCTCTCAACTCAGGCTGCTCGCGCTCGTCCAGATTGGAGGAGCAATCCCAGATGTTAAACACAGAACTTACATTCTAACGGGAGAGAGACACACAAGATGTGATGGCACATCAGATGGTAAACGAATATTGATAAAAAACAAAGGAAAAAATAAGGGGGAAGTGTTGCTATTTTTATAGAATGTGCAGAGCACATCACTGATAAGATGTGATTCAAACAGGCCTGAGGAAGGAAGCGAGTGGTCCAGGCAGATATGTTTGGGAAGAACCTGTCCGGCACAGGGAAGGCAACTCGAGTGCAACGGTGAGAACACGCCCAGCATGTTCAAGAAACAGTGAGGAGGCCTGTCTTGCTGGCAAAGGGAGCAAAGAGAAGGAGGGAGGAGATGGTGTAAGACATGGGGGAAAGGAGATGTGCAGACAGTATCAGGCCCCGTAGACTACTGTAAGCTTTTGGCTTCTAATCTAAGTGAGGTGGTATATCGCTTTTAGTAAAGTAATACATGGTCTGATTTTCAATTTGAAAGGATCTCTCAGCTGGCGTTTCCAGAAAAGAAAGTATGGAGCAAGGGTAGAGAGACAGGAAGACCAGATAGGAGGTTGTCCTCAGTACAAGAGAAATGATGGTGGCTTGGTCCACAGGGGCAGCATAAGCGAAGGTAAGAAGGGGCTGGATTCTAGACATATTTTGAAACTGAGCCACCGAGGAGGTGAGCCAAGGATGAATCCGAGGTTTTTAGTAAGAGCACCTGGAAGAATGAGGTTGCCATTTTACGACACAGGGAAAGCAGCCAGAGGAGGAGGAAGTGATGGTGAAACCAGTTCAGTTTCCACACGCTAACCTGGAGAGGTCTATTAAACGTAAGTGTCAGACGTCTCGTAAGCACTGGATCGGATTCTGCGAATCAAGGAAGAGGCCACGCTGGAGATCTAAATTTGGGGGGCACCAGCTTTTACATGCTAATACACTAGGTGAATGAACCTCGGAGTGAATGCAGGCAGAGAAGGGAGAAGGTCCAAGAACAGAGACGAGGCGTGCTCTACATCCAGAGGCTGGAAAGACGAGGAGGAACCAGCACAGCAAATGCAGACACAGCAGTCCAGGAAGCAGGACAGAGCCGAAAGAGTGGCGTCCTGGAAGCCAAGCCAGGAAAGTGTCCAAGGAGGAAGATCAACACCGCCCAAGGCTACTCACAGGTGGGAAAACGAGGAGTGAGAACTAGTGACCTTGATAAGAGCTGTTTGGGTTCATTAGTGGAGATAAAATGCCTGATCAGAATGCTTTCAAACGACGATGAGAGGAGAAAAAATAAAAACAGCAAGTATAGATAATGCTTTCAAGAATTTGTGCTGTAAAGAGGAACAGAAAAACAGAATTGGTAGCTGAGACGGAATGTGGGCCAGGGAGGATTTCTTTAGGATGGGAGATATTATGCAAGTCTGTATGTTGATGTGAGTTATGCAGTAGAGGGAACACTGATGATGCAGAAGACAGACGGACAAGTACAGGACGTCCCTGCACACATGGTAGGGCTGGAATCTAGTGCACAAGTAGTCAACAGTCGACCCATAGAAACAAGAGTGAAGGCAGAATTTGCCCCTACAAATGCAAGCAGATTGGCAAATGTGAGCCGGTGAACATGTCTCCTGGTGGCAGCTATTTTCTCAGTGAAATAGGAAGCAAGGTCATCAGCTGAGAGTAAGGATGGGCAAGGTGATGTTAGAGGTGTGAAGAAAGAGGATAAACGATAATTATTTGGGAGAGTAAATGGACTAAGGACGTGTGTTTGGATTACTGGGTAGTGCTAAGCATCCAGCTGAGGTCAGTAATGATGAATCTAGGCAATGCAGTGGTGAGTTTTTATCCAGCCACAATTCAGCTGCTTGGGTGCAGACACAGAATGGACTGAGAGTTGGATTTAACAGTGTCGAGTTTTTCCTGGGTGACCATAACAAAGAGAAAGAGGGACAAAGAAGTTCGGGGTACGTTCAAGAGTAATCACTGTTAAATATGTATCCTGGATTAAAGACAAACCTCCCTATCTAAGCTGGGGAAGGAGGAAAGCGAGGACATGAAGGGGGGCAGCGAGGACACTAAAAACGTGGCAAGATAGTCTGTGGTTGAGACAGAGATGAAAGTTTCTCGGAGTTGAGGGAACTAGAAGAAGTGAGCAGAGCTGGGGTAGTGGTGGGAGTGTGGGTGCTTGGCATCGAGTGATGAAGAGGGTGTAATTTGGGGAATGTCAGGGTCCAGGGTATGACCATGGAAGCAGGCAGCGGAGGTTGAGCAGATGAGGAAATATGAAAGAGAGGGGGTCAAGGAACAGGAAGTCAGGTGATGGGAAGAACCATCCATGTCAATGTTATAATGACCACAAATTAAGATAGCAGGAAGACAGAGGAGTGACAGTGGGCCAGGGGTTAAAATCTCCCAGAAAGGGAATAAAAGGATTATAAAAAACAACACATTTAATTGAGAACAAAATGAAAATTATAAAACTGAAAAATATAATCATTAAAATAAAAAACCCAATGTGTTAAAAAAAAAAAGGAAATTATTGCCCTGGAATATAGAGCTATAGAGATTGCCTACAACACAGCATAAAAGGATGGGAAGCAGGAGGAGAGGGTAGGAGAGTAACAAGATGTAATGCATGTCCAACAGAAGAGTTCCAAAAGGAGTGATGAGAGAGAGAGAAAGGCAATACTTCAAAAGATAATGATATAGAATTTCCAAGAATTGCTCAAAAGCATAACTTCTCAATTCAAGATGCATACTGAGTCCTGAGTAGAGTAAATAAAAATGAATCTATACCTGGACATACCATAGTGAGTCTGCAAAACACCAAAGACAAAGGCAAGATTTTCAAGGCCACCAGAGAGAAAAGACAATCTACACGGAATGACTCTTAGACTGACAGCAGCATTCTTCTCGTGAGAAACAGTAGATGTGATGGAACAATAAGACACTGGAATAATAACTGCAATAACAATAACCACAACCGCCCTTACCGCACAAACTACTGTTCACCACGTTCTGCAGATTATTCCTTCTTAGCGCCTCTGAAATGCATCACTTCCTTCCTCTCCAGTTCAGGCGCTCTGCACGACATGCCTGGATTATTGCATCTGCCTCTTAACTGGTCTCCTCGCTGTTCCTTTTACTTGCCTTGACTCCTCCACCCCAGCTCCCAACCCATCCCATAGAAACCTGACCGAGTGAGCTGCACACGCTATTTTACCGGCTACCTCTCCACCCAAACTCCAACAGCTAACACCTACTCACTCATTAAAGTACCATTTGAGCAGTTAGTCTGTGCCAGGGACTCGACATGCAAAGATATAACAGACATGATCTCCACTCTCAAGAAGCCCCAAACCTATTGGAAAGACAAATATATTAAAAAACAAACAACTAAGCGGAAAGTCTGATGTATCACATAAGAAGTACATACAAATTGTCAGAGAAATACAGAGATGAACTTGGGGAAAAATCAAAGGCTTCATAAATTTCCATGTCATCTTTGCATAGGAAGTGAGGACCTTAAGTCCAAACCCTCTGCCAGACTCGTGGGCCCCTTGAGATATGGCCCCACTGTAACTCCCCACCACACAGTCTACTGCTCGCTATTCTGTGCCATGTGGTCATCCCTTCCCTCTGAGCACATCATGGTCTCCCTCTAGCCCTGTGATCATGATACTCCTGGCCCTCTTCTCTGCCTTGCTAACCCCTCTCCACTCATCCAGGCCCACCTGGGCAAAACTCTTTCATAAAGATTCCTCTGGCTTATGTTGATTTTTCTCCCTGACTTCCTGTTGATTTTATAGACACTTAATTATTTCTAATTGCTTTGTGTATGTTAATCAAGTCTTCTTAATTTAAACTCTAAGCCCTTTGAAGGTGCTATGGAATGATATTAGACCAGAAGATGAGTCTACTTAGTTCTGACAGTAAATAATTCTATAACCTTGTATAATTTACTCAACTTCTCAATTTACTCTTCTTTAAAATAAGGGCAACGGGCCACACAATCTTGGAGCTCTGCCTTAGCTCCCAGCGACAATTCCAGGGAGGAGGTTTTATTCTACTGTAGTCCTCATATTAATGAATTTGATAAGACAGTGAGTAAGCACTCAGCAAATATTTGTTTATTGGGGGATTTTCCTCTTTAATAGCTTATATTTAAGGGAAGTTGGAAGGTAGGAAAAATGCTGGTCCACACAAGGACCATCAAATAATATCCATCCACAGGTAAGAGGCCCCTAACCAAACCTCTAACCACCCTCATAAGCACGCAAACACGAGAGGTAGAAAGTGTTTCCAATGCCCAAGTGGGTCCTGCCCATCGTCTGAGACCCAACGCTGGACCAGGGAGCCCGGGGTCAGGCACAACTTTTATGACACTGCTTTGTCGTGGTGAGACTCTGAGAACGTGGTTTTAGTTAGTGATTTTTTTTTCCCCTCTAGTTAAAGAAAACAGAGTGTATCTGGCAATTTCTGCTCTTAGTTAAGTCCTAAATAAACAGAACATTAAGTAATTTTTCTTGGCATAAATGTTGTGTTTAGAATTCCCGGATTTCTTCCCACTAGATATAAGACAAAGCTAGACTTGAATCCACACATGTCTCATCTTTATTATTCCTAAAAATTTATTGAAAACAATTTATTAAAATTGTTTCAGAAAGACTTATCAGTGATAATAAACCAGAATTGAAAATTTAAGATAACTTTTACTTCATGTACCTCTCACAGGCTAAGTATATGGAAAAAGCCTTGAACATAAAGGAAGTATAACCAAGTTCCAGATAAATATTTACTAACTCTACAACTACCAGGTATCACCTCTCAGGCCTGAACAAGCATCTCAGACCCTCTAATGCTCAGTTTTTTCAACACAGAACAAATATGTCGCCTATCTTATATAACAGTAGAATGAGGATCAAATAAGACACTTCTGCAAAATTACCTACAACAGCACCTGTGAGTAGTAAGTGCTGAGTAAACATGTTTTCCTGTCTAGCATCCTTCCCAACACTGCACAGGCTTACACTGCTAAACTCTCATCCATTTCATCAAAGCACAGGGCTAAATAATACAGGTAAACTGTTGAAGGGTGAGCCATGGCACACAGCAAGACATCAGTGTTTAAGAGGAAAAAAATAAATCAGATTCCATTTTCAGTATTCTGATGCTTAGAACACAAAGAACCAAATTATAACCTAATCCCCATTTGAGGCACACGACCTACAGAAGACTAAAGAAAACAGTGCAGATATTTTACTGAGTCCCACGTCCTAAAAATCCATAGCTCTCTCTGGAGACTCCTCCTCACATCTTCGCTGGATTAGAAGGGGCTGTCAGGTGCTGCACCTGAGCAGGTCCTGAATTGTATCTGAGCCTCCAGGGCACCAGTGTGTGCTCCTCGTCTGTGGGCTACACAGCCTGCTTCCATTTTCAGATTCAGGACACTGTCAAGTCAGGATAGAGGGGCCAGCAGCAAGTGGGAACAAGAGGCGGTGAGCCCCAGAGCCAGCACTGGCTGCTGGTCCGAGCATCTCTGAACGCTGCATCCAGGACCTGCATGCAGGGTTCCCTCTTCCACTGGCCAAGACGACGAAGATAGTTGAATTCCGTCCAGCCACATTTGTGGAAGCTCCCACGATGCTTCAGTGCTATTTTAGGCCTCGGAGTATAAAGCTGAATAAGGGAAAAGTCCCTCCCCTGGGAAACCCAGAGTCTAGCACAGGCACAGACTCCTAAAATCATCGTGATGACTGAGTATCTGCAGGGCTAGGACAGACGGCAAACAGGGAGTTAGGATGCCCAGCAGTCTTGTCGGAGGCGACGGTACTTGAGCTAAGGCTCAAAAGATGAGGCCTTGTCAGGGGAGCAGAGCATCCTGGGGCGGCGGTTCTTGAGCTTTAGCTGTGCCAGAATCACCGGAGAGCTTGTTAAAGGACAGATGTCTGGGTCCCATTTCCAGAGCCTCTGATTAGTGGGTCTAGGGTGGGGCCCAAGAATCTGCATTCCTAACAGGTTCCCACCTGATGCTGATGCTGACGGTCCGGGGACCAAACCCGAGAACCATGATGGAGAAAGGATGGCCTGAGCCAAGGCAGAGAGTATACAGAACATGAAGGGAGTGGTGGGGTGCCAGTGTCAGGGCTCCTCTCCCCCAAGACTTTGATGTGCTCAGTCAGGGCGCCTTTTAAGCTCCCCAGGGGAGTGTGACATGCAGCCAAGGTTAAACCTGAGTACCCCGGATCACGGCACAAGCTCTCTCTTCCAGCTCTGTATCACTCACAGACGTGTGGGGATTCTTTAACTCTCCATCGAAGCCACTGATCAGATGCTGAACAAGGTGGAGTGAGGAAGCACGACTCTACAGATATTCTCCTCCCAGTTTACAAGAGCCACTTCACAGGTCTGGCATGGGCCCTGGGCACTGAGATCTGTTCACTCATCTCTTGGTGGGGCGCCCACTCCACCTTGCACTAAATTATAAGCCCCACAAGAGCAGGGACCTCCGTCACCTTGTTTATCACTGCACCCTGCTGCCCAGCACAGCACCTGGTACATAGCGGGCACTCTGCATGGATGTTTGCTGAATGAACATACTGGGAGCCACTGAAGTCTTCCATTCCAGGGGGTGTCATGGCCAAACCTGCATTTTAGATAGATCCTCCGACGAAACTTCATATATATGATCTAGGGACGGAAACGGAGAGACCTTTTATTCTATTGCAGTAGTCCTGGTAAAGGCAGAGAGAATACTGGAATGCAAGGAATAGATAAGGTTTAAAATTTTTTGAGTTAAGATCTATAGGACTCAATGACAAGAAATGTGGTTTACCGCTTACTTTAGAGAGCAGCTGTTAGTTTTATCAACAGAGCATCTGTTAGTTTTATCAACAGAATCCTCAAATATCTGATTAAGAAAAACTTCAGACTTGTCAATTCTACCTTTCCCCATTTCTCATCTTTCCTTTTCTTCCACACGAACTGGATGTTGTCTGACCCCCAGAATCATAAAACTGGGCCTGTACAGCAGCTCTCCATCATCAAATTGAAGCAAGAACTATTAGCTCAGACCCAAGTAGATTCTGAAAGCACAAGTAAGTTGCATGAGCAAGTGGCTTTGATCCCACAGCTCCTACGCTGCTGCAATGCATCCTCTCTCGACCCACATCCACGGCCTCAGGAACAGCATCCGAATGAAAACTCAGGCCTGGTGTACAGACGGCCTCTCGACCCACACCCACGGCCTCAGGAACAGCATCCGAATGAAAACTCAGGCCTGGTGTACAGACGGTTGTGCACAATGTGCTGGTGCCACCCAAATACGGGCAGATGGAGCAGTAGAACCCCATACAGAATGGCTCTAACAGAGAGGGGTGAAGAGAAATTCTCCCAGCACGCAGAACTTCAACCAAAGCATCTGGATGTTCATTTTGCCCAGAGGGAAATATGGCCACAGACATCATGAGCAGTGGGTATCAATATGGCCAGATGGTCAAAGATTTGGAAGGAATACAATTGGAAAATTGATGACAAGGAAGTCTTGGGAGGAAATGTGGATAGATCTCTCCAAAGGACAGAGCATGAATATATCTGTTACATGGGAATGCTTACCAAAGAGCAACTTCATCAGAGAAGGACTAGAAGATCGGCTTTGTGAATGTCAGACAGCCTCCTTCCCCAGCCGCCCATGGCCTTGCCAAATGGACCCTTGAACAGAGTGGCTACGGCAACAGGAAAGGAGGTTATGTGTGGAGTCAGCAACGTGGACTTCCATTCACTCAGGCTGATGCAGCTATGGCCACCACTGGGTACCCAAACCACCAACAGCAGAGACCAACTCTCAGTCCTCCACGTGGTACCAGACCCCAGGGAGACCAGCTGCCTCATGACGGCAGGCAGACTGCATTTCCATCATGGGAGAGGTGGAAGTGTCTTCTCTCTGGAGTAACAGGTACTCTGGATAGAGGTTTGCTTTCCCTGCCCACAATGCTTTTGCCAAAATCACCATCCACGGAATTATGAAATACTTTTTCCATTGTCAGACATTCCACATAACATGGCTTCTGACTAGGGAACTCATCTCACAGCAAATAATGTGTGGCAATCAGCTCCTGTCTGTGAAATTCCCTGGTCTTACACGTTCTCCATTACCCTGAAGCAGCTGGCCTAACGAACAGCAGAATGGCCTTTTCACTACTCAGCTGCAGCACCAGGTATGTGGGAACACCTTGCAGGGCTGGGGTTGTCATTTACAGAGGTTTCAGTCGATTAGAAGTAAAAGTATTAGCAAAGAAATCCTAAAGAAAATATTACATATCAAATTTGTAGATTTCAGCTAAAGCATAATTAAGGGAAAATCTGTAGTCTTAAATGAATATGTTGGCAAAGAAGAAAGCCAAAAATAAATGAGCTAAGCATCCATCTCAAAAAGGAAGAAAAAAATGTAAAATAAACCAAAAAAGTAGAAGAAAGAATAAAGAGCTGAAATTAATTAAATAAAAACAAACACTCAATAAATAGGATCGAACGCCAAAAGTATGCTCTTTGAAGTGATTAGTGAAGTTGACAAGTTTCTGACACTGACCAAGAATTTAAAGAAAAGGAACAAACCACCAATAAATCAGGAATGAAAAAAGCAACACCACTATGGACACTTTAGGAACTATAAAGAAAATATTACACAAATTTTTCTTTATACATAACAAAACTATACCTACAAATTTGAAAATTTAGAACAACTTGAAAAATTCCTAGAAAAATATAACTAATCAAAATGACTCAAGAAATAACGCGAAGCCTAAGTGGCCCTATAACTATTAATGACATTGAATCAATAGTTTTTCCCACTAAGAAAATATCATACTAAGATGGCTTTAGAAGTGACTTTCATCAAACTTTCAAGGAACACAGCACAAATGCCTTAACAAAGTAGGAATAGAAGGGAAATCTTTAGCCAGATAAGGAATATCTACCAAAATCTGCATCCAATGTCACTTTAGTGATGAAACATGAGAAGCATTCCTTTTACTATCAGAAACTAAACAGTGATGTGCACTGTCTCTTCTCATCAACATTGGACAGGAGGTATAGCTTGCACAATAAGAAAAGAAAAAGAAATTAAAGGCATGAGAATTGGAAAAGAAGCGGGGCCGGCCCAGTGGCACAGTGGTTAAGTTCACACGCTCCACTTTGGCGGCCCAGGGATTGCAGGTTCGGATCCTGGGTGCAGACCTATGCACCGCTTATCCAACTATGCTGTGGCAGGCATCCCACATATAAAGTAGAGGAAGATGAGCACGGATGTTAGCCCAGGGCCAATCTTTCTCAGCAAAAAGAGGAGGATTGGCAACAGACGTTAGCTCAGGGCTAATCTTCCTCACCAAAAAAACAAAGAGAGAATTGGAAAAGAAGGAATTTCATTATTTATAAGTGATATAACTGTCCAGAAAACCCAGAAGAATATTCAGACAAATTATTACAAATAATCAGTTTATCAAAATAGTTTACTATATGATCCACCTACAACAATCAATATCATTTCTTGATCAGTGACAGAAAAGAAAAAAAATTTAATACCATTCAAACAGCAAAAAAGCCTCTATAGATAATGAGGTACTAGTCTGACATATGATGGGTAAAACCTGCATGGAGATGTTTTATTAAGTTTTATTGAAAGGCATTAAAGAAGAACTACAAAACAAGTGGAGAGAGACCCTATGTTTATGCATAGAAAGACCCAACATCATGGTGAATTCTCCCACAGCTGATGTAGATGCAGTGGAACCACAATCTCAGTTCCAATGAGGCTTTTTATGGAACATGACAGACTGATTTTAAAATTTATATGAAGCAGTAAAGGGCCAATAATAGCCAAGATACTCTTAAGAAAGTTGACAGGGGGGAGATGTACCCCACCAGATAGCAAGAAACACTATAAATCTAGAGTATGTAAGATGGCGACATAGCAATAGACAATCAACCAGTGGGAAAGAACAGAAATCCAGACTCAAACATGTATGGAAAGTTGATACAAAACAGAGACAGCTTTGTATACCATTGAGGAAAGGATAGCTATGTATTAAATGGTCCTGGGAAAGTTAAGTATCTATACTGAAAACAAATCAGACTGGATTCCTACATTACATCATAAATAAAACTCTATTCCAGGTAAATCAAACACACTTTAGGTGAATATTTTCATTATCTCAGAGAAGAGAAATATCTCTTAAACAGAATACACAAGGCACTAACCATAAAGGGAAAGCTCAATAAACTGGACTACATTAACACTAAGAACTTCTCTTCATCAAAAGATAATATAAAAAAAATTAAAAATAAGCCACAAACTGGGATATTAGCAACACATCTAACTGACAAAGAACTTGTACTCAGAATACATACGGTACTACACATGAATATACTAGGAAAAGGTAAATGACACTAGATAAATAGAAAAAAAGATATGAACAGGGATTTCACAGAAGAGGAAACACAAACATAAAATTATCATATGAAAAGTTGTTCTACCTTAGTAACCAGGAAAATTCAAATTAAGACTACAATGAGATTACATGTTACACTTACTAGACATAAGAAGCCTAACAATGTCAAATGTTGGAGACACTGTGGATTAGTGAAAACTTTACATACCACTCTTGGGAATATATGTTTGTCACAACCACTATGAAAAGCATCTTGACACTGTTTTCTAAAGTTGGACATTTGTATACCTTACCTAACAATTTTATTATTAGGTATATACCCTAGAAAAATTCTTGCCTCTCTATACCAGGAAACATGTGTAAGTCCCTAAGTCTAATAAAAATGAGCTAGGAAAAACCCGAATGTCCACTGACTGGAGAATGTATAAAAAAAATTAAGGTATAAACATCATGCAGTAGAAAATTCAGTAGCAGCAAAAAATAAGTGACCTACAACTATAGGCAACAGCATGGATGAATCTTAAAAATATAACATTAGATGAAAAAAGTCCTAGAAGATGATATTCAGTATGATACCATTTGTACAAAGCTGAAAAATAAGTGGAAAATGTAAATATATTGTTGAAGATTAGAAACATATAGAATAAAACTATATAAACAAGAGCAAGGAAATGATAGACACCAAATTCAGAACAGTGGTTACCTCTATAGGAGAATCCCTGGGATGGAATAAGAAAGGAACAGATGCAGAGGCAAGGCAGTGGTAATCTTCTAGTCCAGACATTGGGGTGGTGGGTTCAAACATGATTTTATTAAACTTTCATATATATTTATATATAAAATATAAGAGGAAGGAACCTTACTCTACCTTACATGATACCAAAACCAGGTAAACCCAGTATAAGAAAAGAAAACCACACACCAGTATCCCTCATGAACATCAATGCAAAAATTATCAACAAAACACTAGCAGATTGAATCTAGAAATACACAAAAAAGAATAATATTTCATTATCAGATGGAGCTTATCCCAGGAATGCAAGGCTGGTTCAACATTCAAAAATTCAATCAATGTAATCCATCATATAAACAGACAAAAGAAGAAAAACCACATGGTCAGATGATTGGTAAAGAGAAGCACTTAACAAAATTCAACATCAACTCATGATAAAACACTCAGCAAAACGGGAATAAAAGGGAAATCCCTTAATCTGATAAGGGGCATCTACAAAAAAACCTAGAGCTAACGTTATATTTAATGGTGAAAGGCTCAATGCTTTCTGCTTAAAACAAGGGAATCACTCATGACTCCTATTCAACATCACACTGGAGGTCCTAGCCAGTTCAATATGGCAAAAAAGAAAAATAAAAGGCATATGGAAAATTTACTGTATTCTCAGATGTCATGATTGTAGAAATTCCCAAAGAATCTAGAAAATAAGCTTCTAAAACTAATAACTGAGTTTAGCAAGTTTGTAGAATACAAGGTCAACCCACAAAAATCATATTTCTATATATAAGCAATGAATAATTAGAAAAAAAATTAAAAACAACACCATTTATGACAGCTCCAAAAATGATATATTTAGGTATAAATACAACACATATTCTGAAAACTATTAAACTCTGATGAAAGAAAGGAAGGAAGATTTAATTAGAGAGGCATACAACGTTCATGGATTGGAAGACTCTCCCCAACCATTCTACAGATTTAATCCAATTTCAGCCAAAATCCCAGCAGGACTTGTGCATATACATTCAAGCTGATTTCAAAATTAATATGGAAAGGCAAAGGATCTAAAACAGCCAAACAGCTGTGAAAAAGAAGAGCAAAGTTGGAGGACTCCCACCAACCAATTTTAAGAATTATTATAAAGGTACAGGAATCAAGACAGTATGGTATTGGCAAAGGAACAGAAGAAACATACACCAATGAAACAGAACAGAGAGTTCAGAAATAGACCCACACAGATATGGCCATTTGATCTTTGACAAAGGTGCAAAGGCAATTATAGGAAAATGGATAGTGTGTTCAACAAATGCTGCTGGCATAATTGGACATCCATATGCAAAAAAATTAACTGCAATCTAAACCTCACACTTTATATAAAAATTAACCCAAAATGCATCATAAATTTAAATGTAACATGTTAATCTATAAAACTTTTAGAAGAAATCATGGGGGCAATCTTTGAGACCTGGAGTTAGGTACAGATTTCTTAGATAGGACACTAAAAGCATAATCCATGAAAAGAAAAATTGATAAATTGGACTTCATCAAAATTAGAAATGTTTGCTCTGCAAAGGCATTGTTAATAAAACAAAAAGATGTGCCATAGACTGGGGGAAAATATTTGCAAATCATTTATCCAACAAAGGACTTGTACCCTGAACTCTTACTATTCTAGATTATGATTCTCTTAAAAGAAATTTAGCCATGCTCTTCAATCTGTATTGAATACAATGAAATGAAAATACAATAAATTTAAACAACCCAATTTTTTTTTTTAAAAATGGGCAAAAGACTTGAAAAAACACTTCACCAAAGAGAATATACAGAAAAAAATAAGCACCTGAAAATATTCTCAACATCATTCTCCATTTGGGGAAACTTAAACCACGATAAGATGCACCACATGCATTATGAGGATGGCTTCAAGGCAGAGGGGAGGAGGGAAAACTGACAATATCATCTGCTGGTGAGGACGCGAAGCAACTGGAACTCTCCCACAATGCACTCTAGAATACACCTGACAGCATCTTATAAAGTTAAACACACCTACCATACAACCCAACAATCCCACTCTTAATATTTATCCAAGAAAAATGAAAACATATGCTCACACAAAAACCAGTACATGAATGTTTATAGTGGCTTTATTCACAATTGCCAACAACTGGAAACAACCCAAATGTCCATCAAGCTGTGAATGGATAAACAAAGTGAGGCTCACTCACCTAATGGAATACATCTCAGCAATAAAAAGGAACAATGGATGCACGTCAGGACAGGAATGAATCTCAAATGCATTATGCTAAGGGGGGAAAACCAGATTCAGAAGGTCACATATTGTATGACTTCGTGTATGTGACATTCTGGAACAGGCAAAACCATAGTGACAGAAAACAGGTGAGTGGTTGCCAGGGGCTGGGAGGGAAGGGAAGGGACTGATTCCAAATGGACGCAAGGAAACTTCTTGTGATGATGTGGATATGTTATAAATCTTAATTATGGTGGTGCTTACATAACTGTTTGCATTTGTCAAAATGCATGGAACTGTACAATTAAAAAGGTGTATGTATTTTTTAACCTCAATATACTTGACTTTAAAAACGTACTAGGTACAGAAATACAAATTTACAGGAAAATTATTGCTTCAAAACAGGAAACAAAGGGAATGCCAATAAATAAAGGCATGCTTGAATAAATTATGTGACATCCATACTACCAGGTATTATTTTCCAGCTATTAATAATATTTTTAACATACAAGCTTGAAGTCCCTACCAACAATTAACTCTACAAATACAGATTGAACAGCACAGCTAAATTTCTTTTAAGAGAATCATAATCTAGAAGAGTAACAGTTCAGGATATACAGACATCCTACATCTCAGACCTCTCCCTGTTACCTTTTTATTGATTCGAACCATTGTTTGTTAAAACCAGAGAGGAAATGGAAGTACAGAGCAATCCTGGAAAACAATTAATTTATCTCACAGTATAATCAACCCAAGAGCAATAAAAGAATCTGAAACCAAATGTTCAGATGAAGATTATATGCCTTTGTTTTCCATCCAGTTTTTATGGTGTTTAAACAAGGATTTTTGTAAAGCCTTGACTTTCAAAAGGTCACCTGTGCAAGATTTCCCTAAATCTCTGTCTGGTCTCCCCACAAGGTGGGTTTCCTTCACGCAGCCGAGAATCGGGTAAAAGCCATGCCGACGGGAAAGTTAAATAAAAAGCTACCTCAAACAGCATTTTTTAAAAGGCAAACATCAACCTTGTAAGTATTAAAAGCACGTTCTAAAATCCACTCCGATGACAGTTTAAGAAAGCCGCTTTTATGTGCTCGGAGTCCCGCTCTGCAAGGCCTTTTAAATGCGAGTGTTTACCTAAAAATACAGGCAAGGCCAGGGTCTGGCCTTGAAGAGGCGCCTTTGATTGCACACAGTGAACTCGATCTTTACTAATAAATCGCCCCACACCTTTGTCTCGCCCAAGAAAGGCAGAGGTCTGCACGCTCACAAGAACATACACGCCTCATTAAAGGAATAGGGGTTTTCACTCTGCGTCTCCGTACTTGTTGATTCAGAGTTTCTATGAGTGACAATGCACATCACTGCGTTTTTTTTAACTCTGTCATCTGTGCTACTGAGTGTACTTTGACTCAGATCAAAGTTGAAAGCTTCTAGAAAGATACACAAACCACAGTGTGACAAATAGCATGCTGTGTTTGACCCGGCAAACAATAAATTACTTTCATCAATCCAGGTAAAGAATCCCATGTTTTCAATGCTAATTCTGAGGTCTGAAATGATAGAACTTTACTACATTCTCAAAGAACCAAGAGCTTCAAATAATAAGGAAAAGACATAAATAAAACTCAAATACTACAAGCACTGAAATTTCATTGTTCAAACAACTGTGGTTTCAATTTGCTGTTGTCTGAAACTCACTGTAAAGTTTAAACTAAGCAGCATAAGTTCAAATGAAACATGTTAATTTGCCTCTATTTTCTTAGTTGAAAAATAATTTGTAGTATATATAGTATATAGTATATATTATATATAGTATATATATAGTATGTAGTATATATAGTATATATAGTATCTGTGTCCAGCCAGATTGCATAAAAACAAGCCCTCACTATTACTTAACAACCACCTACCTCTTCCCTGGGTAAACTTTACCACGAGGGATGCTTTAACAAGGAAAGGTAACTCAGAAACACTGGAACAGAAGCACCAAGTTCACCTGTACTTGCTACCTGCCAGACACTGGGTACATGCTTTACACGTCTCATCTAGTTTAATCCCTACAAAAACCCTGTGAGGCAGATATTGTTATTCCCATTTTCCAGATGAGGAAACTAAGGCACAGAGACGTTAAATAATTTGCCCAAGATCACACACATCTAGCAAGCGACAGAGCCTGGATTTGAACCTAAGTCTTTCTACTTCAAAACCCAAACTTTGTTGCTCTGTGGTGAGTAACATAGGAGTTACTGTAATGGTTTAAGAATTGATGCATTGATCTTTTATTTCACAATTCTTCCTGAATCAAAGAGAAAAAGTCCTATTTTATCCCCTACCGAGCAGTTTGAGTTATATGGGTATTCCAACATGGTAAACTATGAATTCAATAAATATTCACTAGGTGCCTACTATAGACAGGGTACCGTGCTGTGTGCTGGGCGTACTGCAATTAAGAAAATAAGCAACAGTTACTTTCGGTTCTATGAGAATTATGTCTTTGACTTATTTAAAAAATTGTATTTTTGGATTCAGAAGTCCTGCCAGAAACTAAAAATCAGTAAATCCAAAATTGAGCTAACCATTCAACACTTCCAACTTTCACTAATCCTCTACCCCTACACTGACCCAGAGTAATTAGGCAACACAACTTGTGCAGCAACTGATGATCACAGAACCATTCTGTCTGCTGCAACAGTGACTAACCAGGTGACCAAGCGTGTAAGAAGCACGGTGCTAACGAAAACGTGGTAGCGCCAGTAAAGGAATCGCCTTTAGTCTGGAGCAAAAGCTAAACGTACTCAACTGGATTTGCTTAGTGACATTTACGTTCTATGGCTATAGACATCTTTTTTAAAGGTTATATAGAAATTCCAACAGAAAAATAATAACTTTCAACGAGGAATCTAAAGCTTTCTCCTTTTCCACAATGAAACTCTTTTTTAATGAGTTTTGATCATTCGAGGCGGTGCAGGAACGCACTCGCTCCACACAGAACATCCTCTTTTCCAGACCCTCCACGCGCCTAGTCTCTAAAGCTCTGAGTCACCTTTGACTCCCTTCTCCGCATCCTGCGGAGAGCAGGCCTGGGGTCCACCCTCCTCTCCACCTCTTCGTAAGCCTGCTCATTGCCTTTCAGAGAGCTCTCCGGAGCTCCAGACCCTTCTCTTTCCAGAGCCGACGCCTGCCAGCACGCAAGCCTTCTCAGAGCACAGTCCTGACCGTGTGTTTCCCTGACCTCACCCAACACCTCCAGTCGGTCCCGGTTCTTACCAAACAACGTGCAGCAGAACGTCCCACGTCCGTGAGACTCGGCCTCAGAGGCTCTTTGCAAAGGTTTGCAGGGAGGTTTCCTCTCCCCCTCCCCTGCATCTCAGGTCTTCCTGTGCTCACTTCTCTCCTTCTGAACCGTAATCTCCTTGAGGGCAGGGCTCTTAACTGATAACCTGGCTGTCTCTATAGTTCCTGGCATGATCCTTCCATAAAACAGGCATTTAATAAATATTAGTTTAATGAATAAACAAATCAAACATGACTTTAAAGACATGGCCACCAGCTCTCCTAAACTGATTATGCTGAGAATAACACAGAAATGGACATCAATTAAAATACACATGAAAATACCCCCAAACCAAACCACTGAGAGGATTATAATAAAATACAACTATACAAGACAGAACTAATTTTAATGCACTATTCCTTTATTTCGTGGTTTCTTTTTGTATTTCTACTTGCATAAAACTACATCTTTTTCTGTTCAAGAAGTTTAACCTAGGTAAAACTTCTTCAGATGACATTTGTCCCAGTGTCGTGTTTATTCCCTATTTGAATAAGTATTTTAAAAGTAATAAAGCATTTCAAGGCAGTCACAATAGGACGCTGTCACAGCCGAGGCAGCTGGACCCTTTCAGGACTCACCTTCACGCACTGCTGTGTACACAAAGCGTGATGATACCTCAGAAGATTCACACACCTGCTGTCCTTAAATATACTCAAAATCACTTCCTTTATGATTCATCTTAAGGGTAATAAAGAGGCAGTGACAGTTATTACAATAGGATTTCATATGAATGAAGAGTGTAACCTGTCTGCAAGACTGTTGCTACCCAAAGGCTCATAACCCAGAAACCGACTGCAATTCAAAGAAGTGAACAGATACTTCACATGGAGACTCCTGGAGGATTTACGTCAAGGTGAAAATAAACACTGTATGAATGACACATATGGCACCTAAAACTTTCACAAAAACATTTACTTCCAAATTATCTTTGTGCTAGGAAAAAACAGATATGTGAATTGTGGAAAAGTAGTTTAATGGCCTCATTTTAAACATTTTCTCTCTGAATTAATGAATTCTGGACCCATGGGTTAAAATCCCATTTAAAAAGTCGTAATGATATAGTCCATTTGTGAAAATTAATGAACCACCACCAATGAAGTTGTTTTCTCATACCCAACCGTTTCACCCGCCTGGACAAAGCAGACAAGGTGGCCAGGGTCCAGGGGCGGGGCAAAACTGCGAAGTCACCAGGCAGAGAGGCTGCAACACTGGCTCCCGTTTGTCACTTCTCCCTGTCCATGCATTTTCCCAGGCCACTTTGCAGTCCCTCCCATGCTGATTCTGGGCTCCACCTCGTGACCTGCTTTGAGAGTGGCATTTTAACAGACAAGCAAGCAAAGGCTTGGAACAGGCTTGCACACTGGGGCTTGGCCCCCCTGCACATCTGCCGTCACCATAAGAGGCACGCCTGGGCGAGCCAGCTTGAGCATGAAAAGCTTGTGGGTATGGCACAGCTGCCCCACTTGCCGCAGCCAGCCTCAGCCTCGGTTAGCCAACAGTCAGCCAGTTCCATTTGAATGATAGCTCTTTTTGGTTCCTTCTTCAGTAAATTTCCTGTTCATATGGTAAATGATCCCAGCTGAGACCAAAATAACCTCCAGCTAAGCCCAGCCAACATTGCCAACCTGTAGGCTTCCTCATAAGTCAAGTGAATCTTCCTGTTTGAAACCACTAAGTTTGGGGGAGAAACAGGCTACAGTACAGCATTATTGTAACGACAGACAACTGACGCCGGCATGGACACATCAAGGAACTGAATACACAAAGGGACCACGGCCAGACCATATATGAACAGAGTGTTGACCCACGGCCTCTGCAGCAACCAGCCGAGGAAGTCAAACCACACCCTCTGCAGCAATTGGTCCCAAATGGTTGGGACCTGGTGAGTGACTGCAGCCTCCTCATGTTTTACCCTACTTCCAACTCAGGACAAGCCAGAGACGGCCGCATGTGCCCCCAAACCAGTCACACAGGACGTCCCACTTCTATTCAGCCCATCTCCAGCTTCCACATGCCAAGAGCCTCCATGAGGGCACAGCTGAGGCTTCCCCTTTTTCACTACAAAGCTTCCCCACTCCCCTGCCCCCCTTTAAGTCTCAGCTGAACACAAGTGCTGGTGGTCAAGTGCGTTGCTATACAGCAAGCTCTGAATCAACAGCCCACGTGTTCTCATTCGGCTGGTCTTCCCTTATTTCCACAACATGAAAGGAGTAGAGAATTGTGGATATTACTACAAGCTATGACAGACATAGAACCAGGAACCAAATGGATGGATCATCGGATGTGATTATGGTTAATGTGAATAAATAGTGCCAAATCAAAAAACTATATTGTAACATTCATTCACTTCAACTTTGACTTGTAAAGCATACACTTTTGTCGTAAATGATTCAACAGATTCTTCAATGTGTTCCCAAGAGCTTCTCTTAATTCTCCAACCTGTAAACCTTTCTCTTTTGAAGCTCCTTCTCAGCCATCATCCTTGTCATTTTCTCTTCTAAAATCACTACCTGGTCTAATTCTGCCAGATCTTCACTCAGTAATGGCTTTACCTGAGAGCCTACCACGTCATTTTGCATCAAGTACATTGAATCCTAACTCTTTCACAAGAGTTGTAATTTTAGCTTTGCAATCTATTTGCCTCGT